>NC_089783.1:22874124-23221624 GCF_040412425.1 Macrobrachium rosenbergii | reverse complement strand
AGGTGATTTTTGGGCTAAGTAACGCTCATGCGCCTCTTCACTGGGCAAATTTTAATAGGTTGGGATGGCCTCCTTGCCAACGTTTAACTGTCCACTAACGAACGAAATCGAGGGAACCGTTTCTTCCAGGTACAGGAAAGTGGTATCGCCAACAGCACGAGGTTGTAAACCCACCTGCCGTGGTTTGATTACACTGGAAAACAACTAAACATTTCATTTTGGTCTCTGGAAAACAACTCAACATTTCATTTCGGTCTCTGGAAAACAACTAAACATTTCATTTCGGTTCGACAGCTGGGTAAAACGTTCCCATAAGTAGTTTGGGCGCTTTGACGTTTATGCCTAGCAGTCAGGTTCACCGGTAGATGGTCCAAGATCGTTTCGTTGTCGCCAAATTCATTATCTGTTAAAATGCCTCTGTCTGTCACCAAGTGCTCCGCAGGACAGAGGAATGAGTGTTCACTTCCCTTATAATCTCGAGCAGTAAAATCTCATCTGTAATAGTGTTTTGACCCTCAGTTTTGTAGATACCTTTTTATCATGGTCCCTCATATAGGAGTTGCCAATATTATCTTCTTTATAACGTGTTGGCTTTAAAAAAGGCATAACCATTTGTCGTAGACTTTGTTATAGTGTTTAGTTTACACAGTTTGTAATCTATCCAACATATATTTTTCATGAATGACAGTTTTAATTAAATTGTGAATAAGCATTGTACTTAATCATCTTTTTAATGTTATTTTATGATAGTTATGGCTGTAAAACCTATCATTGTACTTGCTGCTAATTTTTTAACATTTATTTTTGTTAAGAAATTGCACTATCTTATTTTTTTGTGAACAGTACAGTTATTCCTCCAAGCGGTTTGCTGTCGTTTATCTTGACAATTCCCTCGAAATCATTGTTGCGGTTATGAATTTCTTTTACTTCTGATTATGGGGAGTCATGTCAGTCGACTCAAATGAGTGAGAACGCACTGTTAGTTTTTTTTTAAATGACAAGAATAACAATCACAACACCTACCTTGTAATCATCGTGACCTACTTCAACTGGACTTGAATAGTTTCACCACCACAAGAGTTTATGAAATCTTGCGGTTGTAATAAAAGTAATGGGTGCCGTAATTTACATATTGTTAGTTATGGGAAAAAGAGATACAGTAAATGTATTTTACAATTGTCACGGCAGCTTGAAGAGCTGTTGTTGATAACAATGGAGTTCATGAATGTAAAAATAATATTGGTAACGAGTGGCGTTGTCATTAACAGAATGATATTTCTGTTCCCATCGCCGTTGTTCGAACGTAAACTTTTGTTTCATTTTGTATGAAATCGACGTAGGGACATTCATTATTTTCACTTTTGATCACCACCGAAGGCGACTACTGCTTGAAAAGTCTAACTCTTCCCATGAAAT
Organism: Macrobrachium rosenbergii; assembly: GCF_040412425.1. Taxonomy (NCBI): domain Eukaryota; kingdom Metazoa; phylum Arthropoda; class Malacostraca; order Decapoda; family Palaemonidae; genus Macrobrachium; species Macrobrachium rosenbergii. The sequence continues at coordinate 23,220,208 of NC_089783.1, read as the reverse complement.
TTATTGTTGAATATTCGAGATGACGTTTTTATTACAAAATGCGCTCGCATTGGAATTGGAAAGTATGAAGGCAAAATGCTGAAGTGATAAATACTAAAGTTATTGTAGCTATTTGAATGTACGTTAATGATTGCGACTAAATACTTGCTTTTGGAGTCTAGCATTATGGCATTTTTTTCTTTTTTCCATTTTTGCCATTCATTAATAATGAATGAAAAGCAGAAGTTATAGAAATCATTAAAGTCAATAGAATACTTTTCGTTGGTTTACTGAACGAATGCCAACCGTGAATATTATTAGAGCTTGGAATGTTAATACATGAACGTTTTTGCATCCACATGACTGAGCTCACGTGTGCGTTTGTTTACCTACACGAATTTGTATATAATGGGAGTTCAGGGATGCTTTTGCACCGTCAGGTGTACGGAGGCTCTCTCCGTTCGTGCGTTCGTCCGTTCGCAGGAATTTTGACTTCGCTTTACACGTTTTTGTATCGTTCGGAAGATGCTGCGCTCCTCTCGGTTTTTTTTTCGCTCTTTTTTTATTTTATAGTAATTTTGTCATGCAAACTCCGTTTCCAATGACTTCAAGATATTTCTTACTTTAATAAAACTGTGCCTTAATTATGTGCGTTTATGTTTTGTTGATTTTGAACAATATTCCATTATTTGTACGTCTACCTTTGGGGGAAAATAGTGACTTGCATACCCTTTTTATTGTTCATTCGGGTTGGAATTGACACCACACTATTATGCAACTAATCGCCCATTAAAAACTGAAGACAGTCCAGAAGAGAGAAGAGTAAATGAAGCCTAGTTGACTGCTCTCATAAGAAAGCTGCCAGATTACCAACGGGTACTTCCGACGACCGTGACCAACTTGTACAAATGACATAATACCTTTCTCTGTCTCCAAACGAGATGGATAGGTAGTTCACACCCCATCATATGGTCTGATGTTTATTTATTTATGAGAATATCAATTCAGTATAATGCATCTTCAGTCGCTGATCACATGAAATTATTATAACTGATATTTGTAATAAATCTGTCACAGACCTGGACATTTATTTTAGCTGTACTTAATGCCCAAGTGAGAGTATGTGTGTGATAGTCGCCTCACCAGCAATAGTTTCCGGATTCTGCCTGTACGCGTGAAATCTCAGTGGGTCTCTGGTGAACGGAGGAGTTAATGTGTAACAGGTAATTACTCGACTGTTGTGGCTCACGAGCATTGTGGAGAAAGGCGTTGTGCTAGCAATTTTTTCCCAAAATTCTTGCTGAAAACTGGTAATCTGCGCATTCTGGAACCACCCCTCCCCCAAAGGGAAAAGGCAGGCGTTGCATTGACCTGATATTTGTGTAAGACATATTTTAGAGCAGTTTATGAAATTCAAAACTCTCCTACTGATGGCTTATATTAGTTTACTAGAGTGGATTTTTAGTGTCCACAGACAAATAATCTGAAATATTACGCTACTATGCTGTTCCCGTTAAATACGTAAAATTTTAATGAAAATAATGCATGTACGGAGCAGATTCAAGGTTATGTTGATGGAGTCTTACAAGTGAATTTGCAGTAAATAGTGGGGTGCTACAGTGGAATGTTATTTCTCCTTTTGCTGTTTGCCCTCATAAATTCTGTAATAATAAAAGTGGTCGGAGATGGAAGACAAGGTTTAAATTGGAGTAATAACAGAAGGTTGACACACTAAAATACGCAGATGTTGCTGTTTTATTCAGGAACACACCTCATCATATATCTAGAGCAGTGGGACTCAGTCGAAATGAATGTATGAAAAACAGAACTGATGATGACAGAGTATGCACAAAGAGATGAAATGACGCTAGATGGAGAAAGGATTAATGAGGTTAAGTTTCCAAATACTTAGAAGCAATGGTATCTAATGCAGGTCTTCTCGAGTTAGAATTTAGGAAAGACTAAAACAGGAAATCTTAAACTGGCAGGCTGAACACGATTTGGAGGTCAAATAGACTGAAACTTTGTACGGGAGTGAGATTCTGCAATAATCTGGTATGATGTGCATTGTTGCACGGACATGGATCATGGCAAGACAGTGAAACTATATCTAAAAGATTTGGTCAATTTCAGAATAAAGATTTCAGGAGAATATTAAGAGTCAGATGACAGGATAGAGTGAGGTTATGCCATAATCATGAAGGGCAGACGGAGACGACCTGAACATATCCTTTACACCAGCTTAGGGAGAACAGTAAGTGTCAGCAGGACTCCTCTGAGCATCAGAAGGGTTCGAAGGCCCAGACCTACTCAGATTAGGATGAGGATGGCCGGAGCTGAGTGGAGGTTTGAGTAAGTGAAAGTCCAGGAAAGACATTATATAATTACTATGATATATTTATGTAAAATTAGAGTTGAACAAACTTGAATCTGGACGGTGAAGACTTTATATATATATATATATATATATATATATATATATATATATATATATATATATATATATATATATATATATATATATATATATATATATATATATATATATATATATTTATTATATATATATATATATGTCTTCACTGTCCAGATTATAATATATTATTATACACCATGTCTTCACTGTCCAGATTCAAGTTTGTTACCACTAAGTAGTTATAGAAAGCAACAACAACAGCATCTAAATCAACTCTAGATATATTAAAGAGGGAGGTGGAACCGCTTCTCTCTCGCGATGGTTTGAGTCTCAGTTAATAGCGCTTAACGACTGCAACTTTTCTCAAACTGTTTTCGTTCCTTGCATCGCTGGCAGCTACCGACTCCCTGTATTTTTTCAGTATGTAAGACTTTCAGTGATGGATTTCTGGGTAACGTCAAATTTCAGTTTTGTATAGTCAAGTGTATCAACGTGTTTAGTGTTTATAAAGTGCATATTGGTATAACGACTGTGAATGGTGGTTGAAAGCGATCGGTCAGTGATATGAGATTGCCTCGCAATAATGGCAGCGCCTTTCTTAGTGTGAAATCATGGTTTAAGCTTCACTCCTGGACAAAGAGTGAAAAATAATGATTGGCAAACCGACTGGAATATTGCATGATAGTTTCTGAATTCAGTATACTCAGTTCTGTTCCCGTTTTCTTCACTGTTTATATATATATATGACAGATGATGAGACTGATAATATGCGGTGTAATGGAATCCGGGACGAGAGACCCGATGACTGATGGGTGCGCACCCTATCGTCTTTAAGCAGAAAATAACGATGGCGTAAAAATAAAGCCCTCGACTTCAACCAATAACAATGGGGGTTCAGTGTCTTGGCTATTGACATTTATAATAAGGCTGTCCTCATCATTACCGGCCGCCCTTTGATCTCCCAGACAAACAAACAAAGAGTATTCTTTGATCTCGTAACAAACAAAGACACCCTCCTTCTCCATCAAGAGCTGTGTCTGAAAACAGAGAAGTCAACGCGAATCTGATGGATGCAATTTAAAGGTGTGCTATTGATGAGATAACATTACTTTTTTTCCTCCTTCTTTATCTCTTGTTTGTTTATTCTTTCCGAGATGGCGTCCCTCCGCATTTGAATTTTCCCTCTGAGTGTTTCGTGCACTGGTTTGTAATCTATTGTTATTTCCCAATATATTTATTTTATCTGTGGTTTTGTGTCTATTCGCGCAATTTCCATTCTTTTTTAAAGGAAAAACTTCATTCAAGTAATCATGTTTCAATCTCTTCTCTTCGTTTCCCATTTCATCTATTTATATATATATATATGTGTGTGTGTGTATGTATGTATGTGTATATATATATACATATACATATGTATATATATATATATATATATATATATATATATATATATATATATATATATATATATATATATATATATATATATATATATATTTATTTATTAATCTTCTATGTGTCTTTTTTTTCTTTCTTTTTAAGTACGTGTTCGCTACAATGTTTTATATACTGAATACTCTGATAGCATCCGAAATAGCCTTGCTTTTCATGCAACAAAAAGAAACCGATCATTTTTATTTCTATCATAACCCCATTTGTCCAGAAAAGTTCCTGTCACTTCAAAGGTGGGGCCTGCGGTTACTTTAGTATGAAAACGCATGTCAGTCTATTTGGCTTATAATTTTTCTGAATTTTTATGGTGCTTCTGAGGATGAGGATAAAATGTATCGGCTTGCATAGCATGGGCTGAAAGACAGAACAAGGTTACCTTGTACTGCAGCTGACTCCATGTCACCCTTGGATAAGATGTAATACCTGGAAGTTTCTTTTAATAGGTTGCAATTTCACTGCTTTGTAAAATTCTATTTGGCGGCTGAAAAACTTCCCTTCAAGAAAAATGAGTGGTTCCAAATCTCCCCTGACAGAAGCCGCACTAGCCCTGCTCCTTAGCTCTTCTGATATAATATATTTTGCTGCTGTAAAGGTTCCACTTGAAAGGTGTTTGGATGGCCAATAGCAACTACCATTTACAGTATATCTTGCCCAGGTGCGTGTTACAAAAGTCAGATTATTTGATGCTGTGCGTACTTTAGTTATTTATAGCCGTTTCTTCTGTTACTAATTTGTTATAGACTCCCCATATTTCTTCAGTGCAAAAAGCATCCCATACAATGAGAAAATGTGATGCCTTTATCTGTTCTCGCATCAAAGAAAATTACTGGTCTTTTGCAACTGTCAAACTAACTTTTTTCTGCTTCCCTCGTGATGGGTCAGTGGATTTTTTATATTTTTATAAAAGGCAACTGTCTTCAACTTTCATTTTTTTGCCCTTTACCTCCTGAATTGTTCCCGTAATGTTGATCATCCTACCCTCCCACTTAAAAATTCTGGTTCCCTCCTCTTTTATATGCAGTTATGGTTCAGAGGTTTCCTGTTTCTCTAAAGACCAACCAAGAATTTAATGTAAACTACCTTCTAAGTATTGTCTCTACTCTTGCTGAAGTATTAAAAACTTTGTCCAGCCTCATCTTTCAGTTCTTAATCATCAGTATGACATCTGCAAAGCATAATTTACTGGCTAGAACCTTCTTTCCTACCGTGCTGACGTTTACTTAACCTCTCTGTCGGTCTCTGAAATTCTTGATATGTCTTCATCATTTCAAGCGGTGTTCTCAATCGTTCTGCTCTCCTACCTGTTCTTTTCAACATATTTTTCAGTGTATTACTTTCTACATCATTGCAAATTCATGCTTTACCTCTGATTCAGTCTATATTAATACCCTTTATTTCTCCACACGTCCTCTGCTATTCATAACTCGTGTCAGATAGCACTTTTCGTCTTCCATCCGTCAAGCCTACCAGATGGGCGAACCTGTAATTCAGACAGTTTGAATAGATGAAAGATAGTTAGTACTTATTTAGTCACTGCTTATTTCTGTATGTACTCACCCATCCACTTCTGTTTTGTTCAGTGAAAGTGAAATTCAGATTATATCTATTACTGGCATGTTGTGTTCAAAATACTTCGAGCTCATCTTTGAGAGATCACATATTTCGTCTTTCTCCACCTGTTTCCAGAATATTTATTGTTTTGCTTTGATGTCATAAATTCTTGTCCTTATCATGGTTACTTAAATTTTGTAGTTTTTATCTGTCCATGCCTTGAATATTAATTCATTAACAGCTTTGATGTTATGCAATCTGCGCACAACAACTTTTGATAGCACATGAATATATTATTATTGCCATCAGCACATTGAAAAGCTCTAATGACACTCCCGCACATGAAGTCATTCACTGTTGCCAGTTCAAGTACACTGTTGTCACGAACAAGCTTCCAGCATCATCAGAATTCTGGGTATTAATATGTGGCAACAACTAGCATAGTGCAGTTATTGGCCATTGTTGCCTAACATGGAATTCTTGCATACCTGTAGTTGTCATTCGTTCGAAAGAAAGCGTTGTCTCATGACATTTGTTCTTACAGAAAAGAACCTCGTTCTTACGAGCCAGTAAACACTGGTATGTTTGTGCAACACAGTCATGACAGAAGCAACAGACCTCGTCAGATCAGTTCAGCACCGTATGCAACCTTTGGATGCAGAGTACAAACAGAGGGACAACTGGAGGAAACTTAGAACATTAGGAAATTTAGGGGGAATTGCACCATCATTGGAAGAAAGTCCTTACCTCCCATTCGATCACCACGCCAGTAGCCCATCAACCGCCAAATGTGCACAAGGTATTTTTTACCTCACTCGTTTTGATCCTATGGGGACTTATAGATGTTGAAGCTCTGCTTATGACTGGTGCATTGTGGGTTGTTGTTGTTACGGGATTTGGGAGGAGCACTATAGAACCATTTAAGCCAACGTTTAGTCATCTGGATACTTAATCCTCTACTTCGGGCCACCACGTAATACTAATACTAACTGCATTCCTTAGAAGAACCTTGCACTTCTGTTTCTAAACAACCATTCAAGGATGATTTACAGTATGTAGTCATAAAATGTCTGCTCAAGTATTAAAATCCACCCACGGACATTAACGACCTAACAAAACAGTGATTCGCAACGGTCATGACTGAACATATGCATCCCAAAGTCTTAACACGATAGGAACGTTTCACATTCTGGTTCAAAATGAATATAGATCTGGAGAAACTGCACAAGAGTTAGTAACAAATTCACGAGATTTTTCTTAAGTTAAAGAGTCGAAGATGAAATAGTGCACACTTGCTTCATCTGCATAGTCATTAATGAAATGACCCCCAAAATACTACTTAAATTTTCAGATAGTGAACTAACTTTAGACCACGCAATTTCAGTGGGCCAGGAAATAGAATACATAACTCAAGTTGCCAAGGAAGTAATTTATATGAAGACTTTTTCATAAAATTAATCATCTTCATGAGGATTTAGTGATCTTTTCAAAAGAAAATATCGACACGCAGAGGATGCCAAAATGGAAAACTGATTTACTGTAAAAAAAAAACTACATGCATTTTTCTTCATTGCATAAGCAAGCTCGTGGAAAACAAGCTGAAAAAGCAACCAAATCCAAATTAAGGTACGTGGTAGGCACCCACGCCACATTCTTGATCATGGATTGAGACGAAAGAGGGTGCCTTGCTGGATTCCTGTACCTGTCAAGGTTATCGGTTTTTAGCAGAGTTAGCTTAAGTAGACCACTTGACTTTGCTACATAGACAAAATGCGTCCATGGTACAGAGTGGACAAAGAGTGCATACTTCCAATGACAATGGCAAAGCGTAGAGAGCGCAGTAAGGAACGACTGGCAGTACAGGGCCAATAAATGAAGAGACACAACCCACAAAGGTGTGATGGTATTCATTACCAGAAATTTTCGCTTCTGTAGTTTCAGTAAATGGGGATGATGTCATAATGTTGTGCTGTTAACATCAAGAAAGTCTTCGACACATTGAATACGCCTAACTCCACCAGTATGAAGCCTCATTTGTATAACATGGAGCTCTCACAAAGTTCGCTTCAAGCTTCCAGCACCAAGTACGTTCATTCGACTTTATTGTTGTCAGGTTTCCTGGGTATTGATTTGTTCAGAAGGAATACTACAGTACAGACATCTGTCGTTGTTTCTAGAGTTAGAACGCTCACAGTCGTCATTCATCCAAGAAAAAGCACAGCCATATGTCAGCTTGAGTCAAGAGAGATGGAGAAGAATCATGTGCCTACGATAGTGCTCCAACATTGAAGACGACTTAACCAGCGTGTCCAGTATCATAGTCGTTTATTATATATTAGTAATTGCCCTTTGTATATCTCCCCTCCCGCTTCCACTGAAGTATTAAGGTGAAGCGTAGGATTGAGCAAAGAAACAACGGTTACCTTCCTTGACGGGACTGAATCCATGTCATTTCTACATGAAAATCAACCCTACCCACTTCTCTTCTAAAGAACCTTTTTCTCTTCATATTAGGTATAATGAGCACTATCCTTTTACTGTGAACACTGTTTTGCCCAGTGTTGTATTGATCTAAATTGAATGATCCTTCCTTTTCACAAGCAGCCTTGTAACTCTCGCGAGGCCCTTACGTCCGGTATTTTATCACTGGAGATTAAGGATTCAGGGATTGCTTGATTTTGTCATTGCTTTCTCCCTTACCACTAAACTTTGTAATTCCTCCCTGCTGACTTTTCTCTTATTTTTGTGGTATCCCCTTTTACAAGTTCACCCACTAAGTATTATGACCCATTCTTTCTCTATAGTCCCCCTGGTTTCGCTAGGTCATGCGTAATTTGCTCGAAGAGTAAGTCACTGTTAGAGGAAGCATTGAAATAAAAAAAAACTAAATGAAAAATAAAACAACAGTGCATGAAAGCGGCAGATATGCAGTTGTAATCAGCACTGACACCCTTTCGCTCTAACTTAATAACCCAGTGTAAAAGCGCCGTTTGACCTCTTACTCGAGGGACCTCGAGATTGTGAAATAACTCAGTTCCCGCAAAAGGTATTCAAAAGCTCGATTATAAGCTATTAAAGTTTAATATCCATAGGACTTCAGTTATGCTATGAACCGTATCGCCTTCGAACCGATGAGCCAATTAGGCCCTTAGGTTAATCCCTCCAAGTCATGTAGGTCACGTGGTGTTTACTGTACACTGGGTTATACAATAATCCTTCATCCGTCAACATTCACTACAGCGTCATTAGCACTCTGCTCTTTGATGTCGAACTGAATGACAACATTGCTAATCACTTGTTTTACCAAAGAAGAAGAAGAGGAGGAGGGCAAGAGAAGATTGGTGCCTTTGGCATTTCATATAAACAGTCGGGGATGGAGAGAATGATCGTGAACAATGAAACACGAAGAGTCTGCCCTTTGATAAGGGCACTGAGAACTGGCTAATTGGTGTGACACCCACATGAAATTCATCTCTTTCCCTGCATTCTCATCTTTATTAAAAACAAGTGCAGCGGATAATGGGCGTGCCTACAGCTCTTCCTGTGAGATATGAGAGCAATTATTAGCTCTCTATAAGTGGAGTTAAATTGGATATTTCAAGAGAATTGCCTCTCATTTTTTATTATCTATTGTCAGTGTTATATCTGCACAAAATTAAATGGTTGAGAAATTGATAACTTCCTGCTCTCTCTCTCTCTCTCTCTCTCTCTCTCTCTCTCTCTCTCTCTCTCTCTCTCTCTCTCTTTGCGGCCTTTTTAAATGACTTAATATTAACACTGGCATTATGAATTGTTATTCAAAATAAGTAACAATAGTGTGCATCAAAGGAAAGATAGTTATCGTCGTTTTAAAGAGTGGAAAAGTATATATCTTAGTCCAAAGGCTCTTTTAAAACTCTACATAGAAATCCTTGTTATCTGCTGTATGAAGTAATCAGTTTGACCTTTCATTTTTGCTGCTTTGCATTTTGAACAAATCTCGGCGAAGTAAAACTATTAATTTTCTAAGTGGCACTAAAATCAGCATCGTAGCATAAAATTAAACTTTACAGAGACAACTCAAAGAAAAATATTGTTCAATGTGTTCTCAAGAAAGAATGATGAAAGGTTTTTATCGTTTTTTTCTGTGCAATAGCGCCATAAATAGTAAATTAACTACATATCATTCGAAAACCAATTTTTCACATTAAAAAATAAATTCATACACCTCGTTCACTTTATTTTCCTCAGATGATTACTTATAGTGGGTAACTACAACATATTTTCATTTGCTTTTTTTCAACATAGTGCGATTAAGCAACAGTGCTTAGCCTAAAGATCACAGTATAATCATTTTCCTAGCATGAAAACTAGCTTTACATAGACCAAACGAAAAAAAGTGTCAAAAAGACGGAGCTCTGCCGGTGTGTTACACAAAAAAAGGAGTTTATATAAGAGAGATTTTTCTTTCCTGTCAACTGTTTGTGGGGCATTCTTGATTTCAGAAATTTCATCCTTTGTCGTCTGAGCTTTGTTAACGTCCATATCCCGAGATTGACTTGTGGTTAATATTAATAACCTAAAAATTTATTTTACTCAACATCCTACGAAAGCAGTTTTAACGTCCGCGTTTGTTTCACCACTCTTACTTAAAGGTTATAAGCTCACTCATCTCACAGATGTCTTTTATGTATCACTAGCACAAATCGAGAAATATTGCAATAGAAGCATGCGTTGTCGGTCATGGAAAACCCGAAAAAACACACCTGTGCTATGTAGAGGCGTACCATCATACGTAGAGAAATAAGGTTTGTGTAATTCGTTAATTACAGTTACGACAGCTTGTTGAAAGGCCTACACAATTAATCATCAAATGCAGTATTTGTAAGTTATGAATGAATTTTATTCAGATAAAGTATAGAAAAGTAAACATGTCTCCTGAATGTCATGAACAAAGTGAAATGACGTGTCTCCTGGAGGATGGATACTGAGGCAAGCGGAAAATAATGGCAAATATATAAGATTGTGATATGAAATTACTACATTCTTATGCAAAGGGGTATTTTATGTATACGTGAAAATTGCAGTAATTTATGTTAAAGTTCACAATCATTGTCAGTATATCATGAAGGAAAAGTATGTTGCTGGCAGCAGATATCATCTTCATTACTTTCTAGAGAAATAAATTGGCATTGCCAAAAATAGGCAAAAATACTCTTTTAAAACTTGAATAAATGTGGAATGGTACCGGAAACTATCGTTTATTTGTGTCGTAGAAGTGTCAACAGCATGTGATGGATGATGCTTATTTTGCGGAGAATGTACGTGATGAAGGTAAACCGTAGGTCCTAGGTGTGATCAATACTGTGGAAAGGGATGCGAAGATCGGGAGTATATGACAGTGAAACATAAGAGAGTAATGAAAATGTAAGAACTTGCCTTACGGGAGGTGCATGAGCATATTCAGTGCATTAAAAATGAATCTAAGTCACAGTCACATTCGTTGAAGCATATGAAAACTGGATGCGATATGGGTTGATATCTGTGAGGTCGACTCTGCTACGTAACAACATGAGCCACCGCATACGGGGATAGTTACGCCAGCGCACTTCACGTGGTGCACTTTACCTTCGTTCCTGCTTCCTTTCTTCAGCCTTGCTGTCCAACTTCTCTAGCTCTCACTTCGGAAATGCTAAAATGTGCCGGTGTTTGGCTCTCGCCCAAGTTTCATGATTAATGTGACTTTGTATCGAGATTTTTATTAGATATTCGAAAAACTTGGTAGAAGACTTTAATTTAAGTAACTCTCACCAGCTTATATGTACGGTTTTATGGATGGAAGATTCTGAAAGTCTTTGTTAATATTTGATGAAATGTTAGTTGTTCATATATTTCTCCCTTTGAATTACTTGTTTGTAATGTTGATAACCAAAACAGTTGCATTACTAGTTTACAGGAATTGAACAATCTGTCAATCAGTCTAGTTGTTCAACTCCACCCTACACTTCACGGGAAGAATTTACTCTGACGTAGCCAAGTAGCTAAAAGCCGTTTTAGAATGATCAGTTCCGTTATCATGAACGATAACTCTCGACGAAGAAGAAATGACTTTCAGCCAAATGAACTGTCATTTCCTGACCATTTACCGCAATATGCTGTGAGTATAGTCACAAAGAAAAGGTCAGTCGGGTCTTAATTGGTTGCACTGATACAAATGTCCTCGTTTTCGGCAGCAATAACAATGACTGACTGAAAATTTAAATATACAGTAAATACACTCGGTAACTTAAATTCACGCTTCAGGTGACATGAATGTTCTTATGAATTTAGATACCAAATGGAAATGACGTCAGTATATGTGGCTTACACTGATGGTACCTATTACCCTCACCTGATTGACAACTGTGTTTTCACGTTCTGGATTATCACAAGTTAAAACTCAACTGAGTTACAGCTGGAAATGATAAAGGTGCCAGACTAACCTGTGTAGTAAAAGTGAGAATTATATGCGTATTTACGGAAGCCACCAAGGAATACAGATTGTAGACATCTGCTGTATGTTACCTAGAAATTTGTGAACGTTTTTGTTGCACAGAGGTGAAATGAAAAGCGCAGTGTGCGGTAAGGAGCTATACGAACTTTTGTCTTATATTTTGAGGATTGAAAATGTTCTTACATGTAGTGGCAGCACCAGCTAATCCAGGGGGTAGGTACCTGGGCACGTGCCCCCCCCGCATGAAAAATAATGATAATGAAGATTTAGATAATAATAACACAAATGATAAATGTAAAAATGGGAAAAATACAAAATCCACTATAGAAATAATATATACATATACTGTACACACACACACACACACACACACACATATATATATATATATATATATATATATATATATATATATATGTGTGTGTGTGTGTGTGTGTGTGTGTGTGTGTGTGTGTGTGTGTGTGTATGAAAATTGGTGCCCCCTCGAAATTTTTCTGGATCCGCTAGTAAGTGGTAGTGTTTTGATGTGATATTGTTGGGTAAAGTTATGTACTTATGATATTATCACTTCGTCAGGGAGCATTTTACCGACGTCGTGGGAATTTATTCAAGCATATATTGTAATCGCGAGATGGAATTTTTGTTCATGCATTCAAAGGAGAAAGTCAGTGTTTTTATTTTCATTCCTGAGGGTAGGCTTAATGCTAATTTCTTTTTCAGCGTTAACGCAATTCTCTTCTCATTTTTAGATTATTAGACTGTATGTTGAGGCTAAGAGAAAATACTTATCTTGAAAGCTTAAGATATGTTTCCTCCATGCGACAAGAAAAACATTCATGTTCAAAGGGCAAAAATACAAATTTCATGGGTCCAAGGAAATCGGTCCAGCCTTTCAAATGTTTTCTATTCAAAAAGTGAGAATATGTTGTAGAAGTATTGCATAAAGTATTCACCGCCTATATTCGCAGTTTAAGTCAAAGAACAGTAACCTTACAGGGGATAAAGATTCCACTGAATGCGACAGAGAATTAGCAAAATATAGGAGTATTTATAAAAAAAAATAGTTTGTCAAATGTTATTTGGAAAATTAGATGACCATGCAAAATTAAAACATTTTTCTTAGCGAGTCAGTGGATTTTCAGGTGATAAAGTAAAGATGTGTTTGCTCTCAACGATCGGAAGGCTTTTACCGCAAAAATGTTCAAAGAATTTTCTGCTTTTGTGGATAATTTTCTTCTATACGCCATGTTCAGGAGATGCTGGGTTTCTGATATTGAAACTGACAAAATGTCTAGCCACAGTATAACCTGGGGTCAAAAGGTAACCTTGTGCTTTTCTAAAGGCGCTCGCAGCACAGTCAGAATTCATCTCGTTACTTTTTTCATTCGTAGCGTTAGGAATATTAACTTTTCATATGGAGATTCACATTTAAGGGCTAGAATCAAAGCTAATGATACTGGGATCGTCCTCTCCAAGCTTATCAGAATACAAGTGATATAATTTTCTTACTCATTTTGCTTACTGAATACAATCGCTTTTAAACTCCACAAGGACTGAAAAGATATCATGATGAAATAAATGATTGCCATTAATTGTGACAACAAAACCAACACATTTTGAATGTTGCTTCAGACTAAAGGACTTAATTGATTGATTATGGCTACTAAAACTGGCGTGACAACATCTAGATTACTGACGCCACTAAAGGACTGTAACTTGAAACTGTGTAGATAAAGTTTATCACCCCATCACCCCTTTGACTAAAAATCTTTCACTCCAAGATGAAAAGCACTTATGCCTCTACGCCAAGACAGAGGTCAGTGTACCTCATTATTTTATCTGTGTCTGCGGGTCAGGGGGCAAAACCTCCTTACGTTCGTTGTACTGGGAAGTTGCTTGATGAATCCTCAGTAGCTGAGTAACCCTCAACCCCGTAAATGCGTGCGTCATTGGCTCTGGTTAATTTACATTTTCGCTTCTGTCAAGAATGCAGCACTTGAGAATATGGAAGCTCTCTTGTTGTCTTGAGAGTCTGTAGCAGCAATCTTTTTAGAAAAATGGTAGGTCTAAGTAAAAGTTTGATATATTCATTCACTTGTTTTGTAATTTAATGGTAAATGTTCTCTTTTTTAGTGAACTATCTCGTCCTTCAACCTAATATTCCCTCTTTCTTCCTTTAAACCCTTCTCTCTCTCTCTCTCTCTCTCTCTCTCTCTCTCTCTCTCTCTCTCTCTCTCTCTCTCTCTCTCTCTCTCTCTTTACAACCTCCTACCCCTCCTACCAGTTTTCATAAACTTCCTACTTCGGCCTCTTACCTTTTACGGTAGCTCCTGTGCTAAGCCTTCCCTCCCTTTATATACTCCTTTTCGTATTCCCTTTTACATTCGAGCTTTTTCTTCCTTCTCTTAACTCCTTTCTCATCATCATCATCATCATCATCATCCCGTCCGTTAAAACCTTACTCTCTACGTAGATATATTTATCTCTGCCTGTCAGTATTACCTGTGAAGAAAATAACCCAAATTATCCTCCTGTGACAATAGCATCTAATAACATTCAATTGATGCAGCTCTTTTCCTAGCGTTCAGAATTACCCATATCTCTAATCTTACGGAATTTTAGTAGTGTGGTGGTTTGATCCTTAAGAACAATGAGATTAAGGGTGACATTCCCATGTCACGAGTGTATTTTTTTTCTACTTGTGGATTAGTGCACTTATGTAAGTCGTTTCATACTCATTAGATTTATCACACAATATATAGGTATATACTGTATATATATATATATATATATATATATATATATATATATATATATATATATATATATATATATATATATATATGTATGTATATGTATATATATATATATATATATATATATATATATATATATATATATATATATATATATGTATATATATATATATATATATATATATATATATATATATATATATATATATATATATATATATATATATATATATATATTATATATATATATATATATATATATATATATATATATATATATATATTATATATAATATATATATATTTATTTATACAAGAAGTTTATGTATGTAAGAAAATGCATCATGTCCAGGTATAGACAAGTAACCCCTCATGATTATGCGCGTGCGTAATGCCGCCTAACTGCGCCCATGAGGGCTGAGCCGCTCCATGTGGAATTTTATTCCAGCAGGCAACTTAATCCTCTTATCATTAGGGTTATCGCACATAGTAGAAGCTCTGTTACCATCAAGCTTTTCCTCTGTATATTCGCCATGATTGTGAGAGATGTACTCTTTTTCATGTTGCTTATTATTACCTTTTCGTAAATGATTTTACCTGAGAGAGAATGCACAGAAGATGGATTTGTTATGTGATGACAAAGAAATTCTGATTACATTTTGTCAGCTTGCTTGACTTTTGAAAAACACGATTCTTCTCTCTCTCTCTCTCTCTCTCTCTCTCTCTCTCTCTCTCTCTCTCTCTCTCTCATAAAACTCGAGGTCATTTACGCCTCTTTTGTTTGGATCCTTTCTTTTAATAACTGACTTATAAGCTTGCTTGAAGTTTCCCTTCGTACGACAAAGCTTTTTCGTCAGGTCATTTGCAATTTATAAAAAAGATTTTTTTTCGTCAGTTTCCTCTAACTGAGATGTAACAAGTATGGAAAAAAATTAATTGTATAAGAGAGAGAGAGAGAGAGAGAGAGAGAGAGAGAGAGAGAGAGAGAGAGAGAGAGAGAGGTATATACTGGTTTCACTCTCTATCTTTAGCCCTTATTAGGTCAGAGTAAACAATATCCTTTGTTAAATCTAAAAAGACCTAAAATTGAAGGCCAAACCCGGCTCCTCTCCAGCCAGACAAAACCGTCCTGCCTGACCCACTGAGCGGCCCTCGTCGACTGTTGATGCCCTTGGAACGAGGGGAAATCGAGATTGAAAGACACCAGAAGTTCACAGATAATTAGTCAGCAATTCGAGACTTCTTGTTGTTATCTGGGAGAAGAGGGGGTTCTGGGGCGTAGGGAGGGGGCTGCGGGAAGGAACGTTCACGAAGGGAGATTTGTGTTCCTTGGAAATGGAGATAAATGGGGTTGGTGGGGGGAGGGTTGCAGAGGAAGGAGGATGGTGGCGGGGGGGATGCGATGGTGTAGGTTCTTTCTTTTCTTTTCATCGCTATCCCTTGTGATGTGAATATGGCGGTAATGAAGCGCGTTTGTTACTCGCATCCTGCTTCTCATTTGGATGTTTTTGTCACACCCCCTTCCTGCCAGCCTTCTGTGTTTGTTGTGTGTGTTTGTACGTGTCAGAGCTCTCCACAATCAGCGGCCAAACAGCGCTTTGTTTATGCACCCTCGGCCGCCACACAGTAATTAAGCCCTGTTAACTTTTTGTCTGTTTTCAGGGGCCCGTGTCCCCGGTTTTGTTTCTCCTTCTGAAGGAGTTGTTTGTGTGTGTTAAATATCAAGAGCAGAATGCAGAAGGGGTACAGGAAGGGGAAAGGTGGGGGTGGGGGAGTAAAGATAGGAAGGGGAGGTGATGCTGCCCTGCAAAAGTAGAGAGGGGGGGACGACCTAGTAGGGACCTGGATACGAGATATTCACCTGTGTTTAAGACTCTTGTGTCACACAGGATTGAAAAGAATAAAAGAGTTGCAGGAACGAGAAATGCTTTCTTCTCTTGTGAATTCAGCCTCGGGAAGATCACCTGTACAGTAGTCTTCACTGAGAGACAAGCGTATTCTCAGTTCCGGGAGAATGGTGCTGCAGCATAAAAAATTCGTTTTTCATTTATTCATTCTTTCATTTATTAAAATGGGTTCCCGCCACAATGGTCGTCAAGAATTCGTGTTGTCAGTGCAGTGTTGTTAGTGGAATAGTATGTGCTCCCTTGTTTTAACATCAATAGTTACATGATGTATCTTAGTGAAAATTTGAAAGACTTCTACATCTCATTTGTGTAAATAATTATTGATTTAAATGGCAGATAGAATGTAGAATGTGGCTAAACTTTACTAATACAGTGTATAACTATTGCTTATTTCCTGCTCAGTATACGACGACAAGAAATGCTTTTGTGTTCCCCTTCATAGAGGAAAATTTTTTGCCCAAGTTAATTGATGCAAGATCTAAAAAAAAAACACTAAAGTAAAATAAAGATTATTTGATTACTTTTTACACTTAGATGGAAAAAATGTCGCTTGTGGTTTAGTGATTTTTTTTAGCCAAATAACCCATAAACTCGATCAAGAAACTAAATTTATTAAAACAAAATAGTCGCTTTTATGGAGTAACTTATTAGCACACTTTTGATGTCCTTTTTCCTCTTGATGTGACGACAAGGAAGTTATGCAGAATAGGGGATTTTTGAAGCACCATTCCGCATTGGAACACACACACCATACACATATACACACATACATACATACATATATACTGTATATATATATATATATATATATGTAAATATATTTTATATACATAAAATATAATATATATACTGTATTATATATATGTGTGTGCTTAAGTGTAATAATTTAAAATGAAAAAGAAGAGAAAATTTATAAGTCCCTTACTAATTACCATCCATCTTTGACATGAGAGAGAGAGAGAAAGACTATTGGTATTGTTTTTGTATTATGACTATTTAACATGTATGTACTAACAATGATAAAAGATTTGCACGATACATTACCCCTTATTCGCCCATTGTCCTTATTTCCTAGCCCACATGACTGATGTATTCCCAAAACCATTCTTTTTTTCGCTAATATGTTGATTAATGAGATCTATGTTGCTGTGTTAGGGCTACATGAGTAGGATGGAAGAAGGCTTATTTTTCCAGACACTGAAAGATAGGAACATTCCTGTTATATGCTTATTTCCTTCATTTCTTCCCTGAATGAAAGCTGGATTGCATTTTGATGTAAGCTGCTAATGTGTGTGTGACTTTATTGCGAAGAAGTTAGAAGTCAGAAATCACAGTATTTGTAAAAAATAAAAAATCGAAATGATTATGAGAGAGAGAGAGAGAGAGAGAGAGAGAGAGAGAGAGAGAGAGAGAGAGAGAGAGAGAGATTAGAAGTAAACTAATTTCCGCGAGGGAAGTTAAACTCACCTCACCTCAAAAATAAATGGTGCCCTACTTAACAGACACGTGTACATGTTCGTATAAGGGCTATTCATACTTACAGCAGGTTATACCTCCGCTTACTTAAATAGGCACATTTCTACAAGAAATAGCCTTAAAGGCGTGGAAGGCTTAGTAATGGATTTTCTTTTACCAGCATGAGAACAAAATTGAGGAGGTTGTTAGCGTGCTCGTATTTTCCTCTTGAATTTAACGGAAACTGTTTCAAGTGATCCTTACATACATACATACACACATATACATGTGTATATATATACATTTGTGTGTGTGTGTAAGCGTTTATGTACGTATGTTTGTGTTATAGGAATTTCACCCTTGGTTCTTAACTTTTTCCAAAACTGGTTCCCGTAAGGAAAAAACGTGTTGCAGATATCTATAACTGTGTCTGTATATCTGTAAGTTTATATAAAAAAATATTAGGAAGTATTTTTGGAACTAATTAGATTTATTTTCTATGTTGGCTTTTTGTTTGTATTAATTTTTATATGGGTGAATTTTGCAGCTGCTTTTTGAAAGAGTAGTTAATCCAGAATCAATACGTTTTCTTTAGCTTCGAAAGTGCCACTTGTTTAACCTTCTGTGAATTCTATTTTGAAATGTTCCTCTTTTAAATTCGGTAAGTATCTCACACACGTAATTCCATTATTCTGTTCATCCTCGATTCATTTCAACATTATGAAAAAAGCATAAAGCTGTTTGTTTCAGTTTGTCTCTCACCTTGTAAACTCTGATTTTCCCACTCTCTTCTGTGCCTTTAAAAGTCATAGAATTTTTGATGAATTTTCTTCAGGCTTTTTTTTTTGCCGTAGTTTTATAGTTAAATCTCTGTTGTGTGTGTGTGTAAGAGAGAGAGAGAGAGAGAGAGAGAGAGAGAGAGAGAGAGAGAGAGAGAGAGAGAGAGAGAGAGAGAGAGAGACAGACAGACAGACAGAGATGTGAAACAACATTGTATTTCATTTGTTACTTAAAACGTAGTGCCAACCGAGCGATTTCCATGAAAATTCGCAGTTTGTTTTTCGTAAAAAAATTGCAGTTCCTTCTTGGAAAGCTAAATGCACACACTTTTTTGTGTTGTGCAACAGTGAACAGAAGAGAATTGTAAATTATATTTTGCAAATGTATCAGCAGAAGGATCTTGCTAAGATTAGTTCTTGCAGTGTGATCATGAGTCGGAGTTGGAAAGGCATTCATTGTCAGTTAACAACGATTTGGAAATGTATTCATTTTCTTTCACTAAGCGTATTAATTTCATATTGTAAGGAGCACTGATGATGCTATATGGAGAATTATGTTTTACAGTTCTCTTATCATATTTCGTACGAATATTGACGTCCAAGGAAGCTCTAGGAATTTCCTGCTTGTTTCATATAACTTTTGTTGAATTATATACGTTCCAGTTACTCTGGGGTATGATTAGTCATTTTCACATGGCCCACAGGAAACACTACTCTCGTCATAGCTATGCATGTGGGAATTATAAGACCTAGGGTAACAAGTCTTCAGCTCAGTTACGTGGGTCCTGTCATTGCATAAACTATGCTTTCTTTCGCGCTTTTAATTGAAAAGTCTTAGTTTCGAGCTCAGGAATCAGGTTCAGACTCCGCACCAGAGGAAATGACCGTTGAATTTTTTTTTTTTTAGGGTCTGTTTTGGAGACCGCAAAAGAGCCCCGAAAAAAATTGCTTTTGATTAAGGTGTTTTAATCAGTGCGTAACACTATGCTGTTATTCTTCTTTAAGGTCTTTTTTTCTTTAGGACTATATTTTTTGTTTCAGGTGGTCTCCCCCCTGTTAATGTCGTTGGTTTGGGGGTAGACAACTGTTCTTTACATTCTTTGTTTCAATGTAGTGGTGGTTTTTAGGTGGTAAAGAATAAACTAGCCTGTTGCAATTAGGGGTCCTTGCACAGTGGCGATCCGTAAATGATGACTACAAGGTGGCAAAATAACAAAGAGGCCTGGAATGAGCCTCTGGACTCGGCTAACCAAACGAAACTGTGAGAGTAGCATTTATTATACCAGAAAACTATATGTATATATATATACACATATATATTACACACACATATATTGAAGGGACTTGCCTTTTCTAAAAACGTTGATGGCGAAAGGTAAGGATGATGATTAGGAAAATGAAAATTATGAGGAGGAAGAGAAGGAGATGTGAGAGACTAAAGTGGCGAGAGGGAAGAAAAAGAAGAGAAGCGAAATTCTTGGCAGTTTGAACGTGGTCCGTTTCCTCCACCTCCCCTTTTTCCTCTTTCTATCAGCAGTAGGACTCGGCGTCACTTAAACTAGGTGGGTGCACCTTTCACAATGCAATTTCTTTCCTTAATGGACTTTCTTAAGGAGCCATTCATCTTTTTCTTCAGTGACTGACATGTAAACCATCAAACTATTGTACTTTCTTTGGTCACTCTGCAACACCGAGGTTCTATGCCAAAGGGCCGCCAGCCCTTCGCGGCGAGCTCTTGACGCGGGAGCGCTTTAAGGCGAAGTTGGCGCGAAAACAGCGCCACTGGCTGCGCCTTTGTGGCACCCCCGAAAAAGCGTATTGAACTAGATTCTCAAGGGAGGGCGGGATGCATTTCCTAGCCTTTCCTATATTGAAACTTGCGAATTAGATTTATTGACATTGTTGGGGTACAAAAGGACCGCCGCTCCAAGCTGGACAGTTGGCAATCTATTATTTATGGGACCTGGAAACACGACGCGATGGATGGAGAGGAAGAAAGGACAAAAAATAGGAGAGATGGAGAACGCAGTATTGAAAGAAAGTTGGGAGTGATACGAATTGGATGCTGACTAACAGGAAATAGGCGAGGAAGAAGATGTTAAAGAATAATGAGGAAATTGAAAATTTTACAAAATGACAGAAATTGTAAGTTGTATCATAAAAAACAACTAAATAGTAAAAGAGTCTAGTAAGGTAATGACAGTTACGTCAATGAAATTACGAGATGGGGAATTTATTTGACTTCAAGTTATGAAAATGGCAAACATGATAATTAGGTGATTGTAAGGTGTCGTTCAAAAATGGGAAAGAATTGGAGATAGATGGAAATATGTTTATACGTATGTATTTGTGAAGTCAAGTCGGGTGTGTGCTAATTTTATGCTTATGAAAAATCCATTGATAGTTTTGAGAAGGAAAATTAAGTCATTTGCAATTAGCAATAATTTACCGAAACTGGAAGATTGGAATGTTCTGCCAAGAAATAAGTACTTAGAATAGGTCAAGGCGGACAACGCAGGGTTTGTGTGTATATATATATACATATATATATATATATATATATATATATATATATATATATATGTATATATATATAATGTATATATATAGTATATATATATATATATATATATATATATATATATATATATATATATATGTGTATATATATAATATAGTATATATAATATATATATGTATGTATATATTTATATATATATACATAGTATATATAAATATATATATATATATATATATATATATATATATATCATCCTCCGATTGTTGAACCAAGAATGAATCCAGAGAGAGAGAAGAGAGAAACTGAACTACCATGGCCTGCCATCAGTGCTTCTTCAACCTGTTCACATTTCTTTTTGTTGAACACAGAATGATTCTCATAACAAGTACTCTAGACGAAGATTTGGCCACCTCATGAGCCATGTATTTTCTGTGCATCCTTCTCCTTGATCCTCCCAAGCTTTTCGAATAATACAAAGCACTGCTACCTCTTCTGGCCATCCCGAAACATCCAGACCAATCTTCCCTCCTAGCCTATGTCTTATACCACATCTTTGTCTTATTCCTGGGCCTTATCCATTCACCCCATCTTGATTCACAATAACCAGGTGTACTATTCTATATTCTACTTTTTTTTCTAAATATCCATTCACGTTCAGTTATCACATTATCTTCACCTTCCATAAAGATAAGCTGATTTTTCACTACATTCTCTCTCATATTTTTCTCCTGTGACTCTTTTCTTTAACCACCCAACTTCGCAGAATTTCTTTCTTTGTTTCAAGTCATCTAAGCTTACAACCATCCATTACTTTTATTCTCAATTACCTGCATCGGTTGACTACTCACATTTTTCACCATTCTCGCCAATATTCATGATCCCATCATCCTGGTTTTCATCTAACCTCTCACAGACTTTTACTGTCAGTTTCCTCCTTTAACAAACACTTTAAAACGCTTTCTCCGATCTAGGGAACTTTCCTTCTTTATCAAAAATGTGCTCAATATCTTATCTAGAAACATCAGCCATTCCACATTCCATTCATTGCTTCTTCTGTCAAACAGAACTGCATTTGTTTCCCTGTTGTGTCCGTATCTCCTGTCATCACTTCATTTTTGTTACTATTGTAAACATACACAAGGTTTTAGTACAAAGTTGTGTTGGACCTTCATGTACACCAGAGCAACCGCGCTTTTAAATAAATTTCTTGAATAAGTGTTTTTGTGACAAACGTTCCGCACGACACCTCTTTGTCAGTTTTATCAAAAGTTCCCTATTGGTCCAAGCTTGCCACAGTGGTTTTCCCCTACCTAAATTCCCCACGTAACTGTTCTTCTACGTCTAAATTACCAATGCCCTGCTTCAAGCCAAATGATGTATGTCAGTGAAATCGTTTCATGCACTTTTCCTGTTATACCAAGTAATGTTATACTGTTGTCATTCGTGAACTGTCTGTTATCACGCTTTCACTCTTTCAATGGAAAAAATATCCGCTCTCTCATTAAGACTTGCCTTGTTCCAAGGATAACACATTTGCTGCCCTATTACAGTTTCTCATTAGCAACGCCATTAATGCGAGATGTCTTTCAGTTTTAAGTCCTTTCATCTTCAACAGGCTCTTACATATTTAGTCTAAGGGTAAGTCAACTCTTGTGCCATCTATTCCTGTCTCATCTTTTATCTACTTTGAACAAGCCACAAAATACTCGATTCATTAACTTGGGATTACCTTCCCTTCAGACTTCATCTTTCTACTTAGCTCTATTACGCCTAGTTATTTTTGCTCTCTCAGCACTCACTTTCTTTCAGAACTTGCCTAAACCATCAGTACACAGTTTTCATTATATATATATATATATATATATATATATATATATATATTACCTTCTTTCTTCTTTTTCTTTTAACGTGCTTTTACTTCATCTTTGAAGGACTTTTGATTTGGCTTTGGGGTAGACCTGTGGTCTCGATAGCCCTCTGACATCGCTTAGACCCCGGTACGTATGTTTCATGTATCATACCAGACCCAATTTTTGCAGCGAGAAGTTATTGCGCGGGTATGGCGAGAGTTCGAGACGTGTGAGATGTTTGTTATGTTTTTTTTTTTTTAGAAGGTGTTCAGTGGCAGTCTAACATCCATTTCTTTTAAGCAAACCTTCCGTTGAACGGGAGTTATTTTCCTTGCCTAAACCATCAGTGCACAGTTTTCATTATATATATATATATATAT
Source organism: Macrobrachium rosenbergii (assembly GCF_040412425.1). NCBI lineage: Eukaryota > Metazoa > Arthropoda > Malacostraca > Decapoda > Palaemonidae > Macrobrachium > Macrobrachium rosenbergii. Next base: position 23,196,690 of record NC_089783.1, on the reverse strand, counting down.
ATATATATATATATATATATATATATATATATATATATATATATATATATATATATATATATATATATATATATATATATATATATATATATATATATATATATATATATATATATATATATATATATATATAGATGGCATTTTCTTCCATCAATCCTAGCATTCCTCTCGTATTACCTCCCATACAGCTGCACTTCAACATTTTTTCGGCGAATTTCCACAATTCATGTGTTTCATCCCTCCTCCCTATGCGCCTAGAATTTCATACACTCCCAGCTACCCTAAGATTCCAACTTGAACATTTCAGACCTCAATAAACCTTCTGTATTTTTCATCTATGCTGCTTTCGCTTCCTTCCTGTCAAATTCGCTTGACTTGATAACATTCACTGCCAAGTTTCACCCTTCCTCTCTTACTGAAATATCCATCTATTTGCACTTTCTTTTCAACTAGATAGGTATAAGGATACCGCCAGCTAATACTTATTTTACCGTTAGATCCTTCTACCTTCCTTTTCATAATATGCATTTCTAAGCAATCAAGCCCATTTCAGATCACGTCACAACTCCCAAATCATCTTCACTTCACGCTCTCAAAACCAACCATTTACGCGTTCTTTTCCCTTATCAACTTCGCAATCAACAGCGCAGTCGCCCTGACCTCTACTCTTTGATAACACCAGGTTATCAAAGATTCAGAATCACGTAGAAATTATCTTTAATGTTAACTTGTTTCCAGCCAGTGATCGCGAACCCTTACTTTACTACTTTCTCGATATTTGACATATCCCAAGAGTTGCCCATTTCCACATCAAGCGCAGTCTAATTGTACCTCTTAGTATTGGTCAATGAGCAAATGGGCCTTGCAACAAAAGAGACTATCGGAGAGACGCTGTCCAAGGATAATACATTCGTGTGTTAATGGAGGGAGAATTTTTAAGGATTGTTAAATGCAGAGGAGAGCAGAAAGTATACCTTAGTTTAACCAGACCACTGAGCTGATTAACAGCTCTCCTAGGGCTGGCCCGAAGGATTAGACTTATTTTACGTGGCTAAGAACCAATTGGTTACCTAGCAACGGGACCTACAGCTTATTGTGGAATCCGAACCACATTATAGCGAGAAATGAATTTTTATCAGCAGAAATAAATTCCTCTTATTCTTCATTGGCCGGTCAGAGATTCGAACTTGCGGCCAGCCTAGTGCTAGCTGAGAACGGAACCCACCCGCCCAACAAGGAACTAGAGGAGAGCGAAAAATAAAGGGATGAATGAAAATTTGAAATGAAAAATTTCGTTGTGACCCTTTTGTCCCAAATATTCAGGAGCTTTCAAGTAACTGTACAGTGTGGGCATTACTAAGGGTTGTTTGCAGCGTCCCTTCGGCCCCTAGCTGCACCCACTTTTTAGCCTTTTACTTTACTTCCATTCCTGCTTCCTTTCTTCAGCCTTGCTGTCCAACCACTCTGACTCCCACATTTCACCTTAAGCACTGAATGGATGAAAGTGGCCCAGTGCTTAGCCTTATAGCCGAAATTGTCAAAAATTAGTTTCAAGCAACTGTAGCCAACTCGTAACATGCTTTGAGTAGTTTAGAGTAGATGTTTAGAGTCTCTTTTCATTTTACGTAACTTTGCACTTCTGTTGTATATAGTTTGCATAATATTCCTCTTATGTCTTGCTTTTCATTCCATAGCTTTGTTCCCTTTCATATAATGTGTCGTTTAAATATCATGACTCTTATTTTATCTTCGGTGTTGAGATATTTTACTTTTTTGTTTATGTCTTTAAAATCATTAGCTATGCTGAAGCCTTTTTCTATTTGATGTTTTTTCTTTACATACATACATATAATGGATAAAATCACATTCTCTCTCTCTCTCTCTCTCTCTCTCTCTCTCTCTCTCTCTCTCTCTCTCTCTCTCTCTCTCTCTCTCTCTCTCGGAATGAAATGACTTTTCACAGTATTTTATTTCGTTTTAAAACCCGACTTCTAGGTAGGTATTATATAAAACTGGCCGAGAATTTAACTTAATCATTCCATTCACTTCATTTAGGTTAACGTATTAAGTCAGCTGTAAACAGAAGACGCTTTTCTTTTGTTGAAATGTACACATTACATTACAAGCCGTCCTCCTGTAGGTTTTTTTTTATCTGTCAAAGAAATGGTGACCATTAATACTCTCGTATCATGGCTGGAAGGGTTGTCAAATTAAATCACGAAGGAAAGCGGAATTCCTTTTTCGACCTTCACTTGCTAGAAATTCGAAGGAATGGAGAGAGAGAGAGAGAGAGAGAGAGAGAGAGAGAGAGAGAGAGAGAGAGAGAGAGCAAAAAAGGCAAATGCGATGGCAGCACACTCGAATGGTTCCCTGAACATATATCGCCGGTATTTTCCATCGTATATCTGGAAGAAGAAGAGGAAGCTGCCTCCATAGATCCAGATAGCGTGCCCGATAATAACTGAAATGACGCGGAAAATTGATAGAGGATCAAGAGAAGAAGAAACGCATCGGAAATACCGGATCGGAACGTCCTTGTTTTCTTCTGATTCTCTTACAACCGGATGTCGAGGAGGTTATCAGGGGGAAACTTTATTATACGGAAAAAGAAAATATCTCTGTGTGTATTTGCGCGTGTGCCTGCGCTCTTCAGTGTGTAACCAGTCAAGTGTATGCCTTTTTTTCTAATGCAGAGGCTGATTTGACGAGAGCCAAAGTAACTTATAATAATTCCAGATTTAAAGGAGCCAAGAAACAGAGAAGGATAGAAAACAGATTAGCCTACGGTTGACTGGGAAGAAGTGATATACTGTACCAGGACCAACTTAGGTCCTAACACATGGAAGACGAGAAGACTCAGGAAAACGGAAGCAAGCAGGGGTTTTCGAAGTATGGCGATATTAGCAAAGAAACAACCACCGATTACTGATTTCTATGGATACAATATAGAAAACGGAAGAACGACTAGGATTTGATGGTCGTATCCCATAGAAGTGAAGATTAGTCGTCACTATACTCACCCCACATGCATTGCACGGACATCAGAAATACCTGGTGGTTTGGTCGGTTTATTTACCGTTGGTTAGCAGTGTAATATTGTCTATATTCTGTTTCCCATGAATTTCCTAAGTGTTTTTGTATAAGCTTTTTCTGTTACACCTTTTCCGTTATCTATTTCTGTCCCCTGAATTCGGTAACTAATTTTTTTTTTTTTATCTCTCTCCACGTCCCTTGCATTTGGTAACCACTTTTCTTATAGGAAGTAAGCTTTTACATAGTAGAAATGTAGAGTTAGTTTGCAGTTGTTTATGCATGTCTAATTTATTGTAACTTTTATTCCATGAAGAAAAATAATGTCCTTGTAATATATATATAGACAGATACATAATAGGTAGATAGGTGGGTGAGTTAGTTTGGGTGTATGTTTCAGAAAGCAAGGAGCGAAATGAAAAAGGTCTGTAACGAAAAAAGACCGAGAGTTACTGTGGAATACTCCAGACCATTTTGAGTATGGTAGGCTATATATGTATTAGGCGAAAAACATAGTGTATTAAAGTGCTAAAAGGCTCTTTGTATAAATGAAAAATTTATGGGGAAAAAGAAGTGTAACTCCAGGCAATAAACAGGATGTGTGAGTCAAATATCTAGTTTAATATAAGCGTTTGAATAAGTTGAGAGTACCTAAGAGGAAAACTGTCGAGACTTACATGTATGCACGTAAAGCTATGACAGAATTTATAGATAAAATGTGGAATGTTGAGGACATAAGATGTAGCGGGTAATTTGTTATGAGTGATTAATTTTTTGTAAAGCTTTCATGAGCATATATAGATACAGCTATATAGATTGGAGAATGACAGGTTCGTTGTAAAAGCAAGCCTCCATGGCCTTTCGACATTCTTATGGCTCGAGATAAGAGGGTAGTCAGAGGGAGAACTCATGTTTGTGCAAATTCAGGCATAAGAGGTGTGTGAATGATACGTGGCAATTCCGTTGTGTGAAGGCGACACAGCTCAGAGTGAGCATAACGAATAAACGCTGCAGACTCTGGTGAAACAGTTTGCAAGAGTAGAAAGCCGGAAACAAGTGTCGGCAAGAGTGAGGTTGTGAGGTTTATTTCATGCCAGGAAAAGGGAGGCATGGGTGTAGTGCGAATGATGCCGAACTGGAATTGCTGGACTTCGTGAGGTTTTATGGAGGAAACGTTACCAAATATAATTGGATGAGAATCGTAAAATGCACGAGGAAGTGCAGGCAGCAGAAGTTTTGTGAAATGAGCCGGCAAACTGAATGGAATGTCATTTTTTTTTTTAAATAGAAGCAAGGCATGAATGTTGATTATGGGTTGTACAGATTCAAGATTTCAAGATCGTTTGGTCAGGCGGAGAGAATGGAAGTGGTTTGCGAAAAGGCCATGAGTGGAAGAAAGAGAGATGGGCTTAGAAAGTGGGTAGTGTTGACACGTTATCAGTGTTCCACAACATAAAGGACTCATTATTAAGAAAGCACTGAAGTGCCTTTGGATGTACTGTGGAGCATCCAAAGGCACTATGTATGTAAGAGTGATCGTCGTGGTGCTGAAGAGGCTTTCAAGTACCTTCACAAGCTATCCTGTAAGTCCCCAAACCGTAACGTTTTCTGTGAAAGCGTCATTAACACACACACACACACACACACACACACACACACACACACACACACACACATATATATATATATATATATATATATATATATATATATATATATATATATATATATATATATATATATATATATATATATATATATATCACCATGTACCTTGGCATACCAAGATGTTCAGATATTTCTGTGGAGATTGCTATGACATCGAAATACACACACACTGATCTCAGTTTAGAATTCAGTTATATATATGACAGAGATACGAGGACAAAAAAAGTAGTGACGTTTTTCATAACATCAATTATATACGGCTCAATACATTTCGTCCCCGAGAAAAGGTCAAATATTGTCAAATCTAATGCACTTACAGCATTCGTCATAAAAATGTCAAGCATAACAGACTTCTTTTCGGCTAAGCAAACGAGCGCAGATGAATGTCACCTCTGTAAAAGGAGGTTCTCTATTGTCTTTACTAAACGGCGAGGAGGGCGCACTATTATTCCCTTTGAAATATCCCCAATATTTACTCTGAGCAAATCACAAAACACTTGGACGGCTTTATCCTGAGACGGCCCCAATTCTCGGAGAAACCTCACTGTTTGCACGTTCGCCTTTGTAGTCGATGTCGTGCAGTCTGCATTATCGCATACGTCCTGATTTTGGATGAAAATCGGCAGAATTGCTTGCAGTTTATTGAAATGTCAGCCATGAACACATATAGAAAACGCATTCCCATAGAAAACCGGAGACAAGTGGTGATTTTGACGGGGATAACTATGATGTAAGTAACGCTCATGCTTCCAAGAGGTCCCGGCATCCCTTACCAAAGGATAGCCTGTAGGTGTTCCAATGTTGACTTAGAGTTGGTAGTGGTTGGCGATGGAAGGAGGAAGGAGGAGGAGTTAGGGAAGGAATAGTAGGAGAGGTAGGGAGGAGGGATGACTCTCTCGACGTCACAAGGAGAGGGAAGGGTTGGAGAGAGAGGGAGGAAGGGAGGGAAGGGGGAAATGAAACTACTTCCTTCATCTTGCATGGTTGATGCTGCCTTATATATATATATATATATATATATATATATATATATATATATATGTGTGTGTGTGTGTGTGTGTGTGTGTGTGTGTGTGTGTGCATATGATATATATATATATATATATATATATATATATATATATATATATATATATATATATATATATATACAATTACCTGGTTCGATCCTGATGTGATTCATAAATTTATATATATATATATATATATATATATATATATATATATATATATATATATATACATATATATATATATATATACATATATATATATATGGAAACACATGGAAACACTTGGAAGGCTGACGTTCATTTCTCTAACAATAAAGAATGTTAATTTATGTTTATAACACTGAATATATATGTGGATTTTAATTTTGATGTAATCTTTCCCCTGGGTTTATTAACAAATCTGGCACACTTGACTAGTGAACACTATGGTCTTTTTCTTTATTTTACACTCGATAGCTGGTAGATATGCTAATAGGGAATCACGGTCAAGAATGAGACAATATGTTTTCCAGAACATGTTTCCAAGATGTTTTTAGCGTAATATTAAATTTGTGCATTCCGATTGTTAAATAGAAAACGGACGTTGCCTGATCACTTGTCTGATAAGGTGAACATGATAATCATCTAAAAAAATACTAAGTGTGTCACTTTTAAACTCGGACGAGACGAATCTTTTGAAATGGTGGAAGTTCAGGATCTTATGGAAGAAGCTGTTAATGAAAGTAATTAAATTACTGTCACTGACCTGCTCATGCTCTGATATTTTGTGATCGCCGGTAATCAATATACTTTAACTTGAATGCAGTCCCGTAATCCAGCTGGACGTTCCTAACTAAAAGGAAATGCTTTTTTGAGGCCCTGGCTGTTCCTTCGGGCGTTTAGATATTATTTGGCATTTTTTTCTCTATCTCAGTTTCAAAGGTGACTGACCTGGAGCCTCCCTTTGACGGCGGAATGGAACAATAAATTTGTTTCGTCAGTTTTAGTGCCTTTGGTTTCCCTGGTAAACTTATCGGTCGACACAGATGTTCAATCGTAACGTCCGCCAACGAAGTTTTGGTGGATGAATCTGATTCACTGATATGTTGATGATTTTTTCTTCTTTTCTAACTAACTGGTGAAGATTCGGCCAATAAATTATTTTCTCCCATTCTCAATTTTGAGGCCTTTCTTTATACAATTCAGTGATCCGTCATCATAGATTCTATAGCCAAATTTAACGGTAATCGCATGCATCTAGCATTCGTAGGCACGAGCTCTTGATGATATGCACAGTTTAATGGCCTTGGTGGTGGTATACTCTGTTGTGGGTGCTTTTCATTTTTTTTTTTCTCTCCCAGCGTTGAGTCAAACTGGCGAGTTTATCAGAAGTGGTATCATTATTTTCTTGATTTTTATCTATAAAACCAAGTATCAGATTTCTTCGATTTCCGTCCAAAATCTCTGTTACAGAGCACCTGGGGAAATGATGTTTAAATGGTCAGCTATACATTTATTCTTGGGCGTTAGGTAACATGGTCTGAAAGAGTTCAAGCTGGATTTGCTTAAGAGAAAAGCAGTCTGAAAGTGTCATTGACAATCAAGTCTACAGATTTTTATGGCATCTGAAAGGGAAATTGTTAGACACAGTAACTGTCATTGAAAAAATCTTGCGTAAAGTCTCCCATGATCTGTGGAGTTATTCACAACGCTGTCCTATGTTAAACTTTTCCCGTTCTGTCGCAGGAAGTAGGCCTCAAGTGTTCATATTTATAATCAATTGCTATTTCCATCTTTGAGTATAAATAATGTTTCCTTCCCCGCTGTTATTCGAATGTTATAAATCACATTTTTTTTCGGAAGGAGAACTCAAACCCCGGTTTTCTAGCGCCATAAAAAAAAACACGGTTTTTCTTTTTTTCAAATTTTTCTCTTTAGTTGAACTGGAACATAATTTACCGTTACCTACGTCTAAGCCTTTACACATGAGCTCATCTCGGGTTTCAAAAATGTAATAATTTTCACTGATACAGGGATTTAGTATAAAGGTAGAATGAAAATTTCCTATCATTCTAGCTTTCATTAGGCTATATATTTTTACCCAGAGAATGTTGGCATGTTTCGCTACTGCCGTTTACACAAACAATTACTTCATATGCCATTTATTGTTGCAAAATATATTCAGTCTTTTGATCACTCAACAAATTGGAGGAAATTGTAAAGATCATGTTTCATTTTCCCAGGTCTACAAGTTCCAGCTTTTATTCACGGGATTGTGATTCGAGAACTGAATTATTAACTGCACGGAGACAGTTAATCATTATAGATTCGAGGTTTTTTAGGTCTGGAACTCCTATTTCATGAAGTGAAATTTTTCTGAGGAGTTAATGTCTATTCAAGTAATAATTTAGAAGTGTTATAGTGTGTAGAGTACTGCTAAATTTCGTTCCCGTAGCCCCACGAGCTTCGTTAAGCTTAGTTTTCTTAGCAGTAGTATTATGAAGTAAAAACACCATGAAGGGAATGAAATTTGTCCGTAAATATTAATGTTTGCTGGCTGCTCGGAGAGCAAGTGACCCAGCTGAAATATGGCTGTCGCACAAGAAAAAGGGTATGTCTAATGATTCAACTTTAATTCGTGTTTCCATTGACCAGTGATTTTGTCATTTAAATACTAGATAATCGTCAGCTTCTTTGTAGCATGATAAACCTTACAGAAGTAAGAGTGTTGCACATCTCCAGATGACACGGAAAGGCCTTACAATAACACCCCAAACCTGGTTTATGACAGTTAACATCGTGCAAGACCACCTTCCTCCTTCAGAATCCTTAATTTCCCTCTTTTTTTTTTCCTGTCTCCTGTTAGCAGCGGCTCCGTGGTCCTCAGTTTCCTCCCTTTGCCCTTTAGAAATACGTCAAATCCCATTTTTTGTTAGTTACCCCCCCTTCACTCGACTCCCTTCGTCTCCTCTCCCAATCAAGGCCTCCTTATAACAATAGCCAGAAGGGGACCGGTTCCATTCAGCGGTCAGAATGGAGAAAAAAACACTTGCTGCATTATTGAACCGGTCATTTTGGGCTCTCATTTTCTTTGTCCAGTCTCGCGCACCACAAACTTTTATGTTTAAGTCTTAAAAAAACCTCAGGCAATGTGGTGGAATCGTCAAAATAAACACTAGGCTAGGAGGTGGCGGGGAGGAAAGAGAAGCAGGTCCACTTGCATTGTTGGAATACCCCGGGGAGATACGCCTCGCCCCCTTTTTTCCCCCCGTTCTTCTTCTCTGATGACAGTCTTTTAAAAAAAAAGAGGGGGGGAGAATGCAAAGAGCATTTGGTTTTGTAATGGGATTTTTTGTCTTCTTTTGTCGTTCTGAAATGTCGCTGTGGGGCTTTATTCGCCCTGAATGCGCCTGTGCATCGGTAAAATAAAAGGAATGTAGCCGCTTTTATTCTGGAGAGCTAGTTGTATTTACATTCAATCCTGCAAGCTCGTTTCAATAATGCGCTGCTTGGTACAGCTGCTTTCATTACCTGTGTTTTAGGAATACCGGTCAACTTTTCCTTTAATTTCTTCGTGTTTTTATACTTCTGCTGACTTTGATGCGTTGCTGTTTTTATTCTGAAATTGTTCATTTAAATAGGAGATAGCAGTCTGCTTTACCAAGTTCTACGTTTAATCGATGGTCTAAGTAAACGACAAACGTAGACATTTCCCCAAGAGTCTGTATATGCTTATGGTGATATGGTCACTCTCAGCATATTAAATTGAATCGTTTTTAGTATGAAGATTTTTACATTGCTGTATAACTCAGTTTAAAATTGATTATTCCTAAATTTTGTGTCCTTTTTCTTTGTGAAAGCAAGTTTTTTTTCTTTGTTTTTGTTATCCTCATTTTGTTTGTCAATAGAAGAACAAAACCATTTCCATACGTAAATGATAGAAAGATGATACTCTTATATTATTTCATATGCCTATTAAAAGACTTACACAACACGACAACAGTTACAGCTATACATATTTTACAGTTTTATGCAATTTTAAAAGAATTATCTCAAAAGTCCCTACTAGAATTTTTGCAGCCTTGTTGGTCGAATGTTTTGTTTGTTTTTATTTTTAATCTATCTTATTTTATTCTTTCTTTTTTTTTTCTTTTCTTGCTAAAACTAGGTAACAACATCCAAAGATTTCATGGAATAATCCCATCTATCTTTGTAACCAATTTGCACGTATGAATGTATATGCATATGAATATGATATTTGGGCTTTCACACGGTTTAGCTCATACTCTGATATATGCAAGATATTACAGATATATCTGCTTATCAGACGGTCCACCAATGCATAAGTACTAGATGTCTTATAACAGCAGTAGGTAACGACTCTTTGTCGTGTTTAACGTTCGCCATGATAGATATCTGGTAGTGCTTGTAGGTGCAGTTACAGATCGCCATAATTTTCGGAAACCATTCGCCAAAATTTTCAGCTAATTTATCGCGTGAAAGAAAGGGATTGGTTTTTCCAAAAACTAGCGCCTCATCGAATTGTAAGGTAAAGGTAATTAAATTTATGTTTTATACATCAGTTTGTTGAAAAGTTTTGTAAATTCTAATCCCCATACACATAAATACAAATGGATACATTATCATTGATCATGCAGGGAACTGGTGTTCTCTTTCACCACAAGACAGGGATATCAAATGCAAGAGAAGTATGGACAGATTTTAGATATACTAGAATATATATTTCTAATAGCCACAGTGACCACTGAAGCTCTCGATTTATTCATATTTTTTGGATACGTTTGACACTACAAAGCCTAAGAGAAATGTGTGGAGAAATCGAGAAATTAAGAGGTCATTATTGCCATTACATACACATATATGTCAGATAAAGTAGGGGACCAGTAGATTCTCTTTATATCAGAATATCTTTTAAAGCAAGAAAATGGATTTATAGATATTTGTTTTGTGTTGTAAATCAGTATATCAAATTTCAGCTGTGTGGATCGAAAACCTGCCTGAAAAGAGGTACATTACTACTATATATTAAAATTGTACATTATTACACGGTACAGTATGTGAGGGAGAAATGACTGATGGGCGATGGGCTCTTCCTTGACTTTAGATGCTAAAATAGATTTAACTGATGAAGGAACTGGTCTGTCTAGTATATCTTTTACAAAAAACAAAATATTGTAGTAAATTATACTCTTCACAAATCATTCTTGTTTAATACTATTAATGTGGAAGCGAAGTTCATTTTCTAATAAATTATAAGAAATTTATCTCATTTCAGTGGCTCTGAAAAAATGTTTCATCCTACTGCTCTATCTACCACTCATTGTACCATCTGTCAGTGTTTTGGGCTTAGAAGTGAATTGCAACATATCTTGGGAAGATCATATTATGGGCCTGGCTTAGTTCAAATTTAAGATGTTAATTATACTCTTTGTAAACAGCACTGGCCTCCTCTCTGGGCATTTGAGCAGTGCCTTTAGGTCTGAGGTTCTCGGAACTTTTATCTTTCTTTTATTTCCCTGTGTCAAGAATAATTTCACTCTTGTTATCAGCAACACGGAAACAGTACAGATATGTGCTAAAAGTTCCTCGATCAATGTTTATCTGCATTTCTCGCAAATATTAAGATGTAATCACCAAAGTCTCCATGATTCATCTGGATTTACTGCACACAAATTCTGGTGATACAAAATCAGGGAGGCTGCAATAATGGGACTGAAAATTAAAAGATACCTTCAAAAAATCACTCATACCTGGCTTCCCTCGGGAAATCGAGACAGCATTGATAAAGCATTTAATCCAATCAGCATTTGAAGACTAGTATATTTTATCGATACCTTTGCTACTCTTGATTCATGAGGAATGTATGAAATTATTTTAAATACGGTATCCGTTACGATGAACTATTAGTAATCATTGCCATGGGTACGAATATCTCTGAAGGTGTCTATTCATTTAAGGGTGCTGAGATGCATTGGTAATTCCAATACATTGTCCAAAGACTGTATTATTCTTTCCTTCACTTTCCGTGAAGTTTGTACGTGTTATCTTTCAACCATCTGAATACCTGATATGTCATTTAACTGATGCGAAGTCTCTTCCAGTTTCATGTGAAGTGTACTCGTTCTCAGATAATGTTATTTTAAAATTTAACATGCAAAGCCCCCCCTCTCTCTCTCTCTCTCTCTCTCTCTCTCTCTCTCTCTCTCTCTCTCTCGCTTGTGGTGTGTGCACTGGGAGCTCTCTCCTTGCGGAGAAAGGAGCAGCTTTGCTGAGTTTCATAAAAAATCCTGTGTGCCTTTGTTGACCTAGGCAGCGAATCAAGGTTGTGAGTCGTTTGTTGCAGGTCACAGGCGGGATAATCCCGGTGGGGAGAGAGAAAAACAAACCGAAGTGAGCGATCATTTAGTCCGTCAAAATGTATGCAATCAAATCATGGTTTAAAATAACTGGAGACTCTCTCTCTCTCTCTCTCTCTCTCTCTCTCTCTCTCTCTCTCTCTCTCTCTCTCTCTCTCTCCTTGTAATAGAATACATGGGTTAACAACAGCCAGAGTAGTTTTTATCCTAAGGACCAAACTCGAGAAACAACTGTAATTAGTGTGACGAAAATTCGTACACCAAGCGGGTTTGTCAAAAACCCAGAAAACAATCAGCCCAGCTTAGGAAAACAGGGTCATTTTTCCCTTGGAACAGTTCGGTGGCTGCACTAGTTCCAGTCAACGAACTTCACAAACAGTAAGTGATTTGCATACAACCAACACCATGTCACAGCAGGACCGGATACTTATTCTTTACTTCATCATAACTTTTAAAATATTCAGTCGTTTAGCGCCTTGTGCTTTTAAGTTTCTTACACTAACATTTAACTTTAACTTGAGTCCTTTTTTTAGTAAGAAATTTAGCAAACGTCAAAAGACTACGGGAAAAGATATCAGGTAAAAAATTTGGAATTTATTTTCGCAAAGTACTTAAAAACTGAAGTGATCAAAGAAAGGAAGCACAGGATGTTCAATAGGGTGATGGCCTAATGCTTGAGCGGGCCCTCAAAGGTGACTTGTGAGAGCAGTGATTTGTTAGAGTGAATGGTAGGCCTTGTGCTGACTTCTTGTTTCTGGCCAGCCAACAAAAACTCACATCTGTCCTGTGATCGCCCTCTCTGAATCCCCTGGTATTGGGCTGTACTGAAGGCAGGGCTTAACTTATCGAAGCCTAGAAATGATTAGGCATAAAAAAATTTCCTCCTGATGATTGCCTGCAAGGTACATAAATAAAAACATGAACTATTTGCTTGTACATATATTATTTGTATAATGACGACATTATCAATAAAGTATCATGAGAGATCTTGAAAAATAAATGGCAACTCCGTTGTTCCTGATTGGCACTGAGAGATCGGTCACCTTCCTGATGCTCTATACAGGACAGGGACAGGTTTAGTATTCTGTGCTGACAGCGCTGAGTACCCCGGGGCCTTGGAGAGACTGCGTCTTAGTAAGTACCCAGCCATCCAGTGTGAGAGAGAAAGCGAGAGGATCTTCTTCTTCTTGTAACGTGCTTTTTTCCCATTTTTTGTATGGGGTAAGCACGATGCCTTCTTTTGAAGGACTTTGATTTGGATGGTGAGATTTATTTGTTAAAATGCACTAAAAAGTTAAGAATATTTTTTTGAGACACACCAGGATTTTCTTACAGTTAATCATGCCTACAAAAATAAAAGCGTGGGCGCCAAACATCGAAGGAAATGCTACAAGAAAAGAAATATAGTTTTTTATTTCTTGTAGCATTTCCTTCCATGGCTCCAACGATTTTATTTTTGTAGACATGATTAATTGTAAGAAAACCTGGTGTGTCTCAAAACATAATTTTTCACTTTTTAGTGCATTTTGATAAAAGCGTGATTTAAAAAATAGTTTTTTATATATTTTTTTATTTTACTTTTTAGCTTCGACAGAAATTGTAACGAAATTGGCGTCCTGCCGAGCCAAAGAAGGTTTGAAAAATCCGTAGAACTATTTACCGAGTCAAAAAAGTTGTGAAAAATCCGAAGAGTGTCATACAAATCCTGAGATACTGGGAGAGGTCGCTGTAGGGTCACTAAAGGTCACTGCTGACCTACTGATCATGTAAGGTTGTATTGTCACCGGGATTGAGTAACCATGCAAAATTTCAAGTCCATCGGACGAAGGGAACAGGTCGGAAATTAAGTTACAAGATTTGACCCAGACAAACAAACAAACAGACAAAAAAAAAAGCAAGCTAAGTAAAAGCGTATAAAAAATGGGTTCGCTTTCGATTTACGTCTTGAAAGCCAGCTGTGGAAGAAATGGTCTAGCGCATTCCTGTCAACAGAAAGCCATTCTACAAAGACTACTATAATGAGAGTTTTATGGTAATCCCTGCCTCACCGGAGTATTTTCCAGAAAAGCAGAAGGACGATTGAGAATGAGAAATCCTTAGCATCTCGAGAAACAAAGCGATGGATTGACAGAGCTGATTCCAGCATGAGAGACGTAGAGTTTTTTTTTTTTTTTTTTTTTTTTTTTTTTTTAAGAATTTGAAAGTTTGGTCAAGCAGCGAGAATGGAGTTTGACGGGCTGATGAGAAGAGTATATAATTTGGAGCGTCAGGAGTTAGGCGGAGAGGAAGACTTAGAAAGCGCTAAATAAAAGGAGTGTGAGAATTATTGAAAAGGAAAACCCTCAATATCCAGCGTAGGGGTTCAACGTCCTGTTTAGTTTTATGGGTAGGCGCATAAAATTACGACTGTGGAGGTTTTTGGGTGATTTTATACAAAGAACCCGTAACTTTTTACGATAAATCTGTAGATTTGTTTGTTTTGCTTGTTTGAACAACTTTCTTTCTATTCCAGGTTCATGCAAATTAATTGTTAACCGAGATATGGCATAACTGGCAATTGGAGTCATATTTAGCACTGAATCGAATGAAGAACTAGCTTAATTAAATGTGCTGCTATCTCCATGCCTTTTCCAGAAAGACGAATGATCGCTACCACCAATTTTTTTATCATTGTTTTTGTTTTATTGCGAACGCTGTCACATTTACAGGGATGCAGCCTAACCCACCTCTTTTTAACCTAACCTAAAGTTGGGCACCACGTCTCTACCTGGCCTCACCCCCTCCCCTACCTCTCAACCGTATCCCGCACGTAGCGTCTTGGTAACTATTGATTATAGAAGATGAGGTTGTTCATTCAAATTGTTTAGACGAAAATCAGTAATGATAACGAAATGACAAATAAATGTAGGCTTTCTGTAAAATAAGTCGGCTTTCTACCCAAAGCATTGTTCCAAAATTCTGAAATTTAAAGTACTGATATGGCCATGTGTTAGTTTTTCTTTGGAACAACTCAGAGACATATATGTATGTATTGCTAAAACTAAATTGTTCATCTTTAAGCATTTTATAAGTTTCTTTCTCTAGCCTGTTGAAGATGAGCATACTGAATATTTGTATCGCCATTGACGGAAGTACAATGCTGCTATAGTTTACACACTCTGCCATGTCGCCCTTCACTGCAATGGCTTTAAATTCCCAGTCATCAGCTTTTGTTTTTATATTCTACAAAACAGTCTAGTTAGCATGCGAAATGTCATTTCATTTTCAGCCAAAAATCTCTCTGCAATAATGTCATCATTTCCTGGTGTTTTCCTTCCCCCAAGTTTCTTTATTACTGATGCCACTTCAAAAATCGCGAATTCATTAATCAGTACATTCAGATCTTCGAGTATCCCCCTTATATCTCTTTTTCATGACCTTACAGAAATGTTCCAACCAGCGTTGTCTTTCTTCTTTTCACGTTAGTATTGACCCATCTCTCCCTCTGACAGGTATTTTCCTCTTTCTTTTCACCCATGGATATTTCATTCATGATTCTGCGGGATGCCCTAACACCAGTGCCACTCCCTGAATGCATGACTTTGGCAGTATTATCCACGTGTTTTTTCCAACAACTCTCTTATCTCTTCTTGCTTTTTTTAGTTTCACTGTCTAGATACAACGATGGCGAGTTGGTGTATAGGACTGTGATGTTGTCTTTAAATCTAGTAAGTTTTCAAATGAATACATCCACCATCGTCTTTGGCTATTCTTAGTAGTTGGCAAGAGATCGTCACTACAAATGTTTTACTCCGTTATCAAAGCAACTGTGGTTATACCATTGGACCAGATCTCATCACACATGTAGCAAGTCCATTTTCAGTTCCATTTTTTTTATTTGTCATCACTTCTAGAGTAGCTTAAAAAGGAAGAAGAAATTATATGAAATCAGTTCCACACAACCTTCCATATAAATACAGTCAGTTTACTACAACTGGGTAACGTATCTGGTAAAATGATTACACCTTTTCTTGATTTTGGAATCAGACAGACTCGCTTATGAATGGAAACCACTGTTACGGTATAACTAAAAAAGTGAATGTAAATAATTTTGAATACAGGAAAACGCGAAGTAAAGAAAGACCCTCAGATCCTCCATACTCTAACTGCTACTGCTTGTTCCGGACGAGCGTGCCGAAAACGAAAAAATGAAACACCGAAGTAAATATTTAATAATCCGTTTTTGTGACCAGAGGGCGACCCGCCAAGCTGAATAGAGACTACGGGACGATCCCTTATTTACGTGAAGCCAAAGTAAGTCAGACTTGGTCTTTGTCGGAAGGCTGGAGGGCCGAGTGGATCTGAAAGAAACAGTTGCATCAATGGAGGTCCCCCTGCTATCAGCTATATACCCATTTTCAAACGGTTTTGCTTATTTGTTCGTCTTGAATCTTGCGTCGATTTTCGTAAGGTTTTCCGCCAACCGTTCGTTCGAACGCTTTCCAGGGTCAGAATTCAGACAGTTCGTTTCAAAATTTTTGTTAATAAACAAAGAAGTGTTATGAAAATGAACTAAACTGAATAGGTTTCGGAGAGAAGTAAGCGAACGAAATGACGGGGAAATAAGCAAGAGGCAAAATCACCGGGCCAACGCATTCTACCTACCCCGTTGATGTATCGGTAGCTGAGGACGAAGAAGAAGAAGACGAAGAAGACCAATGTATCTCTTTCCCTTTCTATACAGTCACCTTCAATTAGAATAAAGGCTTGGGGGTTCCGATTCCTCAGCTCTTTCATAGGAGAAGGGGGGAGCAACGTCCATTAGAAGTATTTGATTCTTTTAACCATTCATGTTACCGGGGCAAGGATTAGTAGATCCAAGTTCACACTCGAATGACGTTGAAAATCAAAGATATTTTACCTTAATCATGACATAGTATCGAAAAAACTTTTGGCATTACACGTACACATGTACATGGGAGAGAGAGAGAGAGAGAGAGAGAGAGAGAGAGAGAGAGAGAGAGAGAGAGAGAGAGAGAGAGAGAGAGAGAGAGAGAAGACGGCCAATAGTTTTGTGGTTTTCCTCAGTGTACGTTATGCTTGTCGTACTCATTTTGTATTAATGGATGAAAATTAGATTCGATAGGATATAAAAGGAAATGATGATGGAATTCTTTTTTTGCTTTCACAAAGTATGTCATGGTTATGGCTTTACTTCGTTCATTGGCTAGTTAGATTCACTCAAAAACTTATCAGTTATTTTCATAATTTATGAGAATGGTTTTGATGGCAAGCTAATTAAGCAGCTATGCATAGTTAATCTGAAATGTAAACAAGGTATTTTCAGAGGGATAAAACAAAGATTTAATTCTATGAATAATTTTTGTAATAACTACAAAGTATAGTAGTCATTATTATTATTATTATTATTATTATTATTATTATTATTATTATTATTATTATTATTATCTGAATAAATTTATAAAGATATATAGGTACGTCATCTGTTGGTCCGGTCCTTAGAAGATTCTTTGTGTGTTATTGTCGCTCTTCAGCTTAAGAACTTAACCCCGGAATTTTCCAGCAATGTTTAGCGTTCGAGTTTATTATTATTATTATTATTATTATTATTATTATTATTATTATTATTATTATTATTATTATTATTATTATTATTATTATTATTATTATTTATTATTATTATTATTATTATTATTATTATTATTATTATTATTATTATTATTATTATTATTATTATACCCCGAAACTCCATTTGAACGTACGGTAAGCATTTGGAATCTTCAAGTTGAGCTCAGGATTGTTTAGTTATATTCCTTGATGTGGACGTCAAGATTGCGTTTTTGTCGCGTCTTCCACTTGTTGCGGATGTCAAGAATGCTTTTTATTTAGGCGGAAATTCGACATTTCCAGCTAGTTACATCCTCCTCTAACGAAGGTGAGTGGGAATAATATTTCTGCCCATTCTTTGTATGTCAAATACAGTGTCTTGAGATGGTATGAGCAGAACTAAATGAGCAATCCATTGTTGAATAGGAGTTGCTCCTATCAAAAAATCGTCTATAAACATTTTATCCCCATTTTTGCATATAAAACACGGTAACCCATCTTAGCAAACTGTGTAATTAATAATATGCTAATTTCCCTATAATACAACAGCAATTTATATTTTCAGTTAAACACCATAGAAGGTAACCTCGGTCATCGAAGGCACTTTGCACTTTTAATATATTTGTAAATTTTGTAGAGCTGTTTCAGTTAGATATTTACAATTTTTTTTCAACACAGCACAAATCTGGAACATCTGGAATTCGCTCCCAAGTTCTAGTCCTGAGCATTATTTTCTCCAGTGCTGATTTTTCGACTTACGCAAGTTTTTAGTCTTGATTAATAGGAATGAGTATCATAGCTGGGATTTCATTTTGCATTCGAAGTTAATAGTGGAAACTTAAATGGGAATATCGACCATCCAATAATGTTTGGACCTTAAAGTTGTTAATGCATACTCACATCAATAAGTCTTCTCCCCCGGCTCCATGATGGGCCACTGGCAATCTGTCCGGTTTACCCGCTAACATGTGTAGAGTGGTGATGATTGTGGTCTTGCAACAGTCTCTGTCCCAAGAAGCAATTTAGGATTAGACTTGTGCCCTTAATTATGTTGGTGCTATCCCATTGGGTAGGGTAGTGGTAGTGGCTGGACATTTGGAATGAGCCTGATGAAAAGGTTTTTATAACCTTTCACCTTTTCTGCACTATAAACATACCCATGACAAATGAACTACCCTGAGCTAAGAGACACTCTACCGACACAGGCGGTAGCTTGAAGCAAGGTTAAAGGAAACACGAAAAAGACTTCTCTCCCTACCTCCCGGTTACAGTGTTATAGCAAAGGAGCTAGTTGAATTTAAGAAGATAAACAGCAAGTATGAGATTGTTCTCGGAACGTTCATATCCATTGCATTGAAGAAATATTCAGATCTTGATCTGAAGGACCGTGATGCTGAATTTCACAGTAAATCAACCATGTCCTTAGTGCACCTCAGAAGCAGCAAAGGTACGGTAGAAGAGACACTTGTATGCACGGTATTCTTTAGACCTTGCTTGTATGATTACTGGCCAGGTAAAATTCAACAAGGCAACAGCTCACTTCTTACTGAAAATCAAAAGTTAGTGTAAAGGGTGCTGGATCATATTTCTGTCACAAAAAAATGCTGACATTTTACTTCCCTTGATGCTGAAGAAAGTATTAAAGATAACTGGTAAACTTATCCTTAGTAAACCATCGGTACTGATGAGAAGTTTCTGACCTCCATAAAATGGCCAACACTTTGTTCCAAAGTTACACACAGCAGTATATATATATATATATATATATATATATATATATATATATATATATATATATATATATATATATATTTTCATTTCCTTGGCTGCCTTTCTGTGTCTGTGTGTGTCTGGAGGCTCCAGGATCCTGGAGTCTTTAAGATTTGAGAAGACGTTGTAATCCAGTGGGCGTTTCTCTAGGAGGTGGAAGAAATGATTTCAAAAACAGATTCTGGATTTCTTTCCTGAAGGGAAGCGGATCCGACAGGAATCCGTTTAGGAGCTAAAGACAGCTTCACAGGATCCTGGAGTCTCTAAGAATTTAAGACGACGTTATAATCCAATGGGCGTTTCTCCAGGAATGCTTCAGGAGCCGAAAACTGTTTCAAAGGGTCCTGGAGTTGTGAAGACATCATCAAGAATCTATCCACCTATTATATTAATTTCCTTGGCTGTCTTTCTGCCTCTGTTTGCATGTACGGAGGCTTCTGGGAATTCCAGAGGCTTCTAGGAATTCTGAAGGATTCTGGGGATTCTGGAGGCTTCTGGGCCTCCGAGGGCTTCTAGACAATCTCCAGGCTCTTTGAAGCCTTTAGTCTCCAATTTATTCTCCATAAAACTCCGTTCTTTAGTATTGTGCAAGAGTGGAGGTCTAATTTTGGAATAATATTTTTGAACAAAACAGATAAGAGAATATTATGTAAATTTGTGAGTAATTGTTTAGCAATATAGTTTTCATTACATACATTGCAAACAAATATTACTTATGTTTTAAATGAAAACACCCCCTTAGGAATCCCCAAATGAGGACTACCTCTTGGTTTGGGGTTCCGAGACAGGACAGATTTCTAACTTCCCCCACCAATCCAGGTGTCCAAATATAATTCTAAAACTCTGAAACATTTGTTTATTTGTTTGCACACTGGAAGGTAAATGGGGCTGGTGATGCCTGTAGATTTTTGCTGACTATTATTAGTAGGGTTAATTTATCTGTGTATGGGTATGGGTATGATAAGGATATGGGTATGGGTATGAGAATGGTATGGTATGGGTATGGATATGGATTTGGGTATGGGTATGGGTATAGGTATGGGTATAGTGCAGATATGGGTATGGAATGGATATGGATATGGGCATGGGTATGGTTCGGATATGGGTATGGGTATGGATAGATACAGATATGGGTATGTGAACTAGCAAATGCGAGTAATAGTTGAGCATCTGCTATATATATATATATATATATATATATATATATATATATATATATATATATATATATATATATATATATATATATATATATATATATATATATATATATATATATATATACATATATGTGTGTGTGTGTGTGTGTGTGTGTGTAATATATATTTACACATACATATTGAGTTTAATCACTTGCACAATTGTACTGTGCATTCATACTAAGACTAACAAGGCAAGGAAAACAGGATAGTTTCTAACGCAGGTTTGATTCACACAAGTTACAAGCCGTCAAGTGTTAACTGTCCCCATCATACGGTAGCCGTAAAATGACCAGGTACGCTTGAGGTACGCATTCTTGCTGTATTTATATGCGTCTAGGGAAGGGAATTAAAGCCCTTTTTGATCCGATCCCGTTTACTGGCTCACGTAAATCCTTTAACCTGCATGTCCCATGTGGCCCTGCCCTCGTGTCCTTGACCTGTCTCTACCTGCGGCAGTTCCTCGTTGGCAGAGTGGGTTCCGTTCTCAGCTAGCACTCTTCTGGCCGCGAGTTCGAATCTCCGACCGGCCAATGAAGAATAAGAGGAATTTATTTCTGGTGATAGAAATTCATTTCCCGCTATAATGTGGTTCGGATTCCACAGTACGCTGTAGGTCCCGTTGCTAGGTAACCAATTGGTTCTTAGCCACGTAAAATAAGTCTAATCCTTCGGGCCAGCCCTAGGAGAGCTGTTAATCAGCTCAGTGGTCTGGTTAAACTAAGATGTACTTTTTTTCTACCTGCGGCTTCTTCCAGGGGTGCGCTGTTCACGTTGTCTCTCCTCATGTTTTTATTTGTCCTGTTACTTGTTGTTACATTTATAATTTTCCTTGATACCCTGTCCTCAAAACCGCTTCTAGTGCGCATGTTAAGAAGACATTTTCTACAGTCATTATGGCTATTTAATTTGTATTTTTGTGTAGGAAGTTTCATGCTCTCCCAGCCTATCCTGTGTTTTTTTTTCTCCCAGAAGTGCTTGGCCACCACTGACGACTGATTGTTGTGCCTGAAGTCTTGTTTGTGTTGTTTACTGCATTATTTGTCTTACTTCTTCTCCCTCTTCTTTTCTTTTCTTTTCTTTTTTTTGTTCTTGACTCTTTTGTTCCCAATTGTGTTTTTGTAATGAAACTCCTCTCCTAAACAAAACAATAAAATCTGATACACCATCACTTACAAAGCCGTTTAATGCCAAATCTGCTATCTACCCAGTCGTGGTTGTTGGAAAATGAACAATTAACCTCATTTGAACTGCATTTTAGTTTTCTGTAAAAGAAAAATATTCTGCCGGCTTTGTCTTTCCGTCTACACATTATTCTGTCTGCACTTTTTTCTGTCCACACTTTTTTCGTGTCCTCACATTTTTCTGTCTGCACTTTTTCTGTCCCCCCTCTGATCTTAAAAACTACTGAGGCTAGAAGGCTACAAATTGGTATGTTGTCAACCACCCTCCAATCATCAAACATACCAAATTGCAGCCCTCTAGCCTCAGTAGTTTTTTTTTTTTTTTTATTTAAGGTTAAAGTCAACCATAATCGTGCTTTGGCAACGATATAGGATAGGCCACCAACGAGTCGTGGTTACAGATTCATGGGCCGCGGCTCATACAGCATTATACCGAGACCACCGAAAGATAGATCTATTTTCGATGGCCTTGATTTTACGCTGTACGGAGAACTCGATTGCATTTTTTACTTGTTTTATTGCATAATTACAAACAGTTACCAGACTGTTATTTTTTAACTCGTATTATTATTTTTAAAAGTTCAAAGCTTTGACAATAGAAGCAGGTCAGTTCGGGATGCCTGCCATTCACATCCACTCGTTGCTTGACTTTTATCATCGTTATCCTGAACTGGCTTTCGAATTTAAAGCCCATATTTTAGAAAAGTGTGGGCAGTTCCACCTGTAGGAAATTTCTTTGCTATGAAGCTTATCTTCTTTACATCAGAAATTTAACTTAGATTGCAGTTTTTGTCAGTTAACTAATGCATCATCCGTATCATCTTCCATACTATAAACGTTACTGATCATAATTTGGCTGTAGTTTCCGGATCTGATGTTTTTTCCACTGCCTACTTCTTAGTCACTGCAAAGTCTGTGCTGCTTCCATCAGCAAAAATAACAGCATTACTGAGAGTTAGAACTCGCATCAGTAATTTGAATATCCATAATGGCATTAGCAACCTCGCTTTTCTTTTCATTGATTGTACTTGTTGCCTAGTAGACCTTAGTACTTATCAATTCATTTAGTTAACTTTTATCAAGATTATCGTTTCGTTAATATATTTATGCGAATATATATATATATATGTGTGTGTGTGTGTGTGTGTGTGTGTGTGTGTGTGTGTGTGTGTGTGTGTGTGTGTGAAAATAATAAACTCACGAGCACGTGTTTCACAGAAATAAATTTCTGGCGTCCACTGGAAACGAGCCTCAGTCTCCTGTGTGACAGACCAAGGTGTGAACGGGGGACCTACCAAGGGCATAAAAGAAGTTGGAACCGAAGTACAGTAGCCTACTTCGTACCTGAGGTTTTCCCTGACAGGCTTCTGAAGCTCAACATACCAGCGAATTTTACTCAACTTCCCGACCCATCGGCGAGTCATCGCTACCATTTTATTCGATTTGCCCCTTCACTGTGAGATATGATGGAAATAATGAACACATCATATAGTATATGTATATACATACACATATATGTATACATTATATATATGTATGTATGTATGTATGTATATGTATATATATATTATGTGAACGAAAAGCATTAAGAATAATGATATATATTATATTTTATGTTTTTTGTCAGTTAAGCATTTCTGGTTAGGCCGAGATATTTTGGGCAAGTGGAAACGCGAATCAGTGCCTACGTGTTTGCGAGTCAATGTTGAGGTAGCCTGTGGTTAGCTTCACTTCCTATGGAGACAAAGTGCATGGCTCCTCGAACGATGATGCTCTAACTACATCGGAATGTTCCGACGACCGGAAGTCGTTGGGTTCCGGTTGAGAGTTCGTTCGTGAGTTCGCTCTGAAGGGCGGTTTGTAGGAACTGTAGATTTCTCATTTTGAATACAGGTTAGGCATTCGGGTTCGGTGATTTTCTGGGGAAAGACCCACTCCTGTGGAAGTGCTTACGAACTGCTTGTGAGGTGAACTGAGACTTTGATTTTCAAAAGCCCGAATGAGCTTTATCATTTTTTATATTTAACCTGTACTGTTTCTTCCCCATGTAATCCTTGCTTTGAATATCTTTTGTTTGTCAATTCCCATTTTGATTTTTATTCCATTTGGTTTTTATGACATTTCTTGAATTTTTATTGCCATGTATTTTTATGTGTGGTTTTGGGTTAGTAACGTGGGTGAGATCCCTCATCTGTTTTTCTCTGTGCCTGTTTTAAAAAGTTTTTTTTTCCTTTATTTCCTCAGATGTTTTGGTTAGAGGTCAAATAAATGGAAAGGAACTTGACACACCGTGACTCTGGTTACGTCAGACATTTTTGACTCTTACGATGTAGAGACTTAATTAATTAAAGTTGGTAGCACTAGTTGGACTTGTTTCTGGGTTGCCTTTTCTGGGATATAGGCTTGTCTTTTCCCCACTACATCTTTAATCCATTCCAAACCATTTACCATGTTAGACTCTTGAATAAGCTGTTTTTCTATAGACATGATTTTGCTGTTAATCCTTGACTCACTTAGTAACTTGATTGTTGAGAGAGAGAGAGAGAGAGAGAGAGAGAGAGAGAGCTAAGTGCCAGCTCAGTCTCACACTGACAAATGCTACCGTGATACCTCTAGGTAAGAGTTAAGACCTCATCGAGGTCTTAATGCATATATATGAAATGCAAAAAGCAAAAAGCAGTGTGTTGAAGGATGAAATTGAGCTGCTAGACAGAGTCCTTTTGTATTTTTGAGGCAATGGGCAAAGCAACAGTTCAGGAACACCATATGTTTTTGCCTCGTGCTCAGACCTCTTCAGAGTCAATGATTAGTTGGCATTTTTGCTATTCGCCTCGAATGTTTTTAATCGTCTCATGTTGGACTAGTTCTCTGGTATATTTTCCTTTGGAACAGGTTGTGCTGCATATAAAAACAACTATGGTTTAAGAAAATATGCGTCAGTGACACTGCTTTAAGGCTAGCAAAAGGGGAACTTTGATTTTTCTTTGAGAAGAAAAGGAAGCGAATGAGTACGGTGTAAGAATGGGTAGAATGTGAATTTAATGATTAGTTGTATCAGGTATACTAGGAGCAGTTGTCTTATTTGTGAGACTATCAGTTCTTGCATCAATTTCCAATGACTCAGGTTTCCTCGTAAGATTATTAGTGTGTAAGTTCACTGTCCGAGAAAAAATCCATTGAGTCGCCAAATATCTCGTTTCACATTCTTTCAAGCTCAGCAATTTTGGTATTTCGCTCAGCAGTCCCTCTATCTCGCAGCACACTTTCATCCCTCAACACACGGCATTTTGCATTTCTTTATATTCATTCAATGTAGAATGTGCTCTTATCAAAACATTTATGGTCGAGCCATTTCAGTCTTCTAATATTATCATTAATGGTGCCACCTAAAACAAACACATTCACATTCTCTCCTTATCTTTTCCTCTGCCGGGTTTACAGGTGGATCAAATCAACCATCCTCTTTTACCAGTCATAATGCAGTCATTGACACTCAAATGTTCATCCCAACTGCCGACATTAATGCATGATGCAAACGTAAAGGGTATCTTTTATTTATATGTCTGGCCCCTTTAAATAAGAATGAGCGCAAAAACAGTGCCACGCATAATTTTGTCCATCATCTGTAATAGACAGAAGGACCTTTTAAAAATTGCTCGTTATTTGTGCAAAATGCAAGCTGTTTCTAAAGAGTTTTTGACAAGTGGTTTATTTCCGAGTTCAAGCTAATAAAATATATATATATATATATATATATATATATATATATATATATATATATATATATATATATATATATATATATATATATATATATATATATTTTTTTTCATGATATTGCCTTGCAATATGTATAGCGTTCCATGATTTTGATATATATACTATTCTAGTTGTAATGTGTTCTGTGAAGTAATAGTGTTTGTTGAAGTATCATATGTAGTGTAATGTCAGATCTCAAAAGAGTCTGTGATTTGAATAACTTAACAGCATAATTTGGAATTAGTAATGCGTTTCAATAATAACATAGTATGTGATTGCACATTTTGTCCCCCAGCAACAAATGTTCTGCACTTGTGATTTCGTATGTCGTGTTTTGGTTCAGTTGTCATTGTGAAAGATAACGCATTAACAAGCGAGGGAATAGCAATCGAGTTGTGTAATGTTTTGCCTCATACAAGAAAAAGACGAATGATTTCGCAATGTTTCATGTACTGTTCTGAAAACCAACTTTGGTTCTTTGTCTTGTTTTGAAAGCGTGCCATGTTTGACTAGCTAGGTGCCGACTGTTTTGATGGTGTTTAGATTTCATCAAGAGCTTCTTCCCATATGATTTTCTGGTAAAGATGTGTACCTTTTTGAGAGTAAATGCACATGTCTCAATTGATTACGCCATGTTTTGTAAGATTGCATTGCTCTGATCACGTATTGTTCTAACGCACCAGTTGGCCCTAACACATTTTGCTCTAGTAATGACATCATCTGATTGTTTTGTGTCTTGCTGGAATCCTAAAGTTTGTTGATTCTGCCTTCAGAGACCGGTCATGTGGTTCTCTCTCTCTCTCTCTCTCTCTCTCTCTCTCTCTTTCTTCAAAAGAGAATAAATATTAACCCTCTCGCGCTTACGGGTGTTCCTATAGTGCTACCTGGTATGCGACTTATGCTGTGGAGGGAAAAGTGGGGCTGGCGCAGAAGTTTCTTTGTAAAAATCAATACGTCCAAACTATAACTGATATAGGCTTCTGGTTTGATTGAATTTTTTCCTAAAGCAATCAGAAAATTTTTGCAAGGCTTAGAAATAATAAAAAAGACGTGATGAACGTGAGATTTTTAAGGAAAATCGTAGATATTTTTTTTAAATAATCATGAAAAATATAATAATTAGGTTTGAGGAGTTTATTTTATATGTAAATTGTGTGGAAATGTTTGAACTTTAACATGAAAACAATAATTTTGCTATAAATGTGTTTGCTAATTAGCTCTTACCGATTAAAAAATGCTAATTTTTTACAAAGTGCAGTTACCAGATTTTCCAACCTATTTATGTTGACGTTTCGTATCGTACCTAAGTAAGAAATAAAGATAGAAAAAAAATAAAGGTGGCATTAGAAATCTAAATAAATTTCCTATAAAACACAAAAGAAAGATATATGTATTGTTTGAATAAAATTGAGAAATTGTCATTAGATTATGGACAATCTTTTTTCTTTTTCTAAGAAAAAATACGGCAACAATTATTATATACAAACGTTGATATTTTTACATTTTGCTGTTCAGCACGATAAATTACAAAAAATGGCCGTTCGAATAATATATAATACATGCACATTGAAGTTATTTACAGATGCACAAACAGGCATACAAAAAATTATCTACGCATGCATAAATTCCGGCTGAACTACGGCGTTCAATGCGTATATACATACACTGACATTTTTCGTAATTACTCAGTAATGAATAACGCTAAGAAAAAAGTGAAAATTACAATGGAAAGCTGAATAAATTTTCTATAAATAGCCCACGTAAAAGCAATAAGTGCTTCCAGAAGAAATTGAGCAATTGAAGCTGAAAGACAGAAATGTTGTTGAAAGACAGAAATATATGTAAAAAAAGTAAATTCTTCACTATTTATCTTATCGAAGAACACTTGAAATATTATTCAAAATACTCAACAATCACTTGCAACTACTTTTATAACAATAGCAAAAGCGAAAGCACCTAACAAACGCAGATAAATGACGACAAAGCAAAAAATGTGAGTGCTAAAAAGACGTGCTGAACTCGGTCAAAATAGGAGGTGCACCTCTTTAGTTGGGGGAGGACTGCGGCGCATGCGCGATACCTATCGGTTTGCTGTTTACATTTTCTTGTAAGTCCAAGATCTGCCCACACAATGGCGCAGTCCTCGTTTTCTTTGGATGACTTTTTTTTTTTTTATGAATTTCCCCCGAAAATAACACATGGATGACGCAGAAATCGCGTCATCGGAGCACTTATGGCAAAAAATTTAGTGATGCAGTTTCGCATCATCGGATCACCAGAGGGTTAATGTAAAATGTTTGTGTGGTCACTGGTATTAATCTTAGCTTTTGAGATCTGAATGTAGGAAAAGTGCGTAACGGTGCCTAACAAAAAAGTGCATTTTGTGAATCTCAGGCAGGTATATTTCAGGTGATTTTGCAAATGTTTTTACAATCTTGTGTAAGGTAAAGTAAATTTTACTTATTATTACCATGGTATAATAAGGTATACCGCATTGAGGAATTTTTGCCTTGGTGAAATTGTTTTGGTAAATTTTTTTGCCTATTTTTGTGTTCTTGTGTTTGCAATCTCTTGATTTTTCACATTTTATATGTTGGTGATTTAACATTTTTTTTACTTAGCATTTTAAATATTTCTTGATAATTTAACATTGCATACTTGATTTAATTTTCATTTACTAAGATTTTCTTTTCAAATCTTGTGCAACTCTTAATAGTTTAAATTTTGCTTGATTAATTTTATGTTCTTGATAAATTGAAGTTTTTGTGATTTAGTTTTGCCTAATAATTTAATTAAAGAATTAATTAAATTTTGTGTGGTTTTCAAGTAATAGTAAATTTTTTTAGATTCTGAATTGTAGTTATAAATTTTGAATTTAAAAATAAATTTTTGTATGTAAAATTAAAGAAAAAAAAGTGTTTCATTTACTGACCACCAGTGAATTGGATTAATTGTGTACATAAGGCAAAGTGATAAACATGTTTTGTTCCTTTAGTTTTGATGAAGTGAATTAAGACCAGGGAAACAGTGAAAGTTGTTTGATGGAGTAATGCTCTTTTACTCTAGTATATTTCTTGTTTAATTGCTGATACTTCACTCTTGTTTTGATAAACCTAGTTTGATTTTTCATGTGATCAATAAGTTTTTAAGGGATCACTGTTACCTTTAGAGTACTCAGTCGTAATTTTTATCGTTATGAGAGTTCAGGTGTCTGGCTGAAGTGAGGTAAATTTTTGAATTCTGTGATTAGTGGTGTAATAAACACATTTTACTTGGTACACATCATATATATATTTATATATATATATATATATATATATATATATATATATATATATATATATATATATATATATATATATATATATATATATATATATATATATATATATATATATATATATATACATATTCAAAAGGCAACTGTGAAATTGTGCCACTCATGTCTTTCTGTGCTTTATTTTCAATAAATCCCCACCCAACTGCAGCCCCTGTCTCAGTACAAATATTATATATATATATATATATATATATATATATATATATATATATATATATATATATATATATATATATATATATATATCACAATAATGCTGCGCTGAGTTATGAGTAGATATTTACTTAGTTACATTGAACTGTCTTTGAATGGAGATAATAGTAACTGTGAAATTCTCATAGCGTCAATATATCACAGGTTATTATTGCGGAAGGGGAAACAAACATCCTTATTTTCATTTTAATTATACAAGAAGAGTGCATTGAAAATAGGTTGTATTATATTTTATTTAGTTATTGACAAATTATATTTAGGATTATGCCTGCGCAGACCGCAAAAGCACGACCGCCATCAGACATTCAAATTTCGCGCCCGTTCATTTTGAAATCTCCCCATATGTTGAATATTAGCTTGCATGATCACCATCATAAATATTCATTGGCTCAATATTACTTAAACCTTTCCCACACCCAGAATAAATGTTTCTTATGTGTGTGAGATAATCTTGCTCTTATGATATGATCATTCTTTATTATAAGATGAATAAGGGAGAGTCTGTTTTATTGATGTTTTGATTTGGGTAGTTTCCCGATCTAGTTGAATATTGGGAGACGTTTCGCGTGTATATGTTGCTTATTAAGCATTTTCTCGCTTGATTTCACTACTGACAGTGACACAGGTAATTATTTAACTAATGTGATGTTAGTTACACTAATTTACAGCTGTTATTCTGTGGCAGTTATGTAAATGTTTTTGATGTTTTCCCAGTAACCTTACGATCTTCGTAACCTATTGTTTATCTCGCCACCAGGTTAATGCTTGGCTGTTTGGCCCTGTCGTCTTACATCTTGGTTTGGTCCACAGGGATTTCCTCGACTGTCGTAAGCCACAGCGGAGGTTGTTCATACTTTATAGTGCATATAGGTTAGCCATGGAAATATTGTATGGCAGTTTCTCAAAACAACAATTTCAGCTCAGTCTTGATAGGCCTAGGCTCTCGGGGTAGTTGCGGTAGGCTTGTTTGGCCTGTGCCTAGGCCTCATATGAAGATCAGGCTAAGGTACACAGTAACTGTTGAGTACCCTGCCAAATTTACCTTTTTGGATAGTCTTAGCAAAAATTACGTTGATTAGGGGTTGTTGAGCGAAGGTTGCCTAGGCTATCCTGGCTAGGCTATGGTTAATCATGGCGGGTTCTAGTCTAGCAGAGCGAGTTTTGACGCGATAATTTGCACATCAGTGATTTTACACTTTGATGTACCTCACCATAGTTTAAGCTTGTGCTTGCACAGACTTTGGTAATTCTAAGCCGTAATTCCGCGATGAGCTAGACTGTGGCAATTGACGTTTTTCCTATGTTATTGTACTTGCTTTACAAAAATTTAAAGTAATGTTTTGTCGGCCAGTTGTAACTAAACTGTAATTGACCTTTGAAGACTACACTACCGACGGGGTAGATCTAAGCCGGCATTCCGCGGCGAGCCCCCCACTCCCCACCATAGCTAATACAGCAAAATTGTAACCAGTAAACGCATCTAGGGTACGTTAGGTTGGTATTTTTAGGGGTGTTTACCGGTTACAATTTTGCCGTATTAGCTATGGAAGGGGGAGGGGACGGCTCACCATGGAATGCCAGCTTAGATCTACCCCGTTGGTAGTATAGTCTTCAAAGGTCAATTACAGTTTAGTAACAGCCGGCCGACAAAATATTACTTTAAATTCTTGTAAAGCAAATAAAATAAAATAGGAAAACATCAATTGCCAGTCTAGCTCACCGTGGAACTACGGCTTAGAATTACCCAGACTTTTCCTACACTTGCAGGCCTACGGTAACTTATCTACATTAACTCCCAACCCCTTCTCCATTTTCCATGTGTGTTTCTTGTGCCATCCCTCCCTCTCCCCATCGCACTCTCTCCCTCATCCAGTAATCTAAAGGGGATCTTTCCTAGACAGTGGCCCCCAGGGGTTTTAACCTGGTATGTAGCCTATCCACCTTTGCGGTGTGTTTAGTACAGGCCCGTTGGGAATGACTGAAAAACATAATCAGAAGACTAAATATCGTAAAGATAATGACTCCATAGAAATATTAATGTAGTCATAGAAATATTAATCCTAGATAACAACCCCCGAACTTTGCTGGGGGTCACTGTCTAGGAAAGATAAAAAACATACCATACACTGTTTGGAGGCTTGCCACTCAGCACCTCACATGATCACTGACTGACAGGAACCAACCTCTCACCATTTTTCAGCTTTTTTTTTTTCCATCTAATAGGCTACTGGGGATTAACATGAGAATATGATGGTCAACAAAATTTTTCTCTTATCCTGTAATTAGCCAAATGGAATGAATTACAGTTTAATCTTTGTTCGTAGACAAATGCTAACCTTCATTATTTACATAGGATTTAACTTTGGGTGCGAGCTGGAAACTGCTTTTTAAACTTACTGACAAGGTAGTCAACTGTTGACAGATAGGGGCAGCCCTGCCTATTTGTTGGTCTGCACTCCACTTTGCTTTTGCCTGCCATCCAGTGCAGATGTCTAACCTACAATTCTCTGTTCCCAACTTTTCTGTTTACCCTTACAAATAAAGTTGTTTTTATCAGCATTCTTTATATTTTTTTATTGTTTGTGGTTTGTCTGAATATAAATAATGAACCTAACCCATGAATCATTTAAGCCCTCTTCTTCCATCCTGAGGAAGCCTCTGAATATGTGGCAGTGTCCTGGTAAGGAAGATCTTGTAAAAGGTTTCACTCCTTGGTGGAGGTAGACCCCCATACCCTTTTCATCTCTTGCAGGAAGCATTTATGTAACAGAGGTAGGCTTGTTGTGAGTTCTGCTATTGACCGTGAGAACAGTGGGTGAAGTTTATGGCTAAGAAGAAAAAAGAGAAGTTTGCAGTGTCATCGAAGAGCAACAGTCTGCTGGTGACACCAAAGGAGGTTTTTGGCACCTTTCTTCCTTTTGCTGAACTGCCACCTGTTGGTTTTACTCCTAAGGGAGGAGTTTCCCCTTCACTGACTTCCACTGATTATTCAGTGGGAAACCACCGAGGTGGAGAGGGCGCCCATTCCAACATTTTCATGGAGAGAGAGTTTTCTGGTGCATACTTTCTCTGGGCGAAGGGAAGTGCCATAGGTAACCTGACTTTCTCTTCAGGTGCTGAGAGACATAAGGAGTTGTGGCTTTTTCTGGGCCTTTTGGGAGAGCCCAGAATCTTGTCTTTACTTGGCCACCTCACCTGTGACTTCTTCTATGGAGACTGTAACAGAGTCTAATCAAGGTACAGTATTGACTGGCTCGCTGACTACCCCCACCTTCATAGCCTAGTATCTGCGCACGCACCTTCAGTGATGTGCTCAGAAGAGTTGTCATCTTACTTTATGGGGGCAGTTCTCCTCCATTCAGTCCACTATATTGACCTTGGCTGTGCTTAGCAAGAAGAAGTCAGAGCAGTTCAGGAGAAAGTTGTCATCATCTGCATCTTCCTTGTTGGGTGCTTTTGCCCACCCTTATGACCTCCACCAGTTGTAAGGGGGTTGGGGGGGAAGAAGGCAGCTGCTATGTCTTCTCGCCACAGGAAGTCTTGTGAGGCTTTTAGCTGTCAGTCCTCTCCACAGCTTCTCCTGTGGAAAGGACTGACAGGGCTCTCTCTAGATGTACCGTGAGTACCACCGCACTTGTTGTTGTGTGTGTGTGTGTGTGTGTTTTTTTTTTTTTTTTTTTTTTTTTCTCTCTTCGCTCTCTCTCTCTCTCTCTCTCTCCAAGGACCAATGTATGATATTGTGAGGTGTAGCGGTAGAGCAGTGGTCCAGTTCCACAGTCTTGGAGAGTAAATTAAACAACCACTACTAAACATAAAGATTTATTGTTCTTACACAAATACAAACTTTCGTTCTTTAAATTGGGAGAAGCTTGCAAACATGAGATGGATTGGCCCACTAACAACTTACTGACAAGATCATTAACAGTCGACAGGTAGGGGGAAGCCTTGCCCACCTGTCGGTCTGCATTCCACAATGCTTTCGGTTGCTGTCAGCTGCAGACATCTTTTCTTTGGCTCTGCAACTACCTTCACCATTACTTATTTCATGGTCTGGGCTTTTGAGTACTGTATTTAGGTTTTTTTCTTTCCCTTTTCTGTGTGTGATAGATTTATTGTGTTTGATTGAAATTGGATCAAACCCATAAATCAAATAAACCATCCTTTTCCTCTACACTGAGGAAACCTCTCACTATCAGGCACTGTCCTGGGATTGACAGACCCTGTAAGTGATTCCTTTCAAGTATTGAAGTTGACCCACATGCACTGTGTGTATGTATTTTAGAAACATGTCTGCAATCAAGAGGATGCATTTTCTGAATTCCATGAGTGACTGCCAGAACAGTGGGTAAAATTTGCGACCAAGAAAAAGAAAGCTGGGAAGATTTCACTCATGCCATCAGAGGAGAATACTCTGCTGGTGACACCAAAGGAGGTCTTTGGCACCTTCCTTCCACCGGCTGTTTTGACTGCCAAGGGAACTATCTCCCCCTCATTGTCTCACACCGATTGTTCATTTAGGAATCAGGAAGAGGGAGAGGACATTCACTCTGGTAACTCGTTTGAGGCTTAATTTCACTCGGCGGGAGAGTCTTCCATTGGCAGACTCTCTTTCTGGGCAGAAGGAAGACCTCACTACTAATCCAACTGTTATTGCAAGACTGGTGGATGCCAAGCAACTTAGTGAGTTATGGCCATCCTAGGGTTTGTTCTGACACGATATACAAACCTGAGGTCCTTTACATTAGGAATTACTTACGGCGAAGCTGGACACGGCCATTAAACTCTTGAGCAAGGTGGTTAGGCAGCAACTGTCGTCAGGTAGGCAGGAATACCCGCCTGCCCAGATGTAAATATTCCAGTTTGCTTTCGGCTGTCATGCATTGCAGACATGTTTTTTGATCTCTTTGCCTGACTGTTGTTAAGCTCTTTATTATCCCGGTGGGATCTTTCTGTATTTTTGTGTGTATATTACATGTTTGATATTAATACAAACTCACAATTTGTGATAGCCTTGCATAAGCCGTTGTTCCCCTGCTTCTGTGTCTTAGGTTTGACAGCCAAGGGCGTATTTAGAGGGGTGTAACCGAGTGGTAATGCTTCTACTTCAGTAGCCCTTTATTTAGATACTGAAGGTATTGCCCTGTATGTTCCGAGATATTAGATTGGGACCTAATATCTTCGCTCCCCTGCATTGATCAGGATGTAAGAGTTTGCTCCCCTTGGGCTCCTGCCCTTTGTGTACAAGGGCATGGCTACTTCCTTTCTACTTGTGCTGAGTGTTGTTTTCACCACCTGTCCTAGAGAGTTGCCGGGGGCGGGGGAGTTTGCTGGCATTGTTGGTAAGTTTCGCTTCCACAGTGCCCTTGGTGGCTTCCCCTCCTTCCTTCTCTCTCCTTCGCCCTTTTCGCTCGCTCGTCGGGCGAAGACCGTGAGGGGGTGGGGGGGACGTGTAGGCGGTCGGGCGACCTCTTCTAAGGGGCCTCCTCTTGCTGCGTAGGGCAGTTCCCCTTGGAGTTAGAGGAGTCTCCCTCTACTAATCATCTTTGCGTTTTCTTTCAGGTTGACAGTGAGCATCGCAGGCACAGCAGTAGTTGGCTGGATATCTCAGTTGGGATATCTTTGCACAAAGGAGTCCCGGCATTCATTCAGTGTTGCTTCGTGATCGACCACAGCACCTGGTTGGAATGGCATAGTTCCATGTCAGGATTGTTTGGACTCTGTTCTCGCCGATGTGGGTCGATCGC
This sequence comes from Macrobrachium rosenbergii, assembly GCF_040412425.1. Taxonomy (NCBI): domain Eukaryota; kingdom Metazoa; phylum Arthropoda; class Malacostraca; order Decapoda; family Palaemonidae; genus Macrobrachium; species Macrobrachium rosenbergii. Next base: position 23,161,807 of record NC_089783.1, on the reverse strand, counting down.
TGTCATTGCTGGCCTTCGTGTATGCTGTGGCACTGCCTCTAGTGTACTTGTGGTCCATCTGCTCCTTCTGTTTCCTGTGTTATGCTCCTGTTGACTCAGCGACAGTCTCTGGGCAGCTCTTCCTGGTCTCCTGCCACACCGTCCTGATCATTCCTGACGCTGCTGGTGACTTTCATGTGACATTCCTGGCCGTTGCGGTAACTCCTTCCTTCTGAACCACTTCCATAGCTCCTGCATCGGCTGTCCTGATCGTGCCTGCTGCTTCTCCTGGTGGTTGTGTCCTGGGCCGCTTCCGTTGCAATCCTACCTAGCTGGCCTGGAGGATATGATGTTTCATGTCCACCATCCTGTGGAAGATGTCGGAGTGAAGGTGAAGGAAGTCGCCCTGTGGAAGTAGCCGCCACCTTCTTCAACTTAGCCTCGATTTTATCTTTTGCTGCCTCTTCCCTTCCTCTCCTGAGGTTCAAGGGGGTCCCGGGAACCAGATAGACCTCCGTCGGCCAAAGGAGAGGAAGGCTGCCTCTTTCCTCTTGATGCCCTTGGACATCTAGGTTTGAAAATTTTGTTTGCCTAACCTCTCCTTAAATGATTCAATTATGTGATCCACTCACCTGTTCACGTTGTTCTTTTTTCACTATGCAATCCAGCTTACGACAACAAAAACCACAAAACAGACTTACAACGTGTGCACAACTCCAGTGAGTTCAAGAGACTCACTCAGATTCCTCCCTCCAACCGGTGAGTCTTCCTAATGTAAAGGACTGTTGGTTTGTATATCATGCAGGAACGAATCACAGTTTTTAAGGGGAGCGTTTGAAAAAATAGTTTTTTATTAATAACTCTGGTTTTTTTTACATGAATCAGTTTGAAATTTTGGGCATTGGTTAGTTTATGTATAATCTAAAAGGTCAGTATTCATATTTTCCTTCCCCACATTTGCTGGTACCCTGCCCCCAAAAAAAAATTCTTTAAAAATAAACTCAGCCATAACTATTGCAACCTAAGAGCTGAAAATTACATGGTAGACAGGTATTATAGATTGGAATAAAGTAATAGAGTGTTTTTTTTAATTTTTTTTTTATAAGTATTTTTCGGTTTTTGAAAAATCTTGGATCGATTTCATGGAAAAATAAATCCCAAAAATATTTTTGGGACCAAAAAAAACTATAGTTTTGTGGACAATTTATTTAGCTTTCATTTGCTTTTTGTTCCATTGAGATAGGTGAATTCGTTACGTCTGAGTTTCCATTTGAAGGTCGATAACTTTAGTTTTGAGATATCGGCCTCCAAAGTTTTATGATGACATTTTTTGCTTGTCTGTTCATTTATTTGCTTGTTGTCTCACACACTGAGGTTTTTATGACAAATTTAATATGTTATATCATATTGGTGTTATCTGTGATTATTATTTTATGTATATTGAATTATATTTTATATATTTAGGCTCCTGGTCCCCCTCTTTCCTCTCTCTTGGATGCCTCCCTCTTCATGATGTCGTTTCTTCCTTTCTCTTATGGAACGTAGATGTTATTTAAATTTTCTTGGTCTCGGCATGGTTTCTTCTGAGCAAAGAAGTATTGCAAAGCCAAGAGAAATACAAAAAATTGACTTGCAAAGTAATATAAGTGTGCTGAATGAAAAGTGTGGCAAAACACGGGTGAGGTTGGGCAGAGCGACATCTTGCTTCATTGAGAGCTGAGCTGCCACTGATTGCCCAAGTGGGTACACTCCTTCACCCAACAGAGCCTCTACGCACATGCGTAGGATATAGTTACCATATACCGCACTTAGATATTCTTCTTTGATAGCTAAATTGAAATTACTACCGATATACTAAAGTTATCATTACATTATACGAAAAATGTAATTTTCTCAGTGATAGTAGGGTTACGGTTTTGGCTTATAACTCCAAAACTATTGCGAATTTTTTAATAAAATTTTCTGAGAATATAGTCAAGAGATGTAAGAGTCCTTATGTGAAATATCAGGAAAAATTTGGATTCTTCGATTTTTTCATCAAACGCTCCCCTTAAAGGTTAATTGTATTTTTCCTAATTATACAAACCTGAGGTCCTTCACATTACATTTTTATGCCCACCTCATGCCACCCCTCAATTTGCAACCTGACTCGAAAGGCAAACTGGAATGTTTACATCTGGGCAGGTGAGTATTCCCATCTACCTGACAGTAGTTACTGCCTAACCACCTTGTTCAAGAGTTTAACGGCTGTTTCCGGCTTCACATTTGTAAAGTGCTGAAAGCTTTATTTTATGGTCTTGCATAGCAGTTATTGCATGCAGTGTTCTGTAACATATAACAGCTCCTTTATTATTTTGCAAAACTTGTTTTTCATGTTTCTCATGCTCAATTTACAGGAGGATAAGAATTCTGAGGCTAACACAGTACATAACTAATTCATTTTATGTGAACACTAGGTGTGTGTTAATATGAAGAGTTGCAGTTAGTAGCTAGGTTTTTGGAATCCATGAGCACTAGTAAATGACTTGTTTGTTGTGTAATATTAAAAGTGATTTTAAGGATTTATATGCAGAATTATTGCAAAAGATCATATATTTTTATGGTTCTCGTTATTTAGAAATTTTATATCTAGATAATTTTTTTTCTTTTTATTTTTCAGAATAAACATGATGGAGGGAGCAGCTGAAGATTCAACTGAAATAGAGAAATTTGATAGGGTAAAAACTACTGTAGATGATGGACAAAAGAAGAATCTGGCATTGAAGTTGCAAAGGATGAAGATGAGAGGCTTTGGTAACCAGCGTTCTTATACACCTTCAAGTAAGCAACATTTGAGGAGTATAGTAGCATATTTATAGCCATTGTAATTGATATTTATTCCTAACAGTCCTTGGCTCTTTACATAGGGATTAGACTTGAGAAAGTTAGCTGGAATGGCCATCTAACTTTAAGACAAAGTTGTCAATTATCAACAGGTAGGTGGAAGTCCCACTCACCTTTCAGTATGCACTCCACTTTCCTTTAAGCTACGGCAGTTTAAAAATGTCTCAGTGCTTCTCTGCCCAACTGCTGTTTGCTTTCTGTTTAACCCTGAAGGGACGGGCTAAATATATATCAAGTACACCCCCAGACTGCACAAATTTTAAGGTTGGCCAGCTTAAGGAAAAAACGCATCAATGGAAAGAGGGAGATAGGCAAATGCACATGGTGTAGGAAAATAAATTCTAAAAATTTTTTCCTACCTTCCACGGGAAGTTGAAAATGACTACAGTATTTACAATCCTGTGTGGGGCCTCTTTTACAAAACATTCGTAAAGATATGTTAATTTTACCAAATTATGCATATTTTTTCTAATTTATTTTATTTTATTTTGTAAAATTATAATTACAGCTCACACAATATCAACAGATAAGTACTAAAATCAGTAATAGATTTTGAGTATATTTGTTTTGTAAAATATTTAGGAGATTTACTGACATGGGGAGATGCAGTAACTTTTTGTGAGGTACAGTATACATGTTTTTTCTCATATTTCTTTGTACTTTTCTTTGCAAAATTACAATTATACTGACATACTATCATAAAAGATAAGAACTAAAACCAATAGCAATCCTTAGGTATATTTATGAGCAAATAAATCAAAAGGCATCCTGGAGCTGCAAAGAGGCAGTACATCCTCTTCTGAAATCGCAAGGCATACTGATGATGTCTCTCCCGTGCTGAGGTAATAAGATGCCATAAGTCATTTATGGACCATTGAAGTGCTATGAACCTCTTTCCCGCTAAATTCGTTAAAACAGTTTGATGCGTAATATTAATACTCATATGGGGATTCCCATCCATCACCCAAAACCTGTTATAGATACTCAGTGAGGATTCCCTTCCATGGGTTGTTTGTTCCTACACGAATACAAACCTTTGGTCTTTACATATGGATATTACTTGCAGTGTGAGCTGGGAACGGCCATTTAAGTTTAAAACAAGGCACAGGTAGTCCTTGGTTATCGGCGGGGGTTCCGTTCTGAGGAAATGATGATAACTGAAAATCGGCGATTTTCGCGGCTTATCGGCGCCAAAAAGTGCCAATTTTTGGTTATCGGCACCTCTTTTACGTATGTATCGACGCCGATAAGCGGAAATCAGTAATTTTCAGCACCAAAAATTTCCGATTTTCGTCACTAGACAAGCCCCGTAAAACCGGATCGCCATTAACCGCGGACTGCCTGTAGTTAACTACGGACGGTAGTGGTGGAAGTCCTGCCCACCCAGTCAGTAAGCATTCACCTTGCTTTTGGCCGTCATCAGTTGTAGATGTCTCCTCTTCCCGACAACCCATTTGGCTTACCTATGTTTTTGTTTGTGAAATACTTATGTATACTTGTGTTTTTATGAGAGTAGTTGTTTGTTGCTATTTTGATTATGCAAACCCATGACTTATCTGAGCCTAAAGAGAGGAAGCTGTGTGTCATGAGGCGCTGCCCCAGATGCAGACAGACCCTGTATTCCTTCTTGCCCCCAGCCAAGCTGCCTATCATTGTTGCCATCCCTAAGGGAGCAGGCTCCCCTTCACTGTCTCCTACTGCTTCGCTGGTAGAGAGTCGCTGTAGTAGGGTGATGACCCAGGATGACTCCTTGCCAATGGTCTCCGTTCATTTGAGTCGGGGTGATTCCCCCTCAGGGCAAAGGGGAGTGCCCCCTCTAACCTGACTTTGATTCCAGGTGTGGCAGACCCTGAGGGGCGTAGGGAGTTAAGGCCTTCCCTAGGCCTCCTGGGGATGCCTTCTGTGGAGGGTTTGATCTCTCGCTTGAGGGCCTCTAATGCCCCTCCAGTGACTGGGTTCCTCCAAGCTTTCTTCAAAAGTAATGACACAAACTTATCACTTTAAGCCCAGAAGTGTAGCAGTTGCAACATCCCGTATGTCTAACAAGCTATAGATGAGGGATTCCTTACTCAGCTCTTCCAGACCAGGGGTGTTCAGAGATTCGCCCCAGACTCCTAAAGAATGAAGCTTAGTATTTGTTTAGGAACAAATAGCAAATTTTTAAAGTAAATTGTATTTTTCTAACATACAAACCTGATGGTCTTTACATTTACAGCCCACTTCAGCCACCCCTCATTCTAGTACCTGGGCCAAAAGGCAAATTGGAGTGCAGACTGATGAGTGGGCAGGGCTTCCCCCCTACTGTTGGTAGTTAATGACCTTGTCTGAAAGTTGAACGGCCATTCCAGCTTGCATAGGCAAGGTAAATCCTGTATAAAGAACTTCAGGTTTGTATGTTAGGAAAAATACAACTTACTTTAAAATTTGCTGTGTATGTAAGCAGTGTTTAATCTTGTAAAAGTAGTGGGGGAGCCTAAGGTAATTAAAATTATTGTTTCTTTTAAGATAATGGGATTCATAATAGTGTAATGATAGCTGGGAGAATATTATGATAGACAGAGAAAGAGAGAGAATAATGAAACAGAAAGTGTTATGATTAGGTAGCCAAAGCATTGGTGCAAGAGTAATCTAAAGGCAACCATAATAAAACTGCCTACCCATCTCACCTGTGTCCTGACCTTTCAACTTTCGCCGGAACCTGAAGACTTCCGGTGACGTCATTAGTCCCACCCATGAAGGAGGGAATTAAGTAATTTAATCACACCCAAAGGGACGTCGTTAGATAATCTCCAACCACTAAAGGACGACTACAAGACGGAACAGAAGCAATGGTCCGCCTACTATGGGATGGATATTTTCCTTTGAAGAATCTTCAGAATGCAAGTTTGAAGGGAGAGAAGCATATAGAAGATAGTTAGAGAAGCAGAGAGAGGAGAGCCTTAGAGGAGTGAGGTCAAGAGCCTCACCAGTTGTGGGTTAAGAAGAAGAAAGAAAGACTCATACTTCGATTCACTTAACTTGTATAAATGCTGTATATTTTATTAGTGTGTTAATGAAGTAAGAAAACTACACTGTGTCTTCCTAGGCCTCCTGGGACTCTAACAACTAACAACAAATAAAGCTAGAAACAATAAAGTAACAGTAAAAGAAGTAAAGAAAGGAACATCATAACATTTGGTGGAAACAACATTACACTAGCAACAAAAGGGTATGAATTCCAAGGTCTTAAAAGATACAAGAGGAAGAAAACTTTTGCCTACATGGTTCTTCTTCTGAGGCTTGCCAGCTGAAGAAGAAGAAGGCTGCCTCTCCCCCCAAAAGACCCACCATGGGACTATTTACGTCAAATAGGCTCAAAATTCACCATTGCAGGGATGGTGAATTTTGAATTAACCTTAGGAAGGACATTGAGAGCTGCCTCTTGGCTTGACGACTCTCAAGGGTCATTGTTAAAGCTAATTGAAAGGACAGTGTCCAAAGATTTGTGGTTTCTCCATCCGGGAAAGCCTTCAAGTACACGACAAAAAATATAGTAAACTTCTTGGCTAATGTACTGTTGAAAAGAAGGGAATCTCCTCTCTGTAGCACAAAAGCAAATCTCATCAGACAGTTGGTCGAATCTGAGAAACAGTGCTTTGTCAGATGTGTCTCGGCAATGGCAAGTCATCATCGGTCACCTGTTGTCATTGGAGAAGCTGGTTCCTCATGGGCGGCTTCACCTTTGTTCTCTCCAGTGGGGAATGAAGGAGTACTGGTCCCAGTTTTGAGACCCTCAATCCTTTCCGAGGGCTGGGGTGCACACCTGGAGGAGTTACCGACTTCTGGAGTGTGGAACAGAGATGACAAGCACCTTCACATTAACATCCTGGGACTGAAGATGGCCTTCCCAGCCCACCAAGAGTTTCAGAATTAAGTGATGGGACACTTGGTGGTGTTGATGAGCGACAACACAACAGTAGTGGCATATTGGTGTCCCTCCCGCTGCATCAGTTGACATTGCAGGTGCACGAATGGAAAATAGCTGACTCGGTAGAGCTGTCAGCCAGGTACATTCCAGGCAATAGGAATATAGTGGCAGACAAGCTCAGCTGCCAGAATCAAGTGATAGGGACAGAGTGGTCCCTTCACTCAGACATCACAGAGAGGTTGTTCAAGCTGAAGGGGCTTCCTGCCATCGATCTGTTCGCCGCCCAGCAGAACAGAAAACTTCCAGTCTTCTGCTTCATCGTGCTGGACCCGTGGGCCGCTGTGGAGGACACATTCCAACACCCGTGGAACAACCTTGACGTGTACGCCTTCCCTCCGTTTTGTCTCATTCGCAAGGTAATCAGCAGGCTGTTGATCACCCCGAATCTCAGAATGATTCTGGTGGCTCTGCGGCCATTTGGTATCCTGACCTGCTAGCTCTGCTGTCCGAGACACCAGGAGAGATTCCTCCCTGGCCCAACCTTCTGTGTCAACCGCATGTGAAGTGGTACCATCAGGCAGTGCAGTCCCTGTGTCTTCACAGCTGGAGACTATCCAGCATCTCTTGCAAGCGAGAGGCTTTTCTCGCCATGCAGCATCAGAGATGGCTGGATACCTCAGGCAGTCCTCTGCAGCGATGTACCAGGGAAAATGGGCCATTTTCTGTGGTTGGTGTTGTAGACAGGGTATCTCTCCAGTCGGAGCCACTGTTCAGCAGGTCGCTGACTTCCTCATCTTACTTCGTCAAGAGAAGCTTCTTTATGTTTCAGCTTTAAAAGGCTATATGGCTGCAGTCTTATACCTGAAAGGTGTAGACATCTCCTCATTGGAGATTTTGCTGCTGATGAGAAGTTTCAAAATGTCTTGCCCTCCCAAGGACCTCAGGACTCCTGTGTGGGATGTAACTCGTTTTGAGGAACCTGACTTGTGCACCGTACGAGCCTTTATGAGAGCCATTAGACAGGGACCTGACCCTTAAGACTGCTTTTCTGCTTGCCCTGGCATTGGTGAAGAGAGTAGGCAAACTTCATGGACTTCCCTTTGATGTTAAACACTTGAGGGGATGGGGATCAGTTATGCTCAACTTCGTCCTGGATTTCGTTGCGAAGACTCAGAACTTGTCGCTCCCTGACGCCAGGTTTGAGTCCTTCACAATCCCCTCCCTATAGGACTTTGTTGGTAATGATCCAGACGAGATGCTACTTTGACTTCATTAGCACTGGCTCTAACAAGAAAGAAGCGTCCAAGAACATGATTTTTCTGGCTTCATGAGACAGTCAGGAGAGCCTATTCTGCAGCTGGCGAAGACGACACCGGTACCTTCCACCCGAGAGCTCACAAAGTCAGGGACATTGGTCCAAACCTCATATTCCAGAAGAATCTGTCAGTTCCTCAAGTACAGGAAGGGGGGGGGGTGTGGTCTCAACAGACCACCTTTACATCTTTTTACCTTCGGGACATTGCCCATAAACCTTTGGACACATTTTCCTTGGGACCTGTGGTGGCTGCTCAACAAGTTGTTTAGCTTACCCGGCTCCTCTGAGAGGACAGGTAGCATCTTACCTAAGGTGTTCGGTTATGGAAGTTACCCCGTAAGAGTGATTGCGTGAGTGACTGGCCTCTCCTCCTCCTTTCCTCGTCATCCTTTCATCTCTTCCTTTAGGCAGAGAGTGGGATTCGAGGCGACACATGCTGGAGCTGGCAGCCAATGCTTCAAGCATCCATTCTGTTTTTCTATGTTAGATCTATAGAAGCAAACCCTCTCCTTCCTCTAGCAAGGGGAGGAAGGAGACCCTGACATAAGACAAACCCAGTGCTCATATTTGTCTTACTGTCACCGACTTTTAGATTCATCCTAGCCTACTTTCTTATGAAGTTACATTCCCTAACTCATTCGAAAAGGCCCAGAAGTCTGACAATTGATCATACACTTCCTATACTCCAATCATTGTCAGAGGCATGGTACTCTTTCTCGCCCTGTCGGCCTGGAAGGGAAACCCAGGTGTGGTGAACTCCCATCAGTTCAGAGACTCGCCCAGAATACTCCTTTAAACAAGTGAGTCTTCCTAATGTAAAGGACCAAGGATTTGTATATCCTATAGGAACAAATCACAATTTCTGAAAGTAATTTGTATTTGTTCCAACATATATAAACCGTCGGTCCTTTACATTAGGAATTACTTTCAGCAAAGCTAGAAATGGCCGTTGAACTTTCAGACAAAGTAGTTAGGCAGTTAACTACCGTCCAGGAGGCAGGAGTCATGCCTGAGTCATGCCTGCCTGGATGTAAACATTCCAACTTGCTTTTGGCCGTCATCGGGTGTGGACATATTTCTTCACCCTCTGCCTTGACTCCTGTCAAGCAGATTTTACCTGGTGGGATCTTTTTCTTATTGTTTGCTAGCATGAAAGCTTCTGATAAACATTGCAAGCCCTCCTTCCCCCAGCATGTGTGCCCTGGGATAGGGGGTAAGAAGTGTAATAGCTTTCGATCTGATGTTGACATGGACCCACAGTGCTCTTTGCTCCTCTTGCAGGGGGTGTGTGTGTTCACATACTTCACCTTGTTCGGAGTGTTGTTCCTGGTCTGCTGAGCAATGGGTGAAGTTTGAGGGGCAGAGACAGTACTGGAGGGAGCCCGCCAGGGCATCATGTGAGGGTTATACGTCCTTGATGACTCCCTTGGTGGCTGATCCCTGGGGATCGTTTCTCCCTCGCGGCAAGCTTCCCCTTCTTGCTGCCTCTCCTTTGGGTGAGGACTTTCCTCCGTCTTCTTCACTCACTTTGTCGGGTGTGGAAGGCCTTGGGGAAGTGGACAATCAGGACATCCTCTTGGGGGCCTCTTCTCGCTCCAGGGGGGGAATCTTTTCCCCTGGAGCGAGTAGAGACTCCCTTCTTTGACCCAACTTTGTCTTCAGGTTTAGCGATAGAGACTTGTCTCAGTAGGCAGGCTCCAGACATTATTTCTACCTAGCATCACTTGGGTTTACCTGGCATCCTGTCATTGGAGGGCCTGCTTTCCCATCTGTCTGGCACTCGTGTGACCACCCGCACCGCGACTACTGCCACCACGTCTACAGTCACCATGACTTCATTTGCCAAATTGCTGGTGACTGTCGCCCCACACCTGGGTACCCATGTATCAGCCATGCCCACCTCTCACCATGCCTTGCTGCTGCCGCCTGGCTTCCTGGCCCTGCTATCCCTACCAGGCCCCTCCGGTATGGTAACCTCATCTGTTCCCTACATCACGGTTCATGCTGTTGCTGACCTACTCTCCTTCCCGGCTCCTGGCTTACCTGGCTCTCGGCTCGGCCTGGCTCCTGTTCCTTCTCCACCCGTGTCTCGACTCCTGGCTTCCCTGGCTCCTGTGCTGGTCCACCTGTCCCGGTCACTCTGGTCCGATTGTTGATGTCTCCACTGCCTGGGATGCTCCTGCTTCCCTGGCCCCCCTGGATGCTCCTGTGTCTTCTGCTGCTTCCTTCTGGATGTGGACCTGACCGCCATCCTGAAGAAGATGACAAAGCAGAGGTCTCGGAAGGTGTCATCGTCTTAATCGTCTTCGTCTGCGTCGTCGTCATCTTCTGCTACCTCTTTGCTTCTTCCAAGGTTTTTCAGCTGAGGAAAAAGAAGGCTGTCCCCCCTGCCCCCAGAAGTCTCGCCCTGGGACTTCTAAGGGACTGCCTCCTTCCACAGGGAAGGCAGTGATTCGTTTACCACGGTCAGTTGTCTCAGGAGCTGAGGGCGTGCAGGCCTTGGTTTGCTCTCCTGTTGCTGTGCCGAAGAAGTCGCTTCTAAGGCTGGCACTACGTCGGACACTTGTTGGTGAGCTGTGCTGATTACCCAGGTCTCTAAGGAGACTCGGGTACCCCGGACTGGTACCAGAGAGACCTCTCTCCATACTGACACGGGTGCAGGATGAAAGAGCCTGGACATGCAGGTGTCTCGGCTCTTCCTGCTGGCACTTCCATGAGTGCCAAGCAAGGTTCCTGGGAAGGTACTTCGGCCTCTCGAGTCCAAACACCTGGTGAGACGGAGAAGAGGTCCCCTCTTCAGCCTTCTTATGAGGTTTTGGCCTCGAAGAAGACTGGGGCCTGTATAGAGGACAGCGCAAGTTATCGCCAGCCAGCCACGTTTTTGACTCCACCCAGTCCCCAGCCAGTCTGCATGGCCAGCCTGGCTCGGTGGAGTTGAGCGCTGGCTCGATTCGCATGAACCACTCCACTTTCCTCGGGACAACACTTCACCAATGTGAAAGCATTCTCCTTGACCCAAGTTGCCGTCATCACCAGAAGTTGGTGACCGCTCTTGGCCCGCTGCTCCTGATGGTTCCTGCTAGCAAGACCAGCAGGGGTGCCTGATCCTCCTCGCCTGTCCCCTCATCCTCCTGGGCTTCCCCTAGGAGGTGCGAGTCGGACAGGAGGAATTCTGGTGAGTTGTCTCCCCGGAGTTCAACTACAAAGGATTACGCTCCTGGCTCAGTTCTCGGATCAACCAGATCGTATGCCTGCGTAGTGCAGGAAGGATCCCAGGGGTCTGCCAAGGTTCTCCTCCTGCCGGGAGAGTAGATTGGGAGGACCACGCCCTGGAAGGACTGGAGGGTCCTCTTTCCCAGGACGCGGGCACCCCCCAAGACACAGAGGACCTTTGCAGAGGTTTTTGCGCTGATTCATCAGCACAGCCTTTCGCACCTCAAATCCTTCTGGGGTCTGAAGAAGGAACCTAAGGTGTCGGTGGGGCTGCCATGGTCCATGCTTGCTGAGGGGGTTTGAACTGCTTGGGCAAGTTGCTTCTCCCTCCGCTACCTCAACATAAGCGATTCTACACGCCTTTGGAAGGGGCATTGCCGCCTAAGCTGGTTGGCCCGGACCTGGTCTGTCTAGGCCCGGGTCTCTCGTTGCAGCAACTTACTGTGGAGGGTATCTCCCTTTCACAGCAAGAGGCAGCAACCCTGGAAGCCACCACCATGGCGGCTCTCCAGGCAGTCTCCTGGTTGGATCTGTGGTCATTAAGTTAAGTATACCTTAGTTTTACCAGACCACTGAGCTTATTAACAGTTCTCCTAGGGCGGTTCACAGTATCCAAAGTGGCTGCCTTCTCGGGCACAACCGTACCCGGGGAGGACTCCACTTTTGGGAGACTGTGCCAGTCTGGAGGTAGAGCAATCTCTTACCTCGCCCACCAGACAGCAAACCTGTGAGCCAAACTGGTTCTCAAGCAGAGAGACGCTTCTCTTTCTTGCTTCACCAGGTCTTTGGGACCCAAGTCGGCAATGACCCTACGGAACGGACCGTTGCTGGGTACCGCCTTTCTCTTCCCTAGAGAGTTGGTAGATGCTGCAGTGGATAAGCATTAGGCCGATGACAGCAACTGCCTTGTCCACCAGGCAGTGGTTATTGTTTGTTTTACTAGAAATATGACCGAAATCAAAAATGTTTTGGATTGGAAATCAGCTGAGGATGATAATGAGGTAAGTTTTTTTTACCATATTTAACTCAATTCAGAGCGATTTTCTTGCTTCTAGTTACCATAAATGAATCTTTGGTTACTCTATTTATATGGGACAAGCTTATTTTTTCGTTATACGGAGTGTTTTAAGTCGAAGTATGACTTAAGTCTTGTTGTGAACTAAATTTAGTAATTTCTTTTCTTTAGTAGATGGCATGAGGGCATTTTTTGTGTAAACAAATCAACAGATTCAGTTTGCTATTTTCACTTGATTTTGCTATTTTCACTTCACTTCATCATAATACAGGCAGTCCCCAGTTATTGGCGATCCGGTTTGATGGCGCTTGTCTAGTGACGACAATAACCGGATTTCCGACGCCGATCTCCAGTTATTGGCACTGATCCCAGGTTATTGGTTCCAGTCCCCGGTTATTGGTGCTGATAACCAGATATCAGCGCCAATAACCAGGGATCGGCGCTATTATCAGCGATTTTCAGTTATCACACTGTCAGGAACAGAACCCCCGCTGGTTACCGGGGACTGCCTGTACAAGCTTTTTTTATCTTTTATCGGCGTGAAAGTATACTTCACTAACTGGCATTATTATATATACAAATGTTTTTACATTTTATTGTTTGTTTTACTAGAAATATAACCAAAATACATCTTGAAACTTCACATAAAATTGGTGAGTATCTGCTATTTTATGAAAAAAGAAAACAGAATAAAGAAAACACAAAGAAAATGTACATCAATAAGATATAAAAATAGGGATGACCTTTAAAACTTCTCCTCACGTATTTGAAGGCATATTTTTGTCATATTTCGTGCTAAAGCTGCTGCATTTCAAGGAAATTATGCTTCCCGAACCAATTTTAATTACTAAAGAATAACTGTATACCAGTTAAAAGCTGAAAAAAGCATGAAATGAGGTTAAATAAGGTGAAAATAGCGTACTATTTCGGTAGGAAAGCATTTATTAGCATTTTTAGTGACTCGTATCAAACATTAGCTATTCTTCCTGATCCACGACAGGTTCTGGAACCTAACCTCGTGAATGTTTGAGGTATTACTGTAAGAAATTTGTGAAAAATTCAGGAAAATAAATTGTACCCATGTTAAACCACCTACGTAGACATGCCATATTAGAAGATGAAAAAGAATACGTACTGTCCTTGATCTGAAAGAAATAATATAAGTAATATAATAGGTGAAAACTTAGCAAATGTAAATAGTGATAAAAATGTAAATGAACAGTTCCATACAAAGGAAAATAATGTAGAATTAACAACAATAAATTTTGAAACAATAGAAGATATATATTATAATAGAAAATTTAATATGGAAGAGTTGGAATATGCTCTCTTGAACAGCAATAAATCTGCTCCTGGAGGAGACAATATTTGCTTTGGGATGATGTGCCACTTAGCACCTTTGGCAAAGTCATACCTTTAACAGTTTTATGATAATTTATGGATTCGAAATCTATTTCCGGATGAATGGCAATATGCTATAATTCCCATCCCAAACCTGGAAAGGATCCAAGTAATATAAATAATTACAGACCAGTTTCTTTAATAAGTTGCTCATGCAAGTTGCTAGAGAAGATGGTAAATGCTCAACTAGCATGGCACATTCGAGAAAATAAAATTCTGACTCCCAGTCAATTCGGGTCACAATTTAACAGATCTACATTAGATTCTCTTTCTAACTTCGAAGACCACATATGCAGAGGATTTGAATGAAAACAAATTACTGTAGCTGTCTTTTTTGATGTTGAAAAGTCATATGGTACTACTCGGAGGTATGCAGCATTAAAAAGTTATATAAAAACAGCATCCATGGACATTTACCCAGGTTTATCCAAACTTTCTGACATCGCACTTTTCAGGTGAGAATTGATGATGTATTGTCAAGCACATTTCCTCTTGAAAATGGTGTTCCACAAGGAAACGTCCTTAGTAGCACACTGTTTACTTAGCAATAAGTGATATCAATAATAATCTACCTAATAGAATTAAAAGTAACCTGTATATGGAGGATTTTGCCATATATTATTCAGCACCTCGAATAAAACATGCAGAAAGAATCATTAAGAAAAGAATAGTAAAAATAGATGAATGGGCCTCATCTGTAGGTTCAATTTTCCATAGATAAAACTCAAGCAATCGTGTTTTAAAAATAAAAAGTGGAAAAAAAGGTGAAGAAATTGATTTAAAAATAAGAAACCATAGTACTGTATACCACTTGGCCAAATAGCAAAATTTTTGGGAGTAGTATTTGATACTCGCTTGAACAGGAAAGTCCACATACATACATCAAATCAAAATGAAAGAGATCATTAAATCTAATTAAAAACTACCAAACACTACTTGGGGAGCCAATAGACATACCCTAACTGTACTGTATAAAGCAATAATTATGCTGTCTATTATTGACTATGTAAGTGAAATACATGGGTGAACATCAGACGCAATGCTGAAAACGTTAGACCCAGTTCATAACAAGGCCTGAGAATATATTCAGGAGTCCTTAGATCCTCAGGTACGTCATCTTTACAAGTTGAATGTGGTAAACTACCTCTCTCTCTCTCTCTCTCTCCATAGAGTGTCAGTAACAATGAAGAGTGCAGTGAGAATTCAAACAAATGATTCACCAACCAAAAAATTATTTGAATCAAGATTAGAGCTAGAAGATTGTTTGAGTCACTACATAGAGATACAGTATACTGTACAGTTACCTTCAGTAGTAAAATTACCTCCTCCTTGGACTAATAGCAAAATGAAGATTTGCACACTTAAAATATTTATCAAAAAGTTTTTCTTATACCCCAGACCACTATAGACAACATGCAGTGGAACACAATCCAAAAAGGTCCACATTACACAATTTACACAGGCAGATCTAAGCCTACAGTATCCCAAGACAAAACGTATTAGTTTTCTTTACCTGATAATTCCTCAGTATTTACAGCTGAGTTTGTGCAATAGCATCAGCCATAAAAATAATTAAAGAAGCCTCATTTAATAATTTTGTGATTTTTAGCAACTCCAGAAGTGCTATAGAAGCCATTCAAAGTTATAAACCAAAAAATAATATTGTACAACAAATTAAGTTTTCACTCCGAATGTTGTATAATTATTGAAAAATATTGAAATATGTTGGAGCCTGTCCCATGTAGGGATTAAAGGAAATGAAGAGACTGATAAAGCAGCTAAAGAGGCAGTCCACATGACAAGAGCAAATGTAAACATCCCTATTAGTGACTATATATAAGAACAATCATCATTGTAAATAAAAGGCAAAATATATGGAATGAGGAACCCATAAATAATAAATTGAAACAGATAAAATCCTGCATTGGACAATTGAGTTCATCATATCAGTGAAGGAGACACACACAAATAATTCTGATGTTTTCGAATAGGCCATACTCGTTTGACACTTGGACACTTGATGAACAATCCACATGGCCCTCCTCCTGAATGCTCAGAGTGCAAAGTGATGATAACAGCCAAACATGTACTGTATATTATATGATTGTCCAAAATATAATCAACAATAATTATCAACTTTTAGAAGTAAATCATGGAGGGACATTTTTTCAGAATCTTCTATATTTTCAGTAATTCCAATTTTAATATTCATGAGGGACTGTGATTTAATTGATAAAATATAAAAATAAGTAAATGATGAAATTATGAAAACCTGTAGGGTGTTTAATGAATTAAAAAAAATTTTTAAATATTACTTAACTTATTCTGAATTTTTATATTCCTTATTTTTAGAGTGTGTATGCATGAAAACATGAGTAAATTTATTTGTTGTGTGCATGTGTTCCAGTGTGAGAGCCTATGCCTCTGTGCAGTTTCATTTTCATTCATTCATCACCACACTGAATGACCTATTTGGTCCTAGCGCTTGGCCTCTGGCCTAGACTTAGTATTTCATTAAAATCCTTCCGGTCAGCCCTATGAGAGCTGATAGTCAGCTCAGTGGTCTGGTTAAGCTGTTTTAATAATAATAATAATGACTGATTTGAGGCAATTAACAAAAATGAGCTTATAAATTACATTTAATTTTCTGTGCTTCATAGATTTTCTTTATTAATGTTCCAGGCATTAATATGGCTGCTGTGTATGAACTACGGCTTAAAAAACTACGAAAAAATAATAGAAGTCTAGCCAAGGCCCTGGCAGACCAGAAGATTGAAACTCAGCAGTGGTAAGAAATACTGTTGTTCATTATTAAACCTGTCAATCACATAAAGTCCTCAGTTTATAGTATCCCTAGACAGGTTAATTCTGAAGTCTAAGAAACAAAAGTAGATCAGTCAAGTATACTGTATTTGCATAGGCACCTGTTAACTATTGATTTTTAGTAACAGTCCAGATCATTCAGTTATGTCTCAGGACCATGCACTTCATTGTGAGGTTGTCCTCAACTTTGCTTTGCTATTTTGCAACATACAGTTGTTGCTGATCAATTTTCAGTCATTTTCTACTCAATGCTTATTATCCTTTGGTTTAACTTTGATTTATATCCTTTTTCATATGTATTGTAATTAGAACTGCCAGTGTTATTTCCTGTTATTGAATTTTCCCTTTTCCTTTGTGTTTGGTGTGCACTTGAGTATTTCTGATTATTTCTGTTAAGTTTTGAGGTACAGTAATCATCTTTCCACACAATACCCATGACCTCACATTTCAAGTTACAATCACAGTTGTTTAATCCCTTTAGTGTTTTTGTTTAGGAACTTGCAAAGAAGGTTGAATTACAATACAGGTATTAATTTGTTCCTGCAGAAATAGCAACAATCACCTTTTATACTGGGGTCCCCTTCAGCACAAGCTGGATCAGTTGTTGAATTTGGTAACAAGGTAGTTAACTGGTGGTTAAGATGGTTGAGTGTGGGAATACTCCTCACCCACCTACCCACCCTAGCCACTTTGTGTTTTGGCTTTTGCCTTGTGAGGATGTATTGCTGTGCTTTTCCTCACTGCTAAATTGAACAAATTTTTTTGCTTGTTTTTGTTTTTGAGATTTTTGTGAACTTTGAAGGATTAGTTTCTTCATCCTCTCCAATTTTTATTTTAATGAATCCTCATTGTTGTGTATAATTTTCCCTGCAATTTCAGCAGTATTGCAGTTGTTGGATAGATGGTACTGCTGCTGGGAGGCATTAGGTAGAAGAGGTAGCAGGCAAGTTTTGCCCTACTGCCCTCCCTTGTTTATAGAAGTCCTGCAGCTCCTTCCCTGATTACACCCATTTTGAGGAGAGGGCATGGGGTATCATGGATGTGAGGATCCTACATATTATCTTACAGCATTTGAGAGTCCACTGTTGAGGCATCTGTCATGACATCGTATGCTGTACCTACTGTTGCTGCAACACTTACAACGTTGTTTGCCGTTGCTGTAGCCGCTAGAAGCTCAGCATGGTTGAGTCTTCAATAGCAGTCTTCCCTTCGAGGACTAAATGGCTCTCGGTCACCTGCTAGTGATCGTTCATGGCCTCTGGCAGGGCAGGTATGGGCCACACCATACTTACCCATTTAGACAGGGCTCTTTCTTGCCTAATCTTGAGGGATCACCAGAGAAAGTCTGTTCATCCTGCTCACTCAGCAGGTGCATGGTTCCAGGACCAAGCATTCACGTGTTCATGAACCACCTTTCCTCCCCTTCGCGGATCTGAGGAGACACACTGGGGACTGGGTATGTGCAACCTGTTTGTTTGGTGTGGTGCAAGATGTTCACATCAACTGTGCTTGGACAGCAAGGTAGGCTGCCACACCCCTTACTTTCTCAGGGTTACAGAAGGGAAACCAGTGCTGAATGTTTGGCTTATGCACACTCTTTGAGTATGCATGGTACTGAGTGCTCTTCAGAGATCTTCAAATTCATCTTTTTGTGTCTTGTGGGAGACCAGTGTGCAAGTTACCCTTTGTACTGTGGTTAGGGATTGTGTAGCAGTGCATCTGCACTTTATTGTTCACTTGGAATGTAATCAATGACTGCAGAAGCTAAAAAAGTCAATAGATTTGTGAACCACCTCCTCATCAGACTTAATAGTTATTGGGTTCTTGGCGGCATACACCAGACCTTTTACAATACCACCCTACTTAAGAACATTCAGGGGTACAAACAGATAGGGTCACAAGTTAGAATTATGTTTGGAGCACTCCCCTTTGACACCCATAAGTTCAAATTGTTCCCACACTATATACAAACCATCAGTCCTTTACATGAGGAATTACTTTCAGCGAAGCTGGAACGGCCATTAAACTTTCGAACAAGGTGGTTAGGCAGTTAACTACCGCCTGGTAGGTGGGAGTCCTGCCTGCCCAGATGTAAACATTCCAATCTGCTTTTAGCCGTTGTATGATGCAGACTTGTTTCCTGACTCCCTGCCCTGATCGCTGTTTCACTTTTTTCTGGTGGGATCTTGCTTGTTTTGTTCTTTGTTCCTACACAATATATAAATCATCGGTCCTTTACGGTAGGAATTACTTTCAGCGCGGCTGGATTCAGCCATTCAACTTAAACAAGCTGATGAAATGCGTAGTTAACTACTGACTATGAGTGGGAGTCCCGCCCACCCAGTACATGTACACCCACTTTGCTTTTGGCCGTTGGCAAGGAAGGACGTGAGCTCTTCCCCTCTCTGCCTGCCATTTTACTTTGTTTACATCTTAGCTTATTGTTGATATTTCTAATATATGAATATAACATGTTATAATATGTGCAAGTACAATTCCTTGTTTAACACTTGAGTTTACGCTTTCAGTATTCTGATATAGCGGTTCATACTGATATACATAATCCCTATGACTTTTATTAGCCAATGATGTGTCAAACTGGTTTTTTCACTTCGCTTACATGTTTTGGTCTGTGACACATTCTCTCTGGGAGAATTTTATCCCTTTTTTGTGCACAGGAAGGTTTGTATGCTGAAATTTTCTTTGACATTTGTAATGTTTTAGTATTTTTCAGTTGTTGTAGAGCTTGAATGCCTGGGAAGTAAGGGTCTCTTGTAGTACAGGCATTACTGGGGTATCGTTGGGGTTCCATTCCCGACAGCTTGATGATAACCGAAAATCGCTGACAACTGAAAATCGGTGATAATAGCGCCGATCCTCAGTTATTGGCGCCAGTATCCCGTTATCAGCGCCGATAACTGGGGGTCAGTGCTGCCGATAACCGGGAATCGGTGTTGAAAATCTGATTGTCGTCGTTGCTAGACAAGCACCCTAAAACCGGATCGCCGATAACCGGAGACTGCCTGTATTGCTGTCCCTGTATGTTGCCGATTGCTCATTTTGATTTGTCTACAGGCATTAAGCAACTGCTAATCGGGTTCCCACGGAACCCTGTGGCACGACTCGGTGAGAGAGAGTGAGGGAGGGAGTCCAGAGTATGTGTGCACTCATTCCTCCTTCACATTCCCGCTTGGGAATGCTCTAAGGATCCCGGGACAGCGATGGTATTATGGTAGAAGTCGAAGAAGAGAATTGTTTCATCATCATTGTCTTCACCTTCATTTACTCAGTGCTTGAACACTTCTTCAGAATCGGGAACCGTGTTGCGGGTCTCCTCAGATATGACAATTTGAAGAGGTAACCTGTGTCACCTATGCTAGTTCCAGGAAGTTTTTTTTTCCCGGACTAGTTTGTACTTCCGCCCGTATTTCTTCAAACTCTCGGGTAAAAAGAGCAACTGATGATCATCATGTACACGACTTGGAAGCTCAAGTGCGTGAACCTTCAAGGAGAATCGTGTCACTCCGAGTACTCATGTTTCTTCGAAACCTCGAGTTACCTTTACCAGTACTGTGGAGTTACCTTCACGGACTGGTATAATCCTCCTTCTGCTCGAGTTTCCTCGGACACTCGATTAGAGGGAGCCACCGATGATCGATTTGCTCGTGACTCAGGAGCTTCAGGTGTGTGAGTCTCGAGCGGGGCTCGCATCACCGCCAGTACTCTGGTTTTCTCAAAACCCCAAGTTACCTTTACTAGTTCATGGAGTTACCTCCGAAGACTGGTATAATCTTTCTTCTGCTCAAGTTTCTTTGGACACTTGGGTAGAAAAAGCAACGATGACCAATCCATTTGTGACTCGGGAGTTTGGGTGTGCAAGTCTTGAGCGGGACTAGCGTCACCTCAGGTACTTGGGTTTTCTCAAAACCTGAAGTTACCCTTTACCACTACCATGGAGTCACTCTGTGGACTGGTATAGAGCCTACCTCTGCTCAAGATTCCTTGAATTCTCGGGTATTAGAAGGAACTGATGCACGAAAGATTCGTGATTCAGGAGCTTCAGGTGTGCGGTCTTCCAAAGAGACCTGCATCACCGCAAGTACTTGGGTTTCTTAGAAACCCTTAGTTACCTTTACCGGTATTGTGGTCCACCCCTACAGGATGGTGTAGGCTCCTCTATTATTGACAAACCTCCATGACACTGATAAGGAGAGAGTGGGTGCACAACATGCAAGCGCTGCCTCACCCCCTGCTAGTACTCTCCCGAGCACTTGGCCAGGATCCCGTAGCGGTGCAGCCTAGAGAAGCTATCAACGAGTTCCCCATACAGTCTTCTTTGCGTGTAAGAGGCCAAGGTCTCGAAGAAGACTGGGGCACATCTTGAAGACATCCGGAGTTCACGCCTGAGAGTGCGCAGTTGCTCCCAGGGTCAGCCCTTGCCCTTGTTCGCACATAGGAGCCGCTCACATGGGGATAGTTTCTGTGCACGTTTTTGTGAACAGACCCCAACCTGTTGCTGTACAGGAACAGTGTCAGACCGATATTGAAATTCAAGAATTCATTGTTTTCTCCTTCATCTCCTTCGTGTGCTGTCATCTCCTCCCCTTCTTCTTCCAAAGCTACTAAGCAGAGGAAGAAGAAGGGTACCTTTCCCAACCGTAGAAGTCCCATAGGGCTTCTGACGGCCAACCTTCTTCACGGAGAAGACTACGGGATCTCTCACTCGTGGTACTACCAGTATGGTACTGCAACTCGATTTGTGTATATGGCATGGGAGCAACCACTGCCCAGGGTTGCACAGACCCCTGGTGCAACGGTACCAGTCTGGGAATCCTTCCCAGTCTGGTAAGAGTTCCCTACCAAGCAGAGAGAAGACTGTAGTATGTCTTTGGGATGGCCCCCATCCACGTTCGTTTGAAAAGGAGCGCTCTCCCAGACCCGTACGGCTGCCATCAACACAGTTTGACAATCGCTCACGCTCTTTAAACTTGCCTGTCGGGGCTTTGGCCTCTGTCAGGTACATAAAGGGTGCTTGGTATCTCTCACCTGTCCCCTCTGTCTCTTGAGAGTTTTTATGGGAACCAGGAACAGGACAGAACCAGTGTTCAGAGCTGGGAACGTTCACTATTCCATCCCACTTGACCATGGAAGCCTATGCTCTGGATTCGGTCCATGGACCGAACCGGGTGTATGCTTGAGTGGTAGAGAGATTATCAGAGGACTCTGGCAGACGCTCAGAGACATCTGTTTGATACGGCAATTTTACAGTCTCCAGGAAGAGACGATGGCTTTCTCTATGGGCTGTTCATCAGCCATTGGAACTCTGGGGACGTGGGAAAGAGCTCAGAGTCCCAGTTGCCTTGCCATGGTCGGGATCTGCCTAAGTAGTTGTGAACCATACCTTTCCGCATGCTCCTGCAGGTTATCCTATAACCCTCCCGTCTGCTCCTCAACAATTCACTGCCATCTTGGAAATTTGCCTTGGAGGAGAAAATCAAAGAAGAGAAGTTTCAATCGTCATCTTCACCATCTTTGTCTTCGTCTGCTGCCGCCGCCCCACCTTCTTTTGATGCTCGCCAGCAGAAGAAGAAGGTTGCTTCTCCCCCACCAAGGAAGTCCAGTCATGGGGTTTCTAAGGGGCTGTCTCCCTCCACAGGGGAGGCAGAGAGATCTCTCTTTGGCTCTCCCCAGTCTCCGGACTTGGGCTGCATCAAAGACCTAGCCTAGGTCTCCTGATTCAGGAGCCTTGAGCGTACGGGTCTCCAAGACCCACACATGTAAAACCAGTTCTTGGAAGTTACCTTCCAAGACTGGTACTTGCCTACCTCTTCCTGTGTCTCTTTGGACACGCAGGTAGATATGACTACCGTTGATCATCCAGGTGTGATTCGGGAGTTTTGAGTGCTCGGTCCTCATAGCAGGATCGAGTCATTTCAGGTGCTCAGGTTTCAGCGAAACCTTGAATTCCCCAAATCAGTACTGGGGAGTCTCCTCCCCAGTTTGGTTCAGACACTGCAAGAGAGAAGGTGATCAAGTATGCAGGTGCTTCTTCACCCCCTACGGGTACTGCTTCGAGCACTCAGCCAGGGTCTGGTTCAGGTGCTTCCAACTCAAGGTCCGAGCACTTGAAGAAGCATCAAGGAGGTCCCCCAAACAGTCTTCTTATTGTCAGAGGGCCACGTCCTTGAAGAAGACTGGGCACGTCATGAGGTGCAGGCATTGCTGAAGACAATACTGTTAGTACTTGTTAAGGATACATATTTCCGAATACGTGTCTTTCTGGGGACAGGAGATGACTTCTCTACTTGGCCATGACTTGGTAGTCTAGTTCAAGTTTGAGAAGCTCATCCTCACACTCGAGCAGAATACTTAGTGTCCTGTCATGCTGGTGTTTCGGTCTTAGCCCGATGTCAGCAGGTTCAGAGAAGAGTTCAGTTGTTCCTGTTACTAAGGAGTAGACAACTCAACAGTGACAAGTTGCCCTCATTCACCTCTTGCCCTGTAGGAAGCCAGGCCCTCAGGAATGCTTCCCTTTGTTCCTTTCAGTGGAGAATGCAAGAATTCTTGTCTCTGATAAGGGACTCCCTATTCTTTTCCATTCCTCTAGGAGGGAAAGGAATTGGGAACTAGCCTGGTGTCAAGACGACAAGAACTTTGTTGGAGTGTCTCTTCACACTCCCCCTCCCGTCATGCCCCTGTTTTCAGGTACATCAACCGAGGGAAGATTCGCACACCTGGAAGATTTGCTTCTTTCAGGTGAGCAGAACCAGTATGGCAAACATCTCCACACCAGTATTCAAATCTCGGGACAGCTTCCTTAGCTTTTCTAGAGGTTCAGGAGTTTGGTAAGCTACCCTGTGGTATGGATGAGCTTCAGTACCCCCTTCACCGCGAGAGTAACTTCTGTTGACAAGCGGGGGCGGGGGAGGGGAACAGATTTCCCTCCAACTCGACAGGTTGACGATGCAAGCGTACGAGTGGGCGGCTGCACACTCGGCAGAGCTGGTAGCCAGGTACATTTTGGGAAATTGGAACATAATGGCTATTAAGCTCATCACCTGTGTCAGGTGACAGAGATTTGACCCTCACACCCAGATATTACACAAGATTTCCCAATCTTTAGAGCCTCCCAACGATAGATCAACACAACAGAAGCTGTCATTGTACTGTTCTATTGTTCCACTGCCACTGTTGTTGGTTGAAACATCTCCCAAACTCATGGAACAATCTTCAAGCCTCAGAAGAGGCAAGGGATCTCTCAGTTGCTGTCCCCTGTCTACGGATGTGTGAACCATGGTACGGGGCTCTTCGGAACCCATTGTCATGAGAGCAACAGAATCACAGGTCTCCATGGACACCCATGCCTCTGACACCGGCCCCCCGGAAGTCATCTCGCTGGGCCGGTGAAGTACCCTCCGCTAGCGCATGGCCGTTACTCTGATCCCCGTGTATTGGTAGCAACTGTTGTTCGGAGTTCCACGGAACCCCATGTCACGGACTTTACAGGCATACGGATTCTTGGAGATGCATGTCACCAGAGGTGCACAGTTCTCGAGGACACCTGTGTCGCCAAAGGTACACAGAGCTCCGATAGAACCCCGTGTCACCAAATTCAGCCTTGGGAATCTTTTCCCTGGGCAGGTTAAGGTTCTTCTGCTGCTGCACGGTCTCACGGACTCCCGTGACACCAGAACGGTCCCTGATCTACGGACATGGGCCCAACACAAGAGAGTGTGAAGTTTCAACGCTCGAGCCTGGCCCCACCCCCGGCATGTTCTTGCATGGGAACAGTGCCAGGGTCCCAGACAGGTGATGCAAACCCACAGGTAAGCTCACCTGAAGAAGGAGGTATCCTGCTTAGTCTTCTTGTCTGTAGAGGCCTAGGCCTCCAGTCAGGCTATGGCACTCAAGGAGATGAGGTTCTGTCATGTTCGAGTTTGTGCCAAAATTCGTAGCAGTACTTCTGAGTCACATTCAGTCCCATCTCGAACTGGTCAGTAGTAATCATACAAGATACTACTGTGTGCAGTTGGAGTCTTTAATGTTCAAAACACTTTTTTTGGGCCTCGTGAGGCTATCGAATGAGCGTACCCGGTAGCCAGCATGTGGCCAGGAGTTCATTCCAAGTACGCCACGAGGATAGGGGATAGGGACATTGGTCCGTCCTTCACGCTCTGGAAGAACCGGTCGGTGTTACAGGTATTAAGACAGAAATTGGCGTGGCTGTCCACTCTCATATCATTCTACCTTGAGGATGTTGCCCACAGGCCCTGGAACTCCTTTTCCCTGGGCCCTGTGGTGGCTGCTCAACAAGTTGTGTAGCTCACCCAGATCCCATAGTGGACAGTTTTCATCTTGCCTAAGGTGTTTGGTGGCAAAGAGCAAATATGAGTGGGGGAACTGGCTCCCTTCCTTCTCTCTTGTATCTCTCCACTCTCGCAGAGAGAGACGAGTTACCTCAGTTATGCAGGTGAGCCTACATAACGGAGCACCCTGTCTATAATCTTAGATAGATTAGTAGATGCAAGTCCTCCCCTCTCTCTAGCAAGGGGAAAGGTGGCTGACATTAAAACAAACCCATTGGTTATCTCTAGTTTTATTGTCTCCCACACTGTGGGTTCATCCAAGCCTTTTTTGAAGCAGTGTTGCCCCCCCCCCCACACACACACACACACACACACTAATTCGAAAGGTCCAGAAGTCTGACAATTGAATATACAGTCATTCACACCTCTGTTCAACATGTCAACATGTCAAGGCTGGTCTAGGAAGGAGTTCTAGGTGAGGTGAACTCCAGTCAGTTCAGAAGATTACTCAGAATCCTCCCTCCAAGAAGTAAGTCCTCCTATTGTAATGGATCGATGGTTTGTGTATTGCGTAGGAACAATGACAAATTTTTAAAGTAATTTGTATTTTTCCTAACTATACAAACCTGAGGTCCTTTACAAGTTATATGCCTACCTCAGCCACCCCTCATTCTGCTTCCTGGGCCAAAAGGCAAAGTGGGTGTATACTGACTGGGTGGGCAGGACTCCCACCTGTAGTCAGTAGTTAACTACATACTTCATCACCTTGTTTAAAGTTAAACGGCAGTTTCCAGCTGCGCAGAAAGTAATTCTTATTGTAAAGGACCTCAGGTATGTATAATTAGGAAAAACAAAAATCACTTTAAAAATTTGCCTTTTTTTTTTTATCCTAACATCTGCTTGTGTGTTTGATATTTACACAATGAGCAAACCCATGAATCATCTGTATGGAAGGCTGTCACCCAGCGTGTGTCCTGGTGTTGACAGTAACGGTTGTCCTCCCCTTCCGCTCACCCATTGATGTTGACCCTCAAGTCCTTTGCACTAGTTGCAGGGGGCATGACTGCAATCCAGAATCTACTTGTATTGAGTGTTGTTCCTGGTCGCCTGCGCAGTGGGTGAAGTTTACTGGCAGGAGGCAGTACAAGAAGAAAGCTTCCAAAGCGTTGTCTGGGGGGTAACACAACGCTGACTATACCTTTGGTTGCCAACCCCCCTTCTTCATTTCTCCCTCCTGCTAAACTTCTGTGCATGTCTGTCTCTCCTTCGGGAGTGATCTCCCTCTCTTCGTCCTCCATGCTTTGTCAGGTGAAGATTGTTTGGGGGAGGGGGGGACCAGGGTGCCCTTGGCTCTGGTGGGTCTGCTCACTTTGAGGAGGAAGCTTCTTTCTCGGAGGGAGAGGAACCTCCCTCCCCTCACCCGACTTTGTCTTCAGATCAAGTGGATGAGCTCTGGGAGACTTGGGTCTCCTTGGGGCTCTCAGGCGTTCCTTCAGTGCAAGGTCCTTGGCACGCCTTAAGGCTTTGCGCCCTCGTGTACTTCCAGTTGTGACTCACGCCCTTGTCACCTCCACCAAGACCACGGTGACTATGACGGCATTCGCCTAGGTCCCCACATTGGTCTCGACACGTTCCGACTCTCATGACCCCAGCTGTGGTTGACCAGACTGATGTTCATGCTCCTGCTCCGGGTTACGCAGTAACCCTCCCGCCTTCTATCTTCGTGACCCCAGCTGCTCTGGTTGCTCCTGCTGTTCCTGCTGCTCCTGCTGCTCTCTCCTGTATGGGAGATCAGTTGCTGACCACCATCCTGAAGATGATGTCAAAGAAGAAATTGAAGAAGAGGAGTCATAAGGTGATGTCATCAATGTCTTCTTTGTCTTTGTCTTCGACTTTGTCCGCAGCTGCCTCCTCCCCATCTTCTCCTGAGGCTCACTGGCCGAAGAAGGAGAAGGCTGCTTCTCCTACCCCTAAGAAGGCCCATCATGGAACTTCTAAGGGGCTGCCTCCCTCCATGGGAAGCAAGGGCATCTCTCGTTGGCTCTCCCCAGGCTTCAATCTCGGGAACCGTTTCACGTACCCCTCCGAGGTCTCGCGTCTCGGGAACCTTGAGTACGGAAGCCCCCAAGGCTTGTGCACTTGGAACCAGCTCTGGGAAGTCTGATTGCAAGACTGGTGCTGTGCCTGCCTCTTTCCGAGTCACTTTGGACACTCGGGTATAGAAGCCCCCATTGATCGTTTTGTGTGAGCTTTGGGAGCTTCGAGTGCTTGACAAGGTTGAGTCACCTCAAGCACTCGAGTTTCCCTGGAACTTCGAGTACCTTAAACCAGCACTGGGGAGTTTGCTCCTTGGACAAAGCATGCAGGTACTTTGTCACTTCCTGCCAGTACTTCTTTGAGTACAGTAATACAGTAAACCCCCGTATTTGTGGGGGAAGCGTACCACACACACACACACACACTCACATGCAAATACTTAGAACCCTTCTAAAAACACTTAGAACTACCTATATTGATAGTTCAAACACACAAAAAAACTAAAAATGCTTATACAGGTATTATCCTACTTGCGATGGGTTAGATTCCAAAAAACCCATCGTTTGTTGGAAAAAACATATCTTAATATAGCGTAGCCTACACTAGGGTATTTGGTACCATGTATACATATATGGTAGCCTAGCCTACACTATAAAGTATACACTATACATACACAGTATGGTAATTATTATCAGCTAATTCTGGAGGTTCATGCAGATTGACTTATGATAATTCGATACAAAGAGAAATTGAATAACAAACAAGAATTATACATATACGGTGGCCTAGCCTACATCATACTGTACTCTATACAGGTATTCACATATTGTATTATACAAACATCAACATAACGAATATGCATCTTTTCCATGGATCTTTTAAAATGTTATGCCTTAATTCACTGTATCCAATAATATTGTATATATTCTTATATTGCTTTTGTATTATAAATTGCAATCATAACTATCAATGTTTTGGTTTGGAAATCTTTTACGGTGTTTATTTCACTTTATTTAACTCAGTTCAGAGCAATTTTCTTGCTTCTGGTTAGCGTAAATGAATCTCTAGATACTTTATCTATATGGGGCAAGGTTATTCTTAGTTATACAGTGTTTTTAAGTCAAAATACAACAAATACATCTCATTGTGAAATTAATTTAGCTATTGTTTTCATTAATAGATGAGTCGATGATGTTGGCCGTTTGGAGGCATTCGTTTGTGTAAAAAAAAATCAAGATTCCGTTCACTATTTTCACTTGATTTCATCATAATACTAGCTTTACGTATTTATCATTTATAGGCGTAAAAATAGGCAGTAATGTGTTCTTTCATGCCCAGTAGTTTTGATTAAAATACTTGCCCTCCAATTTTAATTATGGTCGAGTTTCGTCCATTTTGCCGATGCCCGATAGTTTATAGTCATTAGGAGCTTGAACATTGTTTTCTTAGCTTCAGCTACAACTTGCAGCTTAAATTTAGCAGTACATTTCCTTGTAGATCTTTTATCCATACCGAATAAGGGCATAATGTAAAAATATATTAGTCCTATTCTACTTAACGTCACTTGTACTATAACTACAGTAATTGTGTATTACCACACGATGGTTGAAATACAAGCAAAACGGATGTGGTTATCCGATTCAGTGATAAGCAAAACAACAGTTTTTCGGGCAGTTGTTTATGGCTGTTCGCATTTATGCAAGAGTATAACGTTACTAACAATACTTTTATCATTCTCTTTTACTTTTTTAACTAGAAGATGGGATAAAGAGGTGGAGGAAAAGGAGTTGGTCTATTGTAATTTGGTCTCTCTGGCTGCCTGACTGTACACTGCTGTCTGCGCCCGCATGAAATTTAAAAATATTTTCTAGATATTGTCGTATTGGTATTAATTGCTCACCGCATTGCAAAATTGAATTATCGTAAGGTGAATTATCGTAACTCGAGCACTACCTGAGTATTTTGATAGTTTTATCACAAAAAGTGAATTTAGTCATGAAAATGAGATGAAAATACAGTAATTAGTGAATATTTCTCAGTGAAAAATAGTGTGAACGGGAATTTTCAGCCAATAATGTGTATATATATTTTTGTAGAGAAATCTGCAAATAGGTGGGTCCGCGAATCGTGAGACCATGAATACAGGGGGTTTACTGTACCTCGATCTCACATGACTTGAGTTGTGCAAATTCACAGACACACAAACTTTTCATTGAAACCTAACTAATTGTCATCCGCAATTTTTTCACAGGTATGCGACACTTGCGAATCCTTGAGAGAGGAGAGATTGAGAGAGATAAGGGCTGTCCTTACTTAAGAGAGTGAAATTATTTATCAATTATTACAGAGACAGAGAGAATAATACATGAGAGAGAGAGAGATTGCCCTTACTTGAAATATCAAGTTAAATTATTTATGAATTATATTGTGGAAACAGAGAGAATAACATAAGAGAGAGAGAGAGAGAGTTAGTTAGTTAGTTATAAATGATTTGTTTAACCAGACCTCTGAACTCTTTTAGGGTTCTTCTCAGGCTGGGAGAGAGAGAGAGAGAGAGAGAGAGAAAAGTTATTTTTACATTAGATATCAAAAGATGGAAATTCATGACTTATGAAGGAAAAAGAAAGGAGAGAGATACATAAATATATATATATAATATATATATATACAGTATATATAACCCTAATCCTGCTCGTAAATTATTAAGCTAACTTTTAAATGAAATTAAAGTTACTGTAATTTCATTTAAAAGGTAGCTTAATACATTACCGTTAAAAAAAGAAATAAATGGTTGACATAAAAATAGTTAGAGAAGAATATCTGTCTCTCTCTCCAACCAATCTATTTTTAGAAGTCTTCTCAACCTCTTGTTAATAACTTCTTTATTCTGCATCCGTTTCTCTTTGTTCTCAAATGCTTTTTCATGGACAGACCATGTTTTTTATTTTGACTAATACAACTCTTAGTTATTATGTCTCTATGTTTTAGAACGTATTTGCCACACTAGTGTATTTACACTTCGTAGACAATACAGGTAAAATTAGATCAATTTAAACTATCTACTGTGCAGGGAGGGACATACAGATAAATAAGTTGTAAAACTGCGTGAGCACTACCTATGAGAGAGAGAGAGAGAGAGAATTACGGTTGTCCTTACTTAGAGAGTGAAATTATCAATTATTTATTAAATGGTCCTTGTGGTACCAATTTCTACACTTAGTTGTTCCCCTGGACTTGGATCTGGTCTCAGTTTTAGACAAAATTATATGCAATATTTAGTCTGTTCTTTTCACAATCTGGTTTAAGTTTTGTTTCTCTGTTCTTTCCACATTCTGGTTTTAAGTTTTGTTTCAGAAATTAATATTCCTTTTACTATTTTGCATTAACCCTTAAACGCCTGTTGGATGTAGCAAACGTCGACTAAAATTGTCTGTTGAATATGATCCCAGTGGGCGTAACAAACGTCGACTACAAAAATTTCAACCTTCGGTCAACTTTGACTCGACCGAAATGGTCGAAAAAACGCAATTGTAAGCTAAAACTCTTACATTCTAGTAATATTCAATCATGTACCTTCATTTTGCAACAAATTGGAAGTCTAGCACAATATTTCGATTTATGGTGAATTTTTGAAAAAACTTTTTTTATGCCCTTATGCAATGGTAACTCTGCGAAAATTTCAGAAATTCTTTCGTCATTTTGTCGTAATTTTTGCACTGTTCTATATTAGCCGTTACATAAAGTTTTATATATAAAAATGTGTGCAATTTCATGTACAATACAACAGAAAATAACTCATGGTTGTAGCTTTTATCAGTTTGGAAATATTTTCATATAAATCACGATAACTGCCAAAATTTCAACCTTGGTCAACTTTGACTCGACCAAAATGGTAAAAAATGCAATTGTAAGCTAAAACTCTTACATTCTAGTAATATTCAATCATTTACCTTCATTTTGCAACCAATTGGAAGTCTCTAGCACAATATTTCGATTTATGGTGAATTTTGAAAAAAAAACTTTTTCCTTACGTCCGCGTCCAGAAATTCTTCAAATCACGTTTGTCGTAATGTTTGCACTGTTTTATATTAGTCGTTACATAAAATTTTATATATGGAAATGTGCGCAATTTCATGTAGAATACAACAGAAAATAACTCATGGTTGTAGCTTTTATCAGTTTTGAAAAATTTTCATATAAATCACAATAACTGCCAAAATTTCAAGCTTGGTCAACTTTAACTCGACCGAAATGGTAAAAAACGCAATTATAAGCTAAAACTCTTACATTCTAGTAATATTCAATCATGTACCTTCATTTTGAAACAAACTGGAAGTCTCTAGCACAATATTTCGATTTATGGTGAATTTCTGAAAAAAAAATTTTTCCTTACGTCTACTTGCTGATAACTTCGGCCGAACATCTCAGAAATTCTTTCGTCATTTGTCGTAATGTTTGCATCGTTTACATTAGTCATTACATAAACTTTTATATATGAAAATGTGTGCAATTTCATGTAGAATACATCAGAAATTAGCTCATGGTTGTAGCTTTTATCAGTTTTGAAATATTTTCACATAAATCACGATAACTGCCAAAATTTCAACCTTCAGTCAACTTTAACTTGACCGAAATGGTAAAAAAATGCAATTGTAAGCTAAAACTCTTACATTCTAGTAATATTCAATCGTTTACCTTCATTTTGCAATAAATTGGAAGTTTCTAGCACAATATTTCGATTTATGGTGAATTTTAAAAAAATATTTTCCTTACATCTCTTGTGGTAACTTCGGCCGAACATCTCAGAAATTCTTTTGTCTCGTTGTCGTAATATTTGCACCATTTTATATTAGTCGTTACATAAAGTTTTATATATGAAAATGTGTGCAATTTCATTTACAATACAACAAAAATAACTCATGGTTGTAGCTTTTATCAGTTTTGAAATATTCTCATATAAATCACGATAAATAGAAAAATTTGACTTTCGGTCAACTTTAACTCGACGAAATGGTCGAAAACTGCAATTGTAAGCTAAAACACTTACAGTCTAGTAATATTCAATCAATTGCTTCATTTTTCAACAAACGGGAAGTCTCTAGTACAATATTTCGATTTATGGTGAATTTTTGAAAAAAAAAAAAAAATTTACGTCCGCGCGTTACGAATTCATGCATCATTTTGTGATAATGTTTTCTCTGTGTTGCTTTGATCGTTTTAAAATTTGTTATATACCAAAATCATCGCAATTTAGTGTACAATACAACTAAACAAAAATTAAGTCATCAGCTTTAACCGTTTTGCTTACAGCGCGATTTGTATACAATTATATACGAGTTTTTTTTCGCTGTCATATATTCCAATATTTATGTATGATAATGATATTTTTTCATTTCTGACGGTTGCATACTAAACTTCAGGCAATGACAAAAAAATGAGCCAAAAATGAACTCTTAATCTTAAAAACTAAGCGTGCTGTGATTTTTGAAAAAACTTTTTTTCGCAGCAGCTAACTCACCGAATGCCATGGCATACAGGGAGACATTTTTGTAAATAGGGCTTCGGCGTTAAAGGGTTAATTGCCTAAATGCAAAATTAAGTATGAACTGCTATTAGACCAGAGAATTTTCCTTACCAATCTTAATTAGATTAAGTGTATACTGTATTTTTTTTTTAGGTATAGTGAAACTGTTTCCTTGAAAGGTCAGCTTCAAGAAGCAAATGAACATCTCTTAAGACCACTTGATAGCAACTGTGAAAAGCTTATAGAACAAGAAGTAGACCGTCGATTCAAGGTGGGAAATTTAGATGTTATGCTTCCATATTTCCACTTTTTTTTTTTTTTTTTTTTTTTTTTTACCAGTTACAAAAATGAAGCTGCTCTAGGTTTTTCTCTCAGTGCCGTGGTAATTTCCCGGTATATACTTAGTTCTTTATATAGCATTTTATTCCAATAAAATGGTAATTGTTCCAATGGAAGTATAAACCTATGCTTTTATAAATGGAATTTTTCATGCAAGGCATGCTTCAGCTGTCCCTGACTGAAAAAAAAAAATAATGTCAATGGGCCTTTGCCTACACGTAACATCAGATGGC
The DNA here is from genome assembly GCF_040412425.1 of Macrobrachium rosenbergii. Classification (NCBI taxonomy): domain Eukaryota; kingdom Metazoa; phylum Arthropoda; class Malacostraca; order Decapoda; family Palaemonidae; genus Macrobrachium; species Macrobrachium rosenbergii. Next base: position 23,128,832 of record NC_089783.1, on the reverse strand, counting down.
CTAGTTCATCCAGTTTGTTCTCATCCTTCAGAGCACCTGGTTGTCATTGTATGACTCCTGTTTTTGTTGCAGAGACATCTTTGTGCGTGCTACATGCGCGAGAATTCTTAGTGCTCACTATCTCCCCTGCTTACTGTCCTTTCAAGTGCCTTCCAGTAGCTGAAGATAACTGATGCTGTGCAGTTTGCTTTATTTTTAGAGGGGCAAGAGGGTTGTTTGGTGCTTTTCTGTTTGTGGTGTGCAAGACCTATTTCTTCATTGGAGGCATGGGTAGAGCTGTTGGCCCAGCGTTCGACTTTCCGACAGGCCAATGAAGGATTAGAGGAATTTATTTCTGGTGATAGAAATTCATTTCTCGTCATAATGTGGTTCGGATTCCATAATAAACTGTAGGTCACGTTGCTAAGTAACCAGTTGGTTCTTAGCCATGTAAAATAAATCTAATCCTTCGGGCCAGCCCTAGGAGAGCTGTTAATCAGCTCAGTGGTCTGGTTAAACTAAGATATACTTCATATTGTGTGAACCCGTGTGTGAGATGGCTACAATGGAAGGTAAACCCAAGTTTAGGTGTTGTGCTAGGCCTTGTAGTAAATATGTGCCTCCCCTAGCGATTGATCTGCATTTGGTGTGTACAGTATCTAGTGTTATAGAGGGATGAATAAATTTGTTTTTATTTAGCATTTCCCAACGTTTTGTGAGAGAGAGAGAGAGAGAGTGTAATTGTCGTTAGTGAGTGCTTCGGTTGTTGGAAGAGGGATGAGGTCGTTAGTTTGTTTACGGCGCTGTCTGTCTGTGGAATATATGTGAGGATTTTTCGGTTTTGGAGTTAGTTTTGAGTCAGAGCTAGTGCCGGTCAGTTGTTTTTTTGGTCTTAAAACAGTTTGTTTGTGTGCTGATTCAGAGTTGTTGTTTTTCCTTGTTAGTGTGCTGTTCTTGTTGCTGTATGTTCGTGAGTCGTGTGTTTTTCTGTTTTGGTTTGGTTTGTGTGGTTTTGTGTGCTGTGTTGGCGACCATGGACGCCTTACTCCATCTTCCAGCAACCGAGGACCAGGGTGAGTGTTGTGTACTGTTTTTTTTGTGGTTTGAAATTCTGCCACATAATATTTGGCGCCCAACGTGGGGCAGCTGGTATTGAAGCTGCAATTGAGATTGGTGGCTGGTAGTGTGACTGAAGAGAAGGATGGAAGAGGAACTGGTGAGGTTGAGAGAGGAGAATACGTGGTTGAGGGGTGAGAATGAGAGATTGAGGAGTCAGTTGGAGGAGATGGGGGGAATGCTAAGAAGTGCAAAAGAAGAAATGAAAGGGGAGATGAAAGAGTCAGAAGAGAGAATGGAAGAGAGGGTGGATAAAAGATTGGGGAATGATGAAAAGTGTGGAAGAAATGATGAAAGGTATGTTCAAGGGTGTTTTTGGAGAAGGGGCTGTTGGAGGCAGGTCCTCTGGAACGTGTGAAGGGGCAAGAGAGAAAGAAAAGGAGGAAGAAGTGAATGGAAGCGTGAGTGATGAAAGTGATATGGGAATAGGAAGTAAGAAATGAGGGAATGAGAGGCAGGGTAGGGAAAAGGGGAATGAAAAGCAAGGGAAGGAACAGAGGGAAAGTAAGGATAAGTCAGGGGAAAAAAAGGAAAGAAGGGAAAAGGAAAGGAATCCGGTAAGAAGGGCAAGGAAGTGGGAAAGGCAGGAAAGAAGGGGGAGAGGGTGAAGATACTAGTGATAGTGAGGTGGATGGAGGTGAATGGATAAAAGTGGATAAAAGAGGGGGAAGAAGAGTGTAATGAGTAAGATGAATGTAAGTGTGGAAGTGGACTCTTTGTATTCGGAAGAGGGTATGAAAGGACAGAGTGAAAGTAGCGAAAGTGAAAGTGAGTGAAAGAAGTGAGAAAGGCTATGTATGTGAGGAGGTACCCGGTGTGAAAGGTATAATGAGTATGGAAGTAGGGATGTGCATGATTTCTTTAGGGAGTATGAAAGGTTTTGTCAGGATAAGTATGGGGAAAGTAAGAGAGTGTGGGCACGAGAATTAGGAGAATATTTGACTGGGTTTTTGCTTGATATGTATAGGGTTATTATGAGTATGGGAGATGTTGAGTATGACAAGGTGAAAGCTAGACTAGTTGAGCAAGCGAGGCGTATGAAAGCGAGTGTTAAGTATAAGAGGAAGAATGAATTTGATGAGGCAAGAATGAAAGCTGGGGAAACCTTGTCACTGTATGCTTGTAGGCTGGAGACGTTGGCAAGGAAGAAGTTTGGGGATGATGGGATAGATGAATGTAAGGAGTTAGTACGGAAGTTGTTAGGGACAGTGCCAGATGGAGTTAGAGAATTTGTGAACTTGAGCGGAAGGAGAAGAAAAGATGGACGAATGAAAGGTTGACTTGGGGAGAAATTTTGAAATTGTAGAAGATTATGAGCTTGACAGGGTTATAAAAGAGAGCAGAAGTGTAAGTGTAAGGGCTGGGGTAGATGAGAGAGTGCCAGAGTTTGGAAGCTTTAGGGATGCAGTGTTGAGGGACCCAATGAGAATGGCCGATAGTGTAATAGATAGGAGTGTAAGAGCAAGTAATGGGGAGGTGCCAGTGAGGATGAATGGTGGGTTTGTAAGGGAACAACGGGTTGGACGGGTTAGGGATAGTAGTGTACAGAGGGGAAGGTCGATGAGTGGAAGTCGAGCGAAGTGTTTTAGATGTGGAAAGGAAGGACATACAAAGAATGAGTGTAGGTGGGCTTTAGGAGCGTGTTTCGGGTGTGGGCAATTGGGACATTTGGTAAGGGAGTACGAAAGATAGGGGGGTTAAGTGCTACCGGTGCGGACAGGTGGGTCATATTGCTAATGGTTGTAGGGGTACCCGAGTGAATGTAATATGTGGCAACTGTGGTAAGAATGGGCATTATGCGAGAATGTGTTCAGAACCGAGAGCGAAGTGTGACGAATGTGGAATGGAAGGGCATGTATCAAGTGTATGTAGACGAAAGAGGGTGACTGTGACAGCGAATTCGGGAAACTGAGTGTGAAGGGGGTTCAAATGGGTGGATCCTCTAGGATGCAAGCGGTGCATGTGATGCATGTACGTGAGGGGTTGTTGCATGAGGGAGGTTTTGCTGGAAAGACTGACGAGTGCATGAAGCAATTTGTTTTGATAGAGTATGGCAGAAAACGTAAGAAAGGGAAGAACGTAAGTGAACGGAATGGTCGTAAGTTGTGTGATAGGGGTGTGAGTGCCAAAGTGGAAATGAGTGATAAAGCGTGTAATACGGATGAATGGGATGGTATGAATAGAACGTATAGCATATGCGGGTTTGATATAACTGAGTTGACTGAACGTGTAGGGGTAAGTGAACGGTTGGAGGTGAGCGAAAGTGTAAGAGTAAGAGAGCGTAGCAGTGATAGACGAGTGATTGAAAGCATGAATGAATCGTTGCAATAATTGGAAAGGTCAATGAGCGAATGGGATGGGTTAGTTGAAGAATTGGGGGAGGTATTCGGGAGCGAGTTAGAGGGTATAGATGAGATTGTGGATGAAATTGAGAGTGGGAATAGTGAAGAAGATAGCGTGAATCTGAGAGAGAATGGAGGAGAAGATGTGGATTTGAATGTTGCTAGAAGAGAGAATGATTCTGAGAGAATGATTGCGTGCCCGTGAACGCGATCTAGAGGACCTGCTAGTGAGCATCCGTGGGTGTTGCGTAAGGCGATTTGAATGCAGTGTGGAAAGTATTGGTTGGGAAATCCTAAAAGGGGGGAGAATTATAGAGGGATGAATAAATTTGTTTTTATTTAGCATTTCCCAACGTTTTGTGTGAGAGAGAGAGAGAGAGAGAGTGTAATTGTCGTTAGTGAGTGCTTCGGTTGTTGGAAGAGGGATGAGGTCGTTAGTTTGTTTACGGCGCTGTCTGTCTGTGGAATATATGCGAGGATTTTTCGGTTTTGGAGTTAGTTTTGAGTCAGAGCTAGTGCCGGTCAGTCGTTTTTTTGGTCTTAAAACAGTTTGTTTGTGTGCTGATTCGGAGTTGTTGTTTTTCCTTGTTAGTGTGCTGTTCTTGTTGCTGTATGTTCATGAGTCGTGTGTTTTTCTGTTTTGGTTTGGTTTGTGTGGTTTTGTGTGCTGTGTTGGCGACCATGGACGCCTTACTCCATCTTCCAGCAACCGAGGACCAGGGTGAGTGTTGTGTACTGTTTTTTTTGTGGTTTGAAATTCTGCCACAGTGTAAGGGGAAAGAGTGCATGATAGACGACCAGTGTGATGAGTTTGAAGACTGGCAGGAGTCACAGTGGGCCCTTTATAAGAAAACGGGGCTGAAGAAGAAGGCTGTGTCTTCTAGGAAGGCTACAATGATCCCTTCTCCAGTTCTGGCATTCCCCCACTACATCTCCTACGACTTTGTTGCTCCCTCCTTAGTCATGAAATGAACAACCCCCTCTGGGAGAGACAATTCAGCATGCTCTGAAGTATCTGGCCAAGCAGGGGCACAGGTCAGTTGCCTTTGTTCATAGATGGCCAGCTTCTGATCCTGGTTCTAGGCAACTGGAACCAAATTTCGTTGGGACTCATCCCCCTCGAATACAGTGGCGAGAGGTATGAAGAGAAAAGGTTCCTTGACATCAAAGAAGAGGTTGAAAATGAAGTCGATGCATCCTCCTCTCCCCCCCATTGAAGTATCAGCAATTGGAGTAGGGACAATTTGCTGCAGTGTTGGAGACAGGTTGCAGAAAGAGGTTGCCATCTTTTGCCTCCACACCACCTCATTAGTCAGCTCCTCTGTCACACCATGCAGGCATAGAGAAAGATCGTTGTCCAGGAGGAGCCAAACAGTGGACAGGAATAGATTGAACAGAAAGTGTGTCAAGGGACAGCACCTACGCTGTGAAGAGGTCCCATTCCTATCAGGGGTTTGGACAGGAACAACAGAGCATGTCCTTAGGTTCCCCATAGCGGCTGTAGATGCTGCAGCTCCAGGGGTAGATAAAGTGACAGAGACTCAGAGCACAGTCAACAAAATCTCCCAGCTCTGCTCCCTGCCACTCAGAATGTCAAGATTCCCTGCCTAGCTCTGACCAGAACAGTATGAAGTTCTCCCCTTCGCCGTGGATTGACAACTGACATGCACAGTCAGTAGGGCAGAGAAGGGACCTCGCAGACAGACCTCCTCCTCTAGCAGGGAAACAATGACATCAGCACCCCGGAGGACATGAGACGAGTGGTGGAGAGAAACACTCTAGAACCCAAAGGCAAGAGGACCTGGCACACCTGGAGGTCCCCAAGGAAGAGCAAGGTTTCATTAACCTGGTGGCCCACATCAGGCATCATTTAGGCCTAGGAAACCCCATGGCAGCCATCCCCAATGACCCCAAATGGTGCTAATGCTTTGAGTAGATGGCAGAAAAGATTCTGGAGCTGAAGCAATCATTCAGTCTCCCCATTTCGCTACTGGTACAAGGCCTCATAACTGAGTTGGATATGCTGGTGGCAGGACTAGAGAACTCCCTGGCCACAGCCAAGTTGGGGAAACTCCTGCCCCTCCCACTTCCCTGCCAGGTGAAATACTACATGCTACATGCCAGAGAAAGCCACCACCATCCTTAGGAATTTAGACCCTGCAATTTGTAGAATAGGAAACATTGTGCCCCTCGACTGCTTCAAGCAGCAGCAGCCAATGAGGTTCAGCATGGCAGAGGCCTCCAACATCAAGCTGGCCCTGGCAAGGACCATGAGAGCTTTCTCCCAGTTTGAGAGGTGCCAGGCAGTGTGGTTTTTGGAGATAAAGGACCCCAAGACCCCAGGGAGGTTGCCTGCCTTTGAATGTACCTAGGTCTGTCAGGGGGTCTTGTCATATATAGTGTAGCGATTGGCATCCTTGGGCATTGTGAGTCCTTCCTCTCTGGTCCAGTGAAACATCTTTCATAAGAGTTGGCTGTCCTTTTGGAACGGCCTGTTAGAGGATTCTTTGTGTTTCTTCCCTCCAGAAAGACTCCAGAAGGCCATTGAATTGAAGTGAGGAAAGAGGAATCGAGGGACACCCCCTTCCCACAAGCCTCCTTCTCCCAAGTTATTCATCAACCAAGACAGAACAGGGAGGACTACTCTGCTGGGCAGGCAGCGTAACACCAGTGGGAGGCATTCCTCCCTGAGGCCCAGATACAGACAACAGAGCCTCAGCAGTAGAAGAGGAGGCATGGCACCTCAGTTGTTTCAGGCCAGCCAGGCAGCCCACAGAAGGAGGAACTGACCAGGAAAGAGAGGAGGCTCAAAGTTAGAAGGCATCCCCCCCCCCATTTAAGCTGCCATGGGTAGGGGGTTGCCTAGCCAACAGATGGACAGTATGGCAGCAATACAGGGTGGAGTGGACAGTACCAGTCTTGTAGCAGGGGTACAGACTGCCCTTCAGGCCTATGAAAGTCTCTCTGGCTCCTCTCCCCTTTCCATTCCCATCCTACTGACCAGACTCACTGAAGGGAAGAGCCCTGCAGAAGGAGAGCAAAGCAATGCTACAGAAGGGGCAGTTGAGGCTGTGTCGGACAACTCCCCCAGATTTTACAGCTAGCTCTTCCTATTAAAGGAAGCATTTTGTTTGGGGGAGGGGGGAGGCGTCCAGTGATAGACTTGTTGACTCTAAATGAGTACCTGCAACAGACACCCTTCTTGATGGAGACACCCAGTGAGCCCTGGTGTACATCAGAGAGGAGACTTCATGATCTCGATGAATCTGCAAGGTGCCTACCTCCACATCCCCATTCACCTGAACTCCAGGAAATACCCACGGTTCATTGCCAAGGAGGTTACGTATCAGTTTAGGGCTCTTTGTTTTAGCTTAGCAGTGGCACCCCAGATCCTCACAAGGACCTTCTAATTGTTCTTCTCTTGGTCACACTCCGAAGGCATCCAACTACAGAGATACATAGACGTGCACCTCCTCTTTTCATTGGCTTCTGCTGCCGACACTTTGGCTCCGACTACTGTTGGTGATTCTCAAGCAGCTGGATGTTCTTCTGTGCTTCAGTCTCCCACACTTCAGACTCTACCCACTTGCAGCAAGGAAGCGCCCTCCATGGTAGACCCAATTCAGAGCAAGCTCGACAGTATTTTGAGCCTGTTAAGAAAGACTCCGTTGACCCCAAAGACTCCATCGGCCCCCCAACCTACGGACTTAGTTTTGTCTCCTGTATCCTTGGACGAGGAAGAAGAGGTTATTGCTCAAGACTCTCATCCTTCAGCTTATGCATCATTACTAAGGTGTCTTCTAGCTACCTTCCGGAGCTTCTTTTTCCCTGCAGCTCCTTCTTCACCCGCATCTGCTTTTCTTATGGAGCCACAGACTTCCGATTCTTTGAGACTGCCCAAGTTCATGCTTTCTTCTTCTGCTAAGAAAGCCTTCAGTGATATTGATGGATGGCTAACGGAGAAGAGGGAAGAAGGTAGAGCCATCTTCAGCTTCTCCTCTTCTAGATTGTCTAAGAGGAGACAACTCTCTTATGCTACTGGGGAAGCTCCTTCTCTGAGAGTTTCTGCCTCCTCCCAGGGGGACTTCTCCAGGCTGATTCCTCTCACAGATCTGCTTTTGCGTCAGCAAGATTATGTTCAGTTTGACAGAACTCTCACATCTTCTCAAAAACTTGTTTAAGGTATTTGAAGTTTTGAGTTTTCTTGATTGGGTGGGGGGCTCTCTAGCCCGTAAGATTAAGGACTGCCCTGTTATTCCTGAAGATACAGCAGTGTCTCTGACTGGCTGGGGTTCCTTTTGTGCATCGACAAAGGGATCAGGGATGGTTCCCATGAGTTAGCTTCTCTGTACATGATGGGGTCCTTAAAAAGAGAGAACTGTGGTGTTCCTACATCTCTAAGGGAGTAACTGCCTCACAGAAGTTGGCTCTTCTGTATTCCCTGCGGGATCGTCATCACCTGTTCCCACAGGCTACAGTTCTAGACATTTCTTCAGATCTTCAGAAGAAGAGTACTCAAGATCATCTTGCTCAATCCTCTAGGCAGCCTAAAGAGATGCCCACTCATGCCTCCAGGACAGTTTTCCCTCTGCAGACTCGTCCTTTTCGTGGCAGCGGACAGAGATCTTTCTCTAGGTCTTGCTCTTCTGGCAGGTTCATCTCCAGAGCCATTAAGAAATCCTCAGCCTGTTCAGTCCCTCGCAAGTGAGAATTTCGTCCTCCGAACTTCTGTAGTAGCCAGGCCCTGTATCTTCTGGGAGAAGTGGAGAGGGGTGGGGGGCAGAGCCCTGGATTCTCAGTGTACTGGGCGAAGGTTATACCATCCCCTTCAAAGAAAAGCCACATTTAGTCAGTTCTCCAATAACCTTGTCAGCTTACTCCTAAGGCTCGAAGAAGTCTTCGGCCCTCTCAGAAGAAGTGTCGTCCCTTCTCAAGAAGGGCCCAATAGAATTATTAGAGAACGTGAACTCCCCGGGGTTCTACAATAGGCTTTTTGTGGTGCCCAAAACTTCAGGGGGCTGGAGGCCTGTCCTGGACATCAGTGTCTTGAATGTCTTCATACAAAAGACAAAATTCAAGATTGAGACAAATCAAACCATCATGTCATCCATTTGCCAGGGAGACTGGATGACATCAATAGATATGCAGGATGCATATTTCCACATTCCAATACACCGGGAGTCAAGGAAGTTTCTGAGGTTCGCATACGGGAACAAAGTCTTCCGGTCCCCGCTCTGTGTTATGTGTTAACAGTGGCACCACAAGTGTTTACCAGATTTCTTGCTCCTCTAGCGAAATGGCTCCATCTGATGGGAATCAAGATCTCCTTCTGTTTGGACGATTGGCTACTTTGGGCCCAATCGAGGGAAAATTGTTCGGAGGACCTTCAAAAGACTTCTCTTGGCCGAGGATCTGGGATTGATGATCAACTTCCAGAAGTCTCAGTTGATTCCGTCACAACGGATTCTTTATTTAGGGATGATAATAGACTCTGAGTTTTTGGGTTTCTCCCTCCCTGAAAATAATAGAGCAGTGCCTCAAGCCAGTAAGCAGATTTCTCCTTCTGGATCAGTGCTCCGCCAATGAATGGATGAGCCTTCTGGGGACGTTATCATCCATAGAACAGTTCGTTCTTCTGAGCAGCCTTCATATGAGACTGCTCCAATCCTTCTTAGGAATCAGCTGGAACAGGAAAAAATACCCAGACTCGTTCATGTTCTGAGTGACTCCCGAGATAAAAGAAGACCTGTGTTGGTGAAGCTTAGAAGAAAGGTTGTCACAAGGGAAATCCCTCCTTCCATTGAACCTCAACCTAGACTTCTCAGATGCGTCGAACCTAGGTTGGGGAGCTCTGTGTGAGAGCAAGGAAATATCAGGGACCTGGTCCCCAGAACAAAGAAATTGGCATATAAATGTCAAGGAACAGAAGGCAGTTCATCTGGGGTTGCAATTTTTCAAGGAAGATGTTTGCAACAAGACGGTCACAATGCACTCTGACAGTACGACCGCCCTGTCATACATCAAAAACCAAGGGGGAAATACACTCTTTCTCCCTTTACGAGACAGCAAGGGATCTTCTGCTTTGGGCAGAACAATTTTAGGTCAAGCTTCTTATGCTCTTCATTCAAGGGAAGCTCAACGTTCTGGCGGACGAATTAAGCCACCAGAAAAAGGTGTTGCCCACAGAATGGACTCTGGATCGTCAGGTTTGCTCGGATTTATGGAAGTTGTGGCGGGGCTCCGTTCATAGACCTGTCCGTGACTTTCAGGAACCATCGTCTCCCTATTTTGCCCACCAATCCTGGATCCTTTAGCGTGGACAACCGATGGTGTGCTTGAGGACTGGTACCCCCTTGATTTGGGACCACCTTGACGTGGTGAGGGGGCTCTTGAACCCCAGGAATCTGTTCCCGGGTTTAAGTCCAAGAGTCCCATATACCATTCTATATTCCTTTGAATGAATTTTTGCTGTATTTTCCACTTTTGCTAAAATTTATTGGACCTGATAAATAGGAAAAGATATCATAACTGGGATTGGGTTTATATCGGAAGCTAAATAGTGGGAACTGTGGTAGGACCATCAACTGCCCGATATGTTCGGACCTGAGAGGTATCAGGCGGAACTATTCTTTAGGGCTGGACCATGGATTCCTGGGGGGTCTGGTTCTAGGGATAGGATTCTTGGCATTCGATCCAGTTTGCCCATAATATGATTAGGGTTGGGATGATTGTATTCCAGTAATATTGTCAGTCCTAGCAAGCAGGTTTGGCTTACACTTGGGCCACTCTAATCATGTCTTGTCATCCCCTGTTGGGTAAGGTTGGGACATTTGGGAGTCAGTTCTCATTTGTGCCATTGGTGGAAGAATAAACCCCATGAAAGGCTGATAATATATTTTTAAGGTTTTCAGGTTTATTTATTTATTTTTCCTTTTACCTCAATCTTTATGCTAAGTGGGTTTAAAGATTTAAGTATCCCTGGACTCCTTGATAGTAGCGACTCTGCACAGTTGACAACTGCTGGAACCTTTGTCTGGAAAAATCAGAAAAAAATACTAATGTAATTACACTGGAGCCCTATGCTCCAATAAAAAGCAAACCAAAAGGAAACCAAATATCATGACCCAACCTTAATTCACTTCGACTCCCGCTTTGGAAGTGGAAGTGGGTCATGATTCCTGACCTTAGAAACAGAGAAGAAAATATCGCCAATGAAATTAGAAAACTTCCTGTTGAATCGACATTCAGCTGCTGAAATGTCATTCAGACAAATAAAAGATCAGATGTGGTTGGTAGAAACCACAAAAAAAAATCAATCAGAAAACTACTTAACTGTAAAAAATATTGACAATATAAAGGTACATTTAAAAAAACATGGCAATATGAACAGTGTACAGGGTACCATAGTACTCTCTGATATTGATGAAGAACCAGTAGAAAAAAACATATTGCTGGATTCCCTTTAAAAAAAGGTACAACAATGTACAACATTGCAAAGTATACAACATAGCCAGTAGACGGAGTAATGGAAAAACACTGAGAAAAGCAAAGATAAAATAAGAAGGCCATGAATTACCCTTGAAAATTAAAACCATGGGCCAGAGCAGAGAACTGAGACCTTATGTTCCAAAACCACTACAGTGCCAAAACTGTAGTATGTATGGACATACAAAGAAAAATTGCCATAATAAACCTATATGTGCATATTGTGGATCTGACAGACATACCACACAGTGGAGGTGTGGTGAACCAAAATGCGTTAACTGTGGACAAAATCACCGTGCAAGATCTAAGGAGTGTGTATGTTGTATATACAATACAGAATTAAAATTACTTCAGGAAAGGACAGGAATGCCTATAAAAGAGGCCAAATTAGAATTAAAAGTTAGAGGAATGCATGATCCCTCTAGGAAGCAAATGTTTTCTACTGTAACTAGGTCAAACAATGAAACAAAAATGGAAATAGATAAGAGTAACAAAACACTGATAGATCAATCTCAAAGAAGAGTAACCACTTTGCAAGAAGAAACTAATATAGCAAAGAACCAAGAAAAGTATACAAATATTTGTTCAAATTCATTTGAGATATTAAGAGAAATGGAAACACTAGAAGATAATACAAGCACCATAGAAATATTAGAAGATAGTTATGATGAATTAGAAACTAAAGAAAAAAAAGAGGCCTCAAGAGAGAACTCCACCCAAGATCAAACAAAAAACCAACTATTATTAGAGATACATCCATTAAAATGAAGGCAGGAGACCCGAAGAAAGAACATAAACCAAAAAATGATAAGAATATACCTTTGTCTCCTAAAGTAATAATAAAACCAATGGAAACAGATACCCTGAACATCAAAGAAATAGTAGAGGAACAAACTATTGGCAAGAATGATTATGTGATGGGAGAAGAGATTACTCCATCACCAATAATAGGTGCAGCAAGAGTCAATGAAGAAATGACACATGAAAACACATGTGGATGTAATAAATGTTTCATTGAACTGCGCAACAAAAACAAAAGCACAACAAAGGACAGTTTATCAAACTATACAAAATTTTATAAAATACAGAAATAAAGAAACTACTAGTTTAGACACTCATGAAAAGGTCTGTATGTTCATTGGACACATGTCTTATAAAGAAAAACAATATGTCTTATAAAGAAAAACAAATAAATATTGTAAATAGGATTTTAGAAAAAATGCAAATTAATGATCCACAAAAAGAAAATAACACTTGAACACATTGTTATACTTTCAATAATTATATTATACAATGGAACATAAATGGTCTACAGACCAGATTACATTTTGGGAGAAATATGATTACTAAGGGAATATGAACCAATGATACTATGTTTACAACATGTCAACAAAACAATATCAACAGTAGGTAAATATACCTTAGTATCTACATGTAGAGAGGAAGAAGGAAATTCAGGTAGTTCTATGTATGTACATAACAAAGTATGTTATGACAGAATACCTGTAAATTTTACTGACTTGCAAATATCAAGTATTAAAACACGAATAAAAAACAATAATTACATAAATTATAATTTGCACAACCAACCTAATAAAAATTACGACATTGATGAACTTAAAGATTTACTTAAGGGGATCGGCCGGTTTCCCACTTTTTTAATGACAGGTTGTTGATATATAGGGGGTTTGTTTAAGGACATTATGTGGAACTTCTGGGGAAAAAATTTTTGGTCAATGACCTTAGGTTTTGTGACGCCAGAGCGATTTTCGGCCAAAATTGGCCATTTTCAAAATACATCTTCTCCTTTGCTTTTAGTTTTTAAGGGATGGGATTTGAACCACGTATAAAACACATATGAACCTTCAATAAAATGCAAGGGATTTTTGATTTTTCAATTCTTCTTGAGATATGAATTTTTTCTTTATGAAATTTTCCCGGAAAAATTACAGAAAAAAATTACCAAAAATCAGCAACTCATAATATTAAAAATCCCCGGCATTTTATTAATCTACCGTGTTTCCCATGTTATATATAAAATTTCATTTAGATTGGTCCAATACTAAGGGAGGAGATGCATTTTAAAGGCGAAAAACTTATGTTTTGAGAAATGGGCCTTCAAAGGTTTAGTTACATAAAAAAAGTAAAAGGGACTTCAAAGACTGTGTTACAATTAATTCTATGGTTTTAATTTTTATTTTTGGGTATTAATTAATGCAAAATGATTATAAATAAGAATAATAATTGATTATTTATGTGCCTAAGACACATTCTTATAAAGTTTAGGTTCCTGGTCCCCCCCTGTCTGATCTTGCTGCAAGGTATTACTCTAGGGTATCATAGTTGCCTACACTTTTTTATTAGTGTCTCGAATCCATCCCTTGCCAAATGGATCCTGGGAATTACTTTACATTCACAATTAGGGATTCGTGATTCAAGTAATTCATCAAGTCTTGCTTCACTTATTATGATCATTTTATTTTCAGGATCGTCTATAATATCAGCCTCCGAGCTACTGCTTTCTTCTTCTAAAATATCTTTGCCCTTTGGTAGTGACGAACAAATAAAGAGGCGTTTAGGGGTGGATGTGGTTGGTCTCTGGTCAGCAGAGATCGCTGCCTGCGCCGTTTGATGGGCGACAGCTCTCTCTCTCTCCGTCGCTCCATTCCCCTCTATGGCACTAATTTCTTGAACTCTTTCTTCTACTTTCGCCTGGACTTTTCCCCTTGGCTTTTCCGCATTCTAGAAGCATGAAGTGAACTCTTGGACCTTTTAGGCACGGTGAAAAACAAAAACACCGCAGAAAATACAGAGTTCAGTCAAGGCTAGCGAGCATGAAAACGTGTCCTTCTAGCTTGGAAGTTTATAGGCAACTCTCGGCCACAGTCGGCGTCATGGTATGACGTGTGCGTTGTCATGGCTAGGAATAACTAAAAGGTGCTGAGTAGGATATTATTGACATTATACATTTCATTTTAAAGGAAGTTTTCATAATATATATCATAAAAAACTATACCAGACTAAATCATTTGCGCTACTGGTGTTTTATGGGTATATAGCTATTGTTACATTTTAGGCCATAACTAGAGAAATACGGCAAATTTTAGCATAATATTTCGTGGACACATTCTTGAACCCTATACGAAGCCATAGAATTTTTTTCAGCAAATCAAATTTTTTAAAGATTTTTGGGGTTTTTTAGGTGGCCGATCCCCTTAACAATACCAAGGAACCTACATTAATAGTAGGTGATTTTAATGCTCATAACCCAATATGGGACTGTAATTATACAAATTCAAATAGAACAGGCAGTAAAATAGAAGAGTTCATGGATTCAAACGACATGTGCTGTATAAATGATGATGAAAGTAGCACATATTTTTTTAAAAGCACATGGAACATTTTCTTCAGTAGACTTAACTCTATGTACAACAAGTATAGTTGACAGATTAGATTGGAATACAGTTGATGACTTGCTCACCAGTGATCATTTCCCAATATTAATTTCCTTATTACAAAATAATCCTGCAAAACATGTCCATCACTATAACATTTATAAAGCAGATTGGGAGCGATATGAAATGCACGCTAGAAATATCCCACCATTTGAATATTTAAAAGACCATAATGAAACTAATAAATTTCTTGTTGATTTCATTAAAAATGCTGCTTATAAAGCAATACCAAAGTCAAAACCCCATCCAACAAAACACAAAGTCCCATGGTGGTCCGATAAATTAACAAAATTAATAAATATAAAACACTCAGTAGGGAGACGATTAGATAATTTGAATAGAAAGTTCAGTAAAATAAATAAAACATTACCGATATTAGAAGGAACTTTAAAAAAAATTACTATATTATTAACCCTTAAACGCCTACTGAACGTATCATACGTCGACTAAAATTGTCTGTTGGGTGCCAAGTGGACGTACCGTACGTTTACTACAAAAAATTTCAACCTTCGGTCAACTTTGACTCAACCGAAATGGTCGAAAAACGCAATTGTAAGCTAAAACTCTTACATTCTAGTAATATTCAATCATGTACCTTCATTTTGCAACAAATTGGAAGTCTCTAGCACAATATTTCGATTTATGGTGAATTTTTGAAAAAAACTTTTTTCTTACGCCCGCGCGGTAACTCTGCCGAAAATTTCAGAAATTCTTTCGTCATTTTGTCATAATTTTTGCACTGTTCTATATTAGCCGTTACATAAAGTTTTATATATGAAAATGTGCGCAATTTCATGTAGAATACAACAGAAAATAACTCATGGTTGTAGCTTTTATCAGTTTTGAAATATTTTCATATAAATCACGATAACTGCCAAAATTTCAACCTTCAGTCAACTTTGACTCGACCGAAATGGTCAAAAAACGCAATTGTAAGCTAAAACTCTTACATTCTAGTAATATTCAATCACTTACCTTCATTTTGCAACCAATTGGAAGTCTAGCACAATATTTCGATTTATGGTGAATTTTTTTAAAAAACTTTTTCCTTACGTCCGCTCCAGAAATTTTCATCACGTTGTCGTAATGTTTGCACTGTTTTATATTAGTCGTTACATAAAGTTTTATATATGGAAATGTGCGCAATTTCATGTAGAATACAACAGAAAATAACTCATGGTTGTAGCTTTTATCAGTTTTGAAATATTTTCATATAAATCACGATAAATAGAAAAAAATTCGACTTTCGGTCAACTTTAACTTCGATCGAAATGGTAAAAACGCAATTTTAAGCTAAAACTCTTACATTCTAGTAATATTCAATCATGTACCTTCATTTTGCAACAAACTGGAAGTCTCTAGCACAATGTTTCGATTTATGGTGAATTTCTGAAAAAAAAAAACTTTTCCTTCGTCTGCGTGCGGTAACTCGGCCGAACATCTCAGAAATTCTTTCGTCATGTTGTCGTAATGTTTGTATCGTTTTACATTAGTCATTACATAAACTTTTATATATGAAAATGTGCGCAATTTCATGTAGAATACAACAGAAGATAGCTCATGGTTGTAGCTTTTATCAGTTTTGAAATATTTTCACATAAATCACGATAACTGCCAAAATTTCAACCTTCGGTCAACTTTAACTCGACAGAAATGGTAAAAAAACACAATTGTAAGCTAAAACTCTTACATTCTAGTAATATTCAATCGTTTACCTTCATTTTGCAATAAATTGGAAGTCTCTAGCACAATATTTCGATTTATGGTGAATTTTTAAAAACATTTTCCTTACGTCTACGGTAACTTGGCGAACATCTCAGAAATTCTTTTGTCTCGTTGTTGTAATATTTGCACCGTTTTTATATTAGTCGTTACATAAAATTGTATATATGAAAATGTGCAATTTCATGTACAATACAACAGAAAATAACTCATGGTTGTAGCTTTTATCAGTTTTGAAAGATTTTCATGTAAATCACGATAAATAGAAAAAATTCGACTTTCAGTCAAATTTAACTCGACCGAAATGGTCGAAAACTGCAATTGTAAGCTAAAATACTTACAGTCTAGTAATATTTAATCAATTAGCTTCATTTTTCAACAAATGGGATGTCTCTAGCACAGTATTTCGATTTATGGTGAATTTTTGAAAAAACATTTTTTTACGTCCGCCTTTTAATTCATGCATCATTTGTGATAATATTTTCTCTGTGTTGCTCTGATCGTTTTACAATTTGTTATATACCAAAATCATCGCAATTTAGTGTATAATACATTTAAAAAAAATTAACTCATTAGCTTTAACCGTTGTGCTTACAGCGCGATTTGTATACAGTTATATGAGTTTTTTTTTTTTTCGCTGTCATATATTCCAATATTTATATATGATAATGATATTTTTTTTTCATTTCTGATGGTTGCATACTAAACTTCAGGCAATGACAAAAAAAAGGAGCCAAAAATGAACTCTTGATCTTGAAAACTAAGCGTGCTGTGATTTTTTGAAAAAACTTTTTTCCGCTTCGGCGCTAACTCACCGAGCGCCGCTGGCATACAGGAGACTTTTTTGTAAATAGAGGCTCGGCGTTTAAGGGTTAATAGAAATTAATTCATTAAAACCTCTATACAACAAAGTAACTGCAAAACTTTAAAAAGTAGTAATTCAAGGAAGAATCATTTCATGGAGGGATACATATCAGATCTCTCTAATAATACTTACATACGAAAAATATGGGAAAAATTCAGGAAAATAAATAGTATCCATGTTAAACCACCTAGACATGCCATATTAAAAGATGGGAAAAGAACACTTGATTCAAAAGAAATAAGTGATATAATGGGAGAAAATTTAGCAAATGTAAGTAGTGATAAAAATTTAAATGAACACTTCAACACGAAGAAAAATAAAATAGAATTAATAACAATAAATTTTGAAACAATAGAAGATATATGTTATAATAGAAAATTTAATATGTCAGAGTTGGAATATGCTCTCTCGAACAGCAATAAATCTGCCCCGGGAGGTGACAATATTTGTTTTGAGATGATCTGCCACTTATCACCTTTGGCAAAGTCATACTTATTAGAGTTTTATAATCATTTATGGCTTCTAAATTTATTTCCTGATGAATGGCATAAAGCTATAATAATTCCTATCCCCAAACTTGGAATGTAAATAATTACAGACCAGTTTCTTTAAGAAGCTGCTTATGCAAATTGTTAGAGAAAATGGTAAATGCTCGACTAACATGGCACATTTGAGAAAATAAAATTTTGACTCCCACTCATTTCGGGTCACAGTGTAACAGATCTACATTAGTTCTCTCTCTAACTTAGAAGACCATATACGTAGAGGTTTTGAATGAAAACAAATTACTGTAGCTGTCTTTTTTGACATTGAAAAAGCATACTATACTACATCGAGGTATGCTATATTAAAAACTATACAAAACAACAACATCTGTGGACATTTACCCAGGTTTATACAAAACTTTTTGACAAATCGCAGTTTTCAGGTGAGAATTGATGATGTTCTGTCTAGAACATTTCCGCTTGGAAATGGTGTTCCACAGGGAAGTGTCCTTAGTGGCACACTGTTTACTTTAGCAATTAATGATAATCAGTAATAATCTACCTACTGGCATTAAAAGTAACCTGTATATGGATGATTTTGCCATATATTATTCAGCATCTCAAGCAATCATGTTTCATAAAAATAAAAAGTGGAAAAAAGGTGAAGAAATAGACTTAAAAATCAGAAACCATAGTACAGGCAGTCCTCGGTTATTGGAGGGGTGTCCGTTCTGGGGGTGTGATGATAACTGAAAATCGCCACTAACTGAAAATCAGTGATTTTTGGGGCTTATCAGTACCGAAAAGCTCCGATTTTCAGTTATCGACGCCTCTGTTAGGTATGTATCAGCGCCAATTTGTCTCTTTCTTCTATATTGCAAGCAACTTTTTGGAAATGGAAGGGGTTTGCAGCACATTATTTGAAGGAAATTGAAACAGTTTACGATAATTGCAGTACTTGGGTCCATTTTCGGTGGCTGGCATGGTTTTAGAAGAAGAAGAGTAGGAGGCATTCTTTCCTTCCTTTCTTTGCTTTGAAGTGAGGTTGTTGAGTTTTAAAGGGAGCCTGGGGAGTGTACCAGGGTGCCCCCCAGTCTTTTTTTGGTTAGGCAGTGGTTTTTAACCTTTTTTGCATTAGGTGACATTAATTTTATTGTTGTGTTTTTTGTACTGCACCCTGGACAGGGGCAACATAATTACCTTTGTCAGCAATTGGAATCATCCTTGCTACAAGATACCCACAAATATAGTAGGTGAGCCTCGGCTATATTGCCATGCCACTATATGATAAGGAGAGTGCCAATAGAGGCAGTACCTTCCTGCAGCAGCTTCCTTATCAGGTAAGGAAACAGTAGGCATTTTTAATGCTAGCAATCTTTTCTATTCTCAAATTCATTTCCATTACTAATGTTTTGGGAAAGATTTGTTCATACATCCCACCTGTCAATGTGGGAATCAGCAGTGTAATTACTTGGTAAGTTACTTATATAAAAATGACATATTTATGATAAAATAAAGATTTATATATACTTACCAAGTAATTACATGATTGGAGCCCTCCCTCCTCCCCTCACATGAACATTATGACATAAACAAATTGAATCCTTATGCTAGTTGTTCCTCTCTTACCCCGAAAGTGGGTAGGGTTAGTCACCTAGCCAAACAAAATAGTGCGACCCACCAGTTTCAAAATTTTAGCTGCTGAGCAAATGAAACTAGTAGCAATGTAATTGGTAAGTATATATAAAACTATTTTATCATAAAAATGTAATTTTTCTTAGAATGCAAACAAAATTTTTCGTAAGGGTGTTTTACCCACCTCAGCCTCTCTTCAAGTACAATCTATTCCCAGGAAGGGCGTAGTTCTGAATGTAGAGGCTGATTCACACAGTGGACAAGCTAGGCGGTCTGAGGGCACAGGATTGTGTGATAGGATTTTGTTTTCTGAGTTCATGACAGCCGAAGTGCTCCTTGTGCAAGAAATTTCATTTATAAAGGCGTAGGTTTATATCTTATGAAAATACAACTTACTTTAAAAATTTGTAATTTTATGATTACAGTGGGTCCCCACTAGATCGCGGATCAGCAATCGCTCCTTCAGTTAATCGCATGTCCAAATATATCATGGGAAAGTCACTACTTTGCAGATTTTTTGGTAGAGCAGTATTCACTAATTACTGTATTTTCATTTTATTTTCGTGACTAAATACATTTTTTGATAAGAAAATTATTTACTAATTTTCAAATACTAATATTAATGTAAACACAGCAAAATATCAATAAGGTGCCAAATTAAAATCCTGCAAAATCACAAAACATCTTACCAGTGTAAACACTTCAGTTCAATCTCTCTCTTTCTCTCAGTATACCTATTCTTTAATGAAAAAACAGCAAAATGTCAGTAAAATGTTATTTCACTTACAGAATCCATTTATACTATATTATACTATATCATTGATTTACTATCATCTAATATGTATAAAAAAATTATCATCCCAACATTTGCAATTGATTTTACTGATGTAAACATATCAGTTCATCTCTCTCTCTCTCTCTCTCTCTCTCTCTCTCTCTCTCTCTCTCTCTCTCTCTCTCTCTCTCTCTCTCTCTCTCCATGATGACATGCTATTGGCTGGAAGGGTTTGAAGTAACCAGTCACGCAACAGGGTACCAACTTTTCTTGATGTTGATTGCCTGGGAGGGTTGTAAGTAGCCAATTACACAGCTTGTAGCTCAGGTGCTTTGTGTACTACTGCCTTGTTCATGAGTTGTATTTTTGTTCTCTCTCTCTCTCTCTCTCTCTCTCTCTCTCTCTCTCTCTCTCTCTCTCTCTCTCTCTCTCTCTCTCTCTCTCAGTATACATAAAAAACACAGTGAAATATCAATATAAAGTTATTTCACTGACAGGATCCAATTATACTGTATTATTAGTATACAGGGAGTCCCTGGTTATCGGCGGGGGTTCCGTTCTGAGGGTGTGATTATAACCGAAAATTGGCGATTTTCGGTGCCTTTTCGGTGAGTTTCTGGGCTTATCGGTGCCGAAAAGCGCCAATTTTCGGTTATCGCCGCCTTTGTTAGGTATGTATCAGTGCCAATACCCAACTATTGGCGCCGATAAGCAGAAATTGGCTATTTTTGGTGCCGAAAATTGCCAATTTTTGTTGCTAGACGAGCGCTGTAAAACCGTATCGCCGTTAACTGACCCCGCCATTAACCGGCGACTGCCTGTATATATATATATATATAAAAAAATGATCATCCCGACATTTGTAATTGCTTTTACCGATGCAAACATAATATAGTAAACCCCCCCGTATTTGTGTTCTCACTATTTGCAGACTCACCGAGTCGCAGATTTCTCCATGGAACATTTGTATGCATTCTTCACAGAAAATTCGCCCATTCACAGTAATTTTCACTGAGAAATATTCACAAATTTGTGTATTTTCATTAATTTTCATGACAAAATGCACTTTTTGAGATAAAACTATTAAAATACTCAGGTATAAGCATTTTTAGAGTTTTTTGTATTTTAACTATCCAAATAGGCGGTTCTGAGTATTTTTAGAGGGGTTTTAAGTATTCACAGATTTTAGCTATTCACAGGGGGAGTGTGGTACGCATCCCCCGCAAACACGGGGTTTACTGTATCAGTTCACCCCCTCCCTCTCTCTCTCTCTCTCTTTCCCTCTATTTCCATGACAACACGTGATTGGCGGGAAGGGTTTGAAGTAGCCAATCACACAGCATAGTATCAACTTTTCTCGATGCTGATTGGCTGGAAGAGTTGTAAGTAGCCAGTCACTAAGCTTGTAGCTCGAATGCTTTGTATACATACTGTCTAGTGTATGAGTTGTATTTTTGCTCTCTCTCTCTCTCTCTCTCTCTCTCTCTCTCTCTCTCTCTCTCTCTCTCTCTCTCTCTCTCTCTCTCTCTCTCTCTCATTAATATATTTGTTTCTTTTAGCTACTAAAAATTATTCTCCAAATTCTTTCGGTAGTAGGCTCAATCAGCTGATTTTGAGAACGTTAACATTACAAATGTTGGGACGATCAATTTTTTTTTGTACATATTACGATGATAACAGATATGTATAATAATACATTATAAATGAATTCTGTAAGTGAAATAACATTTTATTGATACTTTGCTGGTTTTACATTAATTATATAAAAATTAATAAATCATTGTAACATGTACTTACACAAGAGAATATTTTATCATTGTAGATTCCATTTATAATTTGGTATTTTTTACTTACTCTGCTTGTGAATTCTCAATGTTTTCCCCATCTGTAAAAAGAAGACAGGACAGCTTTAATACTGTATGAGAGAAAATGGCAGTGCGTAAATATAGCGGTAATTAGATTAGTTTTCACATATATTTTTGAAGGTTATGTTGTAAGATGACTTTGAAATGATAGGGTTTAAGGATGATAGTGTAAAGTATATTTGGTGTTTGAACTATTAAAATAGGCAGTGAAGTATTAAAAGCAGTTATAAGCATTTTTAATGGGGGTCTTTGGTGTTTGAACTATTAAAATAGGCAGTCATAAGCATTTTTAGAGGGGATACCAACTTAAAGCGGATTTTCGCTTAATGCGGGTGGTTGTGGTCCCTAAGCCCCGCGATTACGGGGGACATACTGTACTGTATTCATTCACTGGATTTTGCTGAAGATTATATTTTCAAGTAGGAATTATTTTTCTAATATAGAAAAATAATTTGCTACAATTTAACTCCTAAACTGTTAATGTGCTTTGATTTAACTCCAAAAATTAAATATACCTGCAATTTATTTATTCAGTAAAACCTTTTGGAAAACTCTTAAATATGCTCAATTTTCTTTAGGAAATAGGGGAGCCTTTGAATGCAGCCATCAGTCAAGCCATGGAAAACCTTTTAGTGGTTGTGGAAAACTTTTCCAAAGTAAAGCAGTTAGCAAATGTGAGAAGCAGCACCTCTAGGTCATCGTCTTCATCTTTTTCATTTCCCAGATCATCAGGTAAGGTAGTTTTGTTAGCCTCATATGTATATTTTTGATAGTGTAGCTGCTGTTCATCCTCAAAGGAGTTACTCTTATGGTTCCCCCAAGACTCCTTAAGACAAACCAACCAATATCAAGGAATTCTCTCATAGTTGGTAATGGCCAGAATACAATTACCCATCTTTCCTACACCTTTTTCACACTCATGTGGCAATAGCAAACAGGCTGGCAAAGATCCTGATTACTCTTGTCTTGTGAGGCACTCACAAGCCCCCCAACCATGCTTTGGAACATTTTCAAAATCGAAGGGCTGTACTGACAAAATGTTGCACTTATCTGCTGAGGCAAGTTCCGATTATTTAGCCCTTGTAAAAAGTCTGTTCCTGAAAATTATTTCATTTAGGTATAATTGTTAAATTCTGCTGGCTGGTGCGTCCATCAAGGTTGGGATTTTGGATAGACTACTGGGCTATGTAATGGCTTTTGCTTTTGCTGTCTACTTTGACATTTGTTAAATCTTATTAATTAGGAATCTTATAACTGAAGATCATTAGTCAGTGGTGGAGGCAGGTACAGACTGACCTCTAAACAGGCACCCTTGGGACCAGGCCACTGCTGGACCACAGAAAATCCTTGGTGACAGAAATCACTTTAAAAACCCTTATGTAAACAAAGTCTTGCCAGCTCATTATCAAAAGTAGAACAAAGCATATGAATAATCACTGTCATTTATTGGGTTTAGTTCCTTATGAAAATTCTGGCCTGCTCCATAAGCATTTCCCTGGAAATACTTACACCTGTGCTGCATCGGAGCTTAAACCATTTTATAAGCGCATTGTTAAATTCTGATCTGACAGCTCTCAGTGTTTTCCAGCACTTTAAGCTTTTCTGGCTTTTATTTTCAGCAAAAACCTAAAAAGTTGTTGCTTTTGTTTCTTTAACATGTACATGTTTGTGGGTGGACAAAGATAGATAGAGAGAGAGAGAGAAAGAGAGAACGGAACCCACTCGCCCAACGAAGAACTCCCAGTTAGGTTGTTACACTGACAGATGTCCATTTGCAAAAGTCTAATAATACAGTTGTATTAAGAATAATGATGATTTTAGTAAACTGTTGTTTTACCCACTGCATGCACATAGTTAATGCATTATTGTCATGTTATTATTGTATTTTAATTTATCAACATAGCGGTCAGGTGTCATTTGCGTGTTGCTATTGTTTACATTCTTAAAATCATCAGCTGATTGCATTTTACCATCATCACAACCATTAGTTGCTAAAGGAAACACATTTCAGGGATTTGCTTTTTCCGAACATTATCAAAACTGGGTTTAAAAATGCAGCTAACTTTATTTAAGATGCAGTAAATTAAATGAAGTAAAGGTGTGATTTCTCCAGTATTGGATGTTGCTTTTGCTGCATCCAAAACATTTTTGTGACCTGCACATTATTTGTGTCTTCAGCCACAGCAACAACTGTAAATCTAGTGGCATGCTTTCATAACACTTTCCTCTCCATTGTGGGGAGGATTAATAAAGATTTATTTTATTTTTACTTATGGAAGTCACCATTGAACATTAGCAAATTTTTAACAAGTTGACAGCTGTAAAGCAACCCTAAAAATAGGTTTTGGCATAGGAAAAACCTGTTTTTGGTAGTTGCTGTCAAGTCCTCAAGGAGTTACCCTTCCATGCTCTACCAGAGCTCCATGGTGACCAAACTAATGTCAAAGAATTCTCTTATAGGTGGTCTCGCAGCCGGGTATTGTGTCATAGTGATAAACACTGTAACACTTGATGGATTATATAATGGACTCAAAGATAAGGGGGCACTTTCCCAAATCTTTACAGTGAGGTTGTATACCCATGTTCTTCCATCATCAAAACCTGCTTAGAAGAGTGATTAATGTGCATGCGCAGTCTGCTGTAGTGTCAACAACAGAGCCGTTGCAGAGACCAAGAAGCATTACTTTCTGTTGGTCAGTGCTGGATGATCCCTTCACCAAATCCCATCCTTATTGTCATGGAAGTGGGAGGGTTTTGAGGACTCAACAGTGGCTACCAAAAATAGGTGTTCATACGTCAAAACCTGTTATTTGAATAGCATAGTTGCATGTTTCGTCCTCAAGGAACTTTACAAAGAAATTAACAGGTGATGAAAAAGCCTAAGTTCTCAATTTTTAATCCCAACACCCCAAAGGAAAAACATTTCTTGTCCGAGGTCAAGCCACAAATTTCAAGCCTCATTCTTTATTTCAAATATTCTTCAGGTTTTGGTACCAAAGAACAAGAAACTATACACGAACTTATGTTTTAGGATGCAGTTCTACAGTGGCTTACCTAAGCATGCTTGGTTTGGTTCATTACTGTCGAATTTGATCGAGCTCATGGCAGTAATGTTTTTTAAAAAATACTGTCTCTGATGACCACCCTGTATATTCAGAGACTTCTTCGAAAGGGACATTTCTAAAGAAAGCCAACGACGTAGTTACTTTCCTAAAATCATGTGACCTAGGAAAGGATTGTAGATTTGCCTTTTTACATTCTCAGCCCTTGTAGGGAGAGTGGTTAGTTTGCTAGGGTGTAGGAGAATTGAACCCTCTGGGATGTTTGCCGTGACTTCTAGGTAAACCGTAAGTTCCTGAACCAGGCATAATGTCTTGTCTGCTAAATTGAATAATCTTATCAGAATAGGAGATTTCCTTCATAAAGGATCCTCATTCTTGGCCAGGAATGATGGGCCAGGGGACAATAATGATTGATGGTCAGCCGTTTGCATGATGTATCGTCCCTATCTGAGAGACCTCAGTTTACTAATACGAGCTCCTGATGCTAATGTAGTCAAGAAGATTGCCTTTTTTAGCATGTGAGTTGTGGTTGTATTGGGTCTGCTAAATTAAGGCTTTGATGGAAGTCTAAGCACCTTGTTCAGGAACCAAGTAATTGGAAGTCTTTCAGGAGCGGGTCCTTGTAGAGCAAAAGACTGCAGAAGGGAAGTTACAACTTCTGTACAGTACTAGAGTCAATCCCGAATCCATAAAGCAAGGGTTCTGTTAATGCTGCCTTGTATGCCATGATTGTTGTAACCACATGGCGTTTGTCTTCAAAATGATATACAGGCAGTCCCTGGTTACTGGCGGGGGTTCCGTTCTGAGGGTAAGATGATAACCGAAAATCGGCGATTTTCCACTTTTTTTGACTAATTTCGGAGCTTATTGGCACCAAAAAGCGCCGATTTTCAGTTATCGGCGCCTCTGTCAGGTATGCATTGGCGCCAACACCCAATTATGAGCGCCGATAAGCAGAAATCGGAAATTTTTGGGGTTGAAAATTGCCGAATTTCATCGGTAGACAAACGCCGTAAAACTGGATTGCCATTAACCGGGCCCGCTGTTAACCGGGGACTGCCTGTATAAGAAAATTTAAAAGTTCCATAGAAATCTCAACTGGGCTGTCAGTATGGATATAATCTAACCATATCTTTCATACAGATTGGTATTGCCGGATAGTTGATGTCCGTAAGTTTTGCACTAGTTACCTAGCAATGTTGGGTGGGTAATCTTCATGGTAGATAATATTTTAAAAAATCAATACGCGAAGGTCTCGGCTTGGAAGGAGGATGCATAGATGACTTGCCCTCCTACTGTCTGGGATAGAACAGTGGACAGTAGTGGAGTTGATCTCTTCTTCTGTTGTTGAAGTAATAGGAACCAATGCCTGTTTGGCCAATTTCGGGCTATTAAGTAAACTGTTCCTTTGAAGGTTAGAGGTTTGCTCAAAACCTTTGAAATCTGGGACAATGGAAGAAAAAGATATATCGTCCTCCATTTGTTCCAGTCTTGTAGGAAGGCATCTCTTGCTGTTGCTTGACTATCCAAGTCCAGAAACACATGTACAGTAAACCCCCTATATTTGGGTTCTCACGGTTTGCGGACTCACCAGTTCGTGGGATTTTCTGTCTGGTCTATTGGCACGTATCACCCTATATGTTCTGGTACCATAGGCCCAGAGGATCTTTACCTGGTCGCTTTCTATCACTCCCTCAGGTTGGTGTTTGTACCACTTATTACTACAAGCTAGCTGGTGTTTCTTGCACAGGCTCCATTGGAGGGCTTTTGCTACTGAATCATGCCTCTTTTTGTACTGGTTCTGTGCAAGCGCTGGACATTCGCTTGCTATGTGGTTTATGGTCTTGTCTTTCATATTGCACTTCCTGCATATGGGTGAGATGTTATTTCCATCTATTGTTCTTTGGATATATCTGGTACTTAGGGCCTGATCTTGTGCTGCTGTTGGCATTCCTTCTGTGTCCTTGATTTCTCCCCTCTGTAGCCATTGCCATGTTTCATCGCAGGTCAGTTCTTGTGTCTGTCTCATGTACTGTCCGTGCAATGGCTTGTTGTGCCATTCCTCTGTTCTGTTTTTCATACTCCTGTCTCGGTATATTTCTGGGTCTTCGTCTACTTTTATCAGTCCTTCTTCCCATGCACTCCTTAGCCACTCGTCTTCACTGGTTTTCAGATATTGCCCCAGTGTTCTGCGTGCTCTCAATGTTGACGCATTCCTCTATGCTTAGTAGCCCTTTCCCCCCCTTTCTTTTGTGTTATGTATAGTCTGTCTGTATTTGCTCTTGGGTGTAGTGCTTTGTGTGTTGTCATGTTATGTATAGTCTGTCTGTATTTGCTCTTGGGTGTAGTGCTTTGTGTGTTGTCATGTGTTTTCTAGTTTTCTGGTCTATGCTGCAGAGTTCAGTCTTCGTCCACTCCACTACTGTGCTGTATCTGATTATTGGTACTGCCCATGTGTTTATGGCTTTCATCATGTTTCAGGCGTTGAGTTTTGACTTGAGTATCGCCTTAAGTCTCTGCATATATTCTCTCCTGATCGTGTCCCTCATCTCTTGGTGTTTTATATCCACTCCTTCTATTATTCCCAGGTATTTGTATCCTGTCTCATCTGTGTGTTTGATGCTATTCCTGTTTGGTAGCTTTATCCTTTCAGGCTACTATGAAGAGTAGTTGGGACAGTGAGTCGCCTTGAAAGATCCCTCTCCTGATGCTAACCTCTGCTAGTCTTATCCTAGAGCTTGTAAGTACTGTATTCCAGTTGCACATTGTATTTTTAAGGAAGCTGATGGTGTTTTCCTCTGCCCCATATATTTTCAGGCATTCTATTAGCCACATGTGCGGTATCATGTCAAGGGCTCTCTTGTAGTCAATCCATGCCAACCTTTGGTTCTCCTTCTCTTACTATTCTTCATTACCATTTTGTCTATTAGGAGCTGGTCTTTTGTGCCCCTACTAGTCCTTCTGCAGCCTTTCTGTTGGTGGGGGATGGTGTTTGTATCCTCTAGGTAGTTGTATAGCCTTTCACTGATGATACCTGTTAGTAACTTCCACATTATTGGTAGGCAGGTGATAGGCCTGTAGTTACTTGCTATATTTCCCTTGTTCTTGTCTTTCTTTACTAAGAATGTTCTCCTTGTGGTTATCCATTTGGACACATGGTGTTTGTGATACAGTGCTAGAGTTGTTCTACTATTCATGGGTGTAGGGCCTTGAAGTTTTTGAGCCAGTATCCATGGACTTCACCGGGACCTGGGGCTTTCCAGTTGGGCATTTTCTTTAGTTGGTGTCTGACTGTGTCCGTTGTGATCTCTGTGAGTCTTTGTTTTATTCTCCCCATTTCTTCTGCCCTGATTTCCTGGAGCCATGTTGCATGTTTGTTGTGTGATACCAGATTGCTCCATATGTTTTCCCAGAGTCTCTTACTTGGTTTGGCTTCAGGAATTTCCTGATGGTTGTCTTCCCCTCTTAGTTGGCTGTATAGTCTTTTCTTGTTGGTTCCAAAGAGTTTGTTCTGTTAGTATCCTTTATTCCTGTTCATGTACCATTGGATCTTATGTGCTTTGGCTTTAAGCCCCTGTTTTATATCTTCTATTGTGTTGTTTAGTCCTTCTTCTGTACTTTGTATTTCTCATTTAGTTCCTCTCTTGTTTTCTTGCCTACTTTTTACATCTCTTCAGTTTACTCAAACCAGATCTCATCGCCATGATTTGTTTTTCCAGGCGCCTTTTCCAAGGCAGATAATGTTTTGGTTTCTGTTGGGTTGGTTGTGGTGGTGGTCTTGGTGTTTGTATCCCCATGAGTTCTACTACTAGTCTTGCTCCTGTGTATGCCAGGTTATTTGTTTCTGTGATACTGGTGGTGTGGATTAGTCTCATTATTTCATTAACTTCACTTGTTTTTTCCCTTAGTTTCTTTTTGTCGTATTTTCTGTATCTGATTTCATCCAATGTCTGATCTTTTCCACCCAGTCCGACCTCTCTTATGTATTTGGTGTTTCTTCGTGTATCGTTGTTTGGTAGCTCATCGTTCCTGTCGTTTGCTGTGTCATCATCTCTTAGTTCTTCGTCTTGTCCCTCGTTGCTGGTTGTTATTTCTCTTTCCAGTTCCTCTCTTTCTGTTGTGGAGAGCCAGTTCTTATTCTTTATGTTCCTTACTTGGTCTGCCAGCTTCTGTTCTGTTTGAGGGGTGTTGTTCTCTCATTCCAGATGTTGACCAGTCTAATTTTGTATCCTCTTTCTGTCGGGTTGCTTCTGATGTAGCATCTCCATATTTCCTTATTTTTGTCTCTTGTCCATTTCTTCCTCTGGTTTGCCTCTGTAGCTCTGGTCTCGGGTTGCTGGTTACTGTCGTTGTGGTGGTCAGTTGCTGGATGACGACCTCCAAGTACCTGACTGTCCTCCCCATCGATTGGGTTGTATACCTGGCTACCGGACGAAGCTCCTCTGTTGCTAGAGGATCCTTTTAGTGTACGTCGTTGTCATTTATTCTTCATTTCTTTCCATCATTTCTGAGTTTTGCTATTTAACCCATAGCTGGACCCTACCCCATCGAGAACAGGTACTCATTTACAGCTGAGTAGACTGAGGAAATTATGGTAAAGATCCTTTCTTAAGGAATCAACGCCTAGGTGAGCGCTCACCCATCCAACGACTGACCAGCTCCAATGTTGTTTAGCCAGTCCATCAGTGAGCTAAATCACCACTATGCCACGGCGCCCATATTATTATTATTATTATTATTATTATTATTATTATTATTTTATTATTATTATTATTATTATTATTATTATTATCATTATTATTATTATTATTATTATTATTATTATTATATTATTATTATTATTATTATTCAAAAGATAAACCCCCATTCATGTGATTCATATGGAACAAGCCTACGGGTGCCATTGGCTTGAAATTCAAGCTTCCAAATAATATGGTGTTTATTTGAAAGAAGTTACTGTCCATTATAAATGAATGAAGTAATGGCCTTGTGTATATATAACAATAAATTTTAAAAGTTTTTGTACATTTGTGAACTACATGGTGTTTTCTTTTCTCTATTTTAGGTTCCAGAGCACCATTGGGTTCATGTAGCAATACATCGTCTCCCTGTCAAAGTGTAAGACCTATGGTTAGTGGTCATGTTCTTCAGCCGGCTATGGTTGCTATTCAAAAGTTAGATGATGTTTGGAAAGCAAGGCTAAAGGAACGTATTCAAGGTAACTGTGGTAATTTAGTTTCCATTTTGAGTGTCCTTATTTTATAATGATAATAGGATATCACCCTTCACAACTTTCACAATGTCTTTGGTGGGAGATACCAGAGATCAGCTACCTACATCAGATTTTCAGCTCTGAAAATTGTGTTGTTCAGCCAAAATAGCTATGACTTTTTCTTTTTGTACTTAAAAATGATTCTGATTGCTTAGAAGAAGCATGATATGTCTCCTTAGCCAGAGAATGGGAATGACCTGCTTGATTGAGCAAAGTAAGTTTAAAAGTCATTTTTTTTGTGAAGGATGAAGTATACCTAAGATTTGGTTTAAGTTTAATCTAAGCTACCATATATTTAAATCCTAAAATTCACCCTTAAAAATTGGGGGTCGTCTTAAACTACCATTCTAAAAATCAAACCTTGAATTTTAAGTGATGTTTATCGGTAGGCTAGCCTCAGCCTCAGTACGATAACCACTGACACATGAAAAAGATTCACATTATGAAATAGACTGATAATAAAGGTAACAAAACATTTTTACCTTATATATTATTGGAATATCTTCGCAATGAATAGTCTATTCAAGGAATAATTCCATATCAGTGAAGTCAACTTTTATCTATGTGAGCCCAGCTGAGAAAATGTAAGCATCAAGTTACAGTTGTGCTCACAGCAACCTTTATCTTTCGGTAACCTTTCAGAAATTTTAATGGTACAATATATATAAAATAGTGTAATTATGGTAGTAATAACATTTAGGATAACATAATATTAATTTTTCATTAAAAATTCATTATCATTTCATATTCATTTAGAACAATTCAGTGATACAAACAATAATTATGTACAATAATTATCGTATTGTTGTTAGGGGTTGTTTGTGATTGGCGATGAAACAAACAAAACAATGGTTTCCCTATTAGGCAACTTGTGTATGAAAAACATGATGTAGAGTCGGCTGTGTTACATCGTTTATTTTGAATTTCTAAGGATACAGAAAGTAAAACAGCATTTGTAATAACATCATCTTTACAAAACCCATTTTTCATAAGTTACCTGTTATTGCTAAAGCTAGTCTTACACAGATGGTTTTGTAATTTAGCAGTCATCTTATACTGCAGATATGAGACAAATTCATAAAAATTTTCATAATTTTTTACCTCGTCTTATCCAAAGTTCGTCTTATATATGGAAATATATGGTACATACAACTGTACTTCTAATGAAGTATGCAAGACTCTCTCTGCCTTAGTACCAAGTAGCTTTAATTTACAATAATATTCCTAATATCTACCTAGACAGATATTGGAGAAGGAAAAAGTAAAAGTGACTTATAGTAAAAATTAATAAAAGAAAGCCAGGGGGAGTCATAAAATTATAGTAGTGAAACATAGTTGTCATTCATTTAGGTTCTGCATGACTCCAGAAATTTGGTAGTGGAGATGGTCTGTATCTTCTGGTATGCTTAGTGTGTGTGTGCTGTGTTTTTTTTATTTTATGTAATTTTTTTGCCAACCAAGATGGTTATCTGGATGAGGCCCAGGCTAGTAGTTAACCACCACATGAACAGCAGTTGCTTTATTTGAGAGAGCCAGTGTGAGAAGAGACGAAAGAAATTACCCACGTGCATTTTCAAGGAGCCACATGGTTACAGTGGTCATTCATTACTGAGACGTCCAGCAAGAAGGTTTTATTAAGTAAATATAAATGAATGAGGGATTAGAAAAATTACAAGAACAATAAACTGTACAGACAGTGGAATTCAAACGTTGGGTGTAAATATACACAAGAAAAGAGGTTCCACTGAAAAGATGGGTCTGCTGCAAAAGAATTATGCTATACAGTTGGAGATGGATGACAAAAGCACCTAAGTTGATAGTAGGTCAGAAAATATGTGAATGTATTGCATTCTTGACAAATGTGCTAAGTTGCAAATTTACATTTGCTTTTCCAAATGTCTGAGAACTTCATGTCTGATGGTCACTAAAAGTTGAAAAATTTTCGGAGCCTTGATAATTTTATTTCCTGTCTGGCTGTTAGATTATTATCGTTGTTGGGTGTCCAAGAGAGAAAGAAGTCAAATAAACTTCCTTTTTTCCCAAGTTAGACACACACACACACACACACACACACACACACACACACACACACACACACACACACACACACACACACACACACACACACACACACACACACACACACACACACACACACACACACACACACACACACACACACACACACACACTCTCTCTCTCTCTCTCTCTCTCTCTCTCTCTCTCTCTCTCTCTCTCAAGATTTCAGCGCTGTTTCTGTTCTGACATGTGTCAGAACATGCCTACATTGTTAATACAATTCTCCACCCACTAGGATCTAGGGGAACCAGGCAGCAGGTAGACCTATGGCCCCCAAGATCCCTATCACTAGCTCACCGATTGGGTAAGAACTTGTCACCAGTAAAATCTTTCCAACCCATGAATGGGGTTTGAACTCAGGTCCACTCCAGACGTTAATACTTAACTACCATGACTCTCCCAATGGGGTCACTTGTCATCTTTGGGGAAGCTGGTCCCTTGAAGGGAGCTTCACCTCCCTTCCCTTTAATGGAGGTTGAAGAAGTTCAGGGCTCTGGTGAGAGACCCTCCTTTCTTTCCAATTCCTTTCTCGAAAAAAATAAGGAAAGTTCTGAGTTGGTGGTTAGATGACGGGAACCTAGCAGTAGGATTGAAACTTGGCACTCCTCCTCAGGAGATGCTTGTTTTCAGACGCATCCAATGAGGGATGGGGTGCACACTTGGATGAATTGTTAACAACAGGTATATGGGACCAGGACAACAGGCACTTCCACATCAACATCCTGGAATTGAAGCCAGTTTTTTTTGGCCCTTCAGGAGTTTCAGAGTTGAGTGATGGGGCACATGTCAACAAGCAAGAGGGACTGGTGTCCCTCCCGCTACATCAGTTGGCGGTGCAGGCGCATGGGTGGGCTGTACTAGCTCACTTGATAGGGCTGTCTGCCAGGTACATTCAGGGTACTTGGAATGCAGTGGCAGATAAGCTGTGTTGCCAGAATCAGATGATAGGGACAGAATGGTCCCTACACCCCAACATCGGGAAGCTTTTCGATATGGGGAGCTCCAAGCATAGACCTGTTCGCCAACCAGCACAGCAGGAAACTACCAGTACAGTATTCTGTTTGATAGTGCCAGACCTAGGGTCTGCAATGGAAGATGCCCTCCAGGACCCATAGGACACTGCAGGTGACCCTCGTTAAGCCAGACTAATAGGGGGCCCAGGATGTCTGTCTGTCAGCCAATAGTCCGGTGTTACCAGCTATGTCTATATATACACGTGTAAATACCTATAAATATACTGTATTTCATTATTTTTATAAAGAATATGAATAATAAACCAATGTAGAAACGTTTGAATTAAGGCTCATGGTAAAAGATGAAAAATGAAGAATAAAACACGATAAAAATGATAGAATTCAGCCTAGGCCGAGACAT
Source organism: Macrobrachium rosenbergii (assembly GCF_040412425.1). Taxonomy (NCBI): domain Eukaryota; kingdom Metazoa; phylum Arthropoda; class Malacostraca; order Decapoda; family Palaemonidae; genus Macrobrachium; species Macrobrachium rosenbergii. Next base: position 23,095,321 of record NC_089783.1, on the reverse strand, counting down.
GAACGCATAATTGTTAAGTAAAAAGAAGTGGAGTCTCTAAAATGAAAAGTAAGATAGTAAAATTTAGATTAGAGGTACACAATCCTTTACCCGAAATCCTTGGGGCCAGATGTATTTCAGTTTTTGGAATTTTTCGGATTTTGGAACTCTGGGGTCAGGAACATAATCAAGCATCACTGTTGCAGCAAAAACATTTTTTTCCCTTTTTCATGTTTTTATCTTTACATTTATTTATTCATTATAGTTTATTATTATTTATATTAATATACTGTAAAATGACTGTGAGATAATCAAGATCATCAGTAATAAAATAGTGGGACAATTAAGACCATAAGTTCACTAACACATTTTGTTTTCAACAAAAACATTCCGTAAAACGCAAAAAATAAACGATCAAAATAATTGTTATTCATCTTGTGAATAAGTAAGGAGTTGTAAATCTCAGGACGGTCCGGGAATAAGATTCGAAAGTGATGACGCATCACCACAACAGACTTGTGCGATTTTTCATACCACTGAATTAAAGTTAAAATTATTATTGAATTCTTTTTTCTTTGTAAAGTTTACCTTTGTCATGTCTTTTCTTTCCTAAAAAACATACAAAGCATCGTACTGTAGGTACCAGTAAGGCAGTATATAGGTAAATCTGTTAATGCGCAGTGATTGCCTACGATACTTCCTACCCTTCCAGACAATAGTGTTTCTTAATGATAGTACATGCTGTGCGCAAGTTAAATTGGTTATAAATTAAAAGCATTTCAGTTAAGTACAGTATAAATACAGAACAGTATACAGTTCTATATATAAAATAAAAATGTAAATGAAAAGTTTTTATGTACCTTTGGTAAATAAAAAGGAAAACTGTATGCAACGAATGGAGGAACAGTAACTATCTTAAATTGTGGGTGAACAGTACGTATTTTAAATCGGCTGACCCTCTTCAGTGTCTGTCTTATCCGATATCCCAATCAACGGGGTCCAGCTGAATGAGGGTCGACTGTAGTAGCTTACGCTTGTTCTCCATTTTTCTTGATTCCTTGGAGTTGACCACCTTGAATTTCAGGTTGACTGGTGGCCCCCAGATGGCCACATGCCAAGCAGTATCCAGACCTGCACAACCTTCTGTGACAATCACACATCAAGAGGTAACACAAGGCTTTTCCCTCTGTACAGTGAAGGAGATGTCTGGACTATTATTGGAAATCCTCAGCAGCTGTATACCAGGGGAAATGGATTATCTTCTGTAGTTGGTGTCATCAAAAGAGTATCCCTTCAATCAGAGCAACTCTTCAGCAGGTAGTGGACTTTCTCATCTTTTTTTGCCAAGAGAAGCTTCTCTCTATCTCAGCCAGTAAGGGCTATAAGAGTAACCTTGGCCAAGTCCTTAAGCTGAAAGGAATAGATCTCTCTTCCTCATGGGAGATCTCCATGCTCCTGAGAAGCTTGAAACAGTCTTGTCCTCCCCTTGGTGGGACGTGACTCTCGTCCTTAGGAGTCTAGCTTGTTGCCCATACAAGCCTTTGAAAGTCATTAGACAGGGATGTGGCTCCCAAGACTGTTTTCCCACTTGCCTTGGCTTTGGCAAAGAGAGTAGGCGAGTTTCATGGCCTCTCTTTTAATGTTAAACACTCGAGATGGGGATCTGTATCATTTGAGAGTCCCCGGAGTTCATAGCAAAGACTCAGAACCTGTTGGTCCCTGATGCTAGGGATTCCATTAGTAGTGATCCACAAGAGATGCCACTGTGTACTGTTAGGGTGCTGTGATACTATCTTAAGGGAACTCAACATCTCGGGCCTGAGTGTCGACAAATCTTCATTAGTACTGGCTCGACGAAGAGAGAGGTGTCCAAGAACATGATCTCTTTCTGGCTGTGTGAGATGATCAAGCAGGTGTATAGTGTGGGCGAGAGCTCAAGAAGTCAGGGACAGCGCCCTGACTCTAGCATTCCAGAAGAACCTATAAGTAGAGTAGATGTTACGAGCTGGAGTGTGGCTTCGCTAGACCACATTCAGTATCTTTGGGACGTTGCCCACAAGTCATTGGACACTTTTTTCCTTGGGTCCTGTGGTGGCTACCTGAAAAGTTGTTAGTTCACCCAGCTCCTCTGAAGGGACAGGTTGCATCTCCTCTAAGGTATTCGGTGAGCAAGAGTGAGTGTGTGAGTGACTGGTCTCCTCCTACTTCTCTTCTGTATCTTGCTTAGGGCAGAGAGTCAGGTTGCAATGCTGTTATGTACTGGATGGACAAAGTTGGCTGGTGAGTTACTCAATAGGAATACTGTCCTTCACCTTTTAGTTTCAGATTGATTGGATGCAAGTTCCCCCTCTCTCTAGACAGGGAAGAGAGGGACAAGCAGTGAAACAAACTCACTTGGTTTAATAGCAAGATATATTGTCTCCAACTCTTACTGGTTCTTTCAGCCTTCACCAAATAATGAAAGCAAACTTATTACTTCACAGCGGGAAGTCTTGCTGATGTCATATTTCATATGTTGAACAAGCTAGAAGTTCAGGATACCTTCATCTACTCCTCCAGACTGGGAAGATACTTCCTAGGTGAGCCAAACCAGCCAGTCTGTTCAGAGGGTACCCAGATTCCTCCCACCAATGGTTAAGTCTTCAGTATAAAGAACGAAGGTTTGTATTTGTGTAGGAACAAATAGCAGATTTTTAAAGTAATTTGTATTTTCTGTAACATACAAATCTAAAGTTCTTTACATTAATGGCCTACCTTAGTAACCCCTCACTCTGGCACCAGGGCCAAAAGGCAAAGTGGAGTGCTTACCGAAAGGTGGGCGGGGCTTCCCCCTACCTGTTGATAATTAATGACCTTGTCTGAAAGTTAAATGGCCATTCCAGCCTATTTTGGCAAGCAAAATCTGTATGTACAGAACTTCAGGTGTGTATGTTAGGAAAAATACAAAATAGTTGGTAATTTTATATAGTGACTTACCAAGCAATTACATAGCTACTAGCTTTCCACATGGCTGTCTTAAGAATTCAGATTTTCGCGGTGGCGCTACCATCGCTACTGTAGGTGACAGGGTCCCGCCCACTTTCGGGACCGTTAGGTACAACTTGGCAAAGAGCTTCAATTCGTTTTCTGCCGGCTCCTGACTAACATCGGTGGTTTTGTGCAGTCTCATCATAATTTTTGGATATATTTGTCCAGCTCTTTGGTGAAGTATTCAGGTTTTCCTTGTTTTTGGCATGTGCCAAATATTTTTCTTAGCTATTTAGCAATTTTGTTAGCCGTGGTTAACTGTATTCAGATTAGTCTGGATGTGTTGTAGAATGAGGGTACTTGAGTTCTCTGTAGAACGAGGTTAGTTGAGTTCTCTTTTCATTCTCACACTAAATGTGTGAAATGTAGGGGGACAAGACAGTAATATACATATCTTACTCGTACAGAATGTCAGGTTTGGGATGAGCAAAGTGACTTTGATATCGCATTTAGCGAGTTTGGATAGGAATAGAAATAGGAAGGTGACCTTTAGAGCTGAGAATAAGGCTAGTGTAGCCCCTGTTCCATCTCCTCCTGTGTTAGGAGATAGTGCTATTTCTTTTCCTCAAATTCCTGCTTTGTCTCCAATCCTTAGCCCTCCTACTTCGTTACCACACACTCCTTTACCATGTTCCCGTGTTTCCAATCTCAACAACATTGCCAGTCTCGAATCTAGGTTCAAAAAGAAGTTTGAATTTTTAGCCAGCATGAGGTTCAAAAAGAAATTTGAATTTTTAGCCAGCATGGTTATGGAATTGGGTGTACCATTTAAAGCCTTTCTGGAAAGGGCTTCCAGTGTTCCCAGTGTCAGTAGTGCAGTGCAAAGTGACAGTGTTGTGCATAATGAGGAGGAGGCTACCTGTCCCACCAGTGCTCCTAGATGAAGGTCCCTGTCCCATTACCCTGCACCAGGGAGAAGACACTGGAGGTCCAAGGGAGGCTGGTGGGGTTTGCCCACAGGTAGTTGCCCCTCCTCCGAGCCTGTTGTCCATTCCCAGGCTGCAGCTGAGCCCGCTGGAAAGGTGTCTCAGTTAGTGCTGATCGTCTGTCATCAGACTCGGGTGACTTGTTGCCCGACAGGACATGCCAACGGTGCCGAATTGTCACCTCTAGGCCTTTGAAGAGGCATTCCGCCTTTGCGTACAGTACTCCTCCTCCTGTTGAGAGGTATAAGGAGACAAGTGCCAGTCCGCAACCTGTGTGCAGCTTCACTGTTCCACCTTCAGACAGCCAGAAGTCTGTTAAGGTTTTCAAGCGACCAGTACTTGTGCCTAGAAGCTCAGATCTTCCTCGTAAGCGTCCATCGCCCTCGTCTCTTCGGTCTCATGCTTCCGAGCGCCCATCTCCTTTCAGTCGTGTGTCACTCACTTCGGTGCCACACTCAGCTTTTTCAACCCACACAGCGCCAACTTCAGTCCTTCCAGCACCAGCTGCTGAGCGCCTGGCGCCAACCTTGCCGCTTCCTTACCCGTCTTCACGGGAGGATTCTTCCTTGCCCCCACTTTGTCATCAGCTGGAGGATATTATGGGTTTTTTGAAGGAAAGATCTTCTTCTTCAAAGAGCAAGGATCCGTCTTTGTCTCTGATTCCGTTGGATGAGGAGGAATCAGAGCACGATTCCATCCCTTCGTCGGCTTACTCCAGTTTGCTAAAGTTCTTCCTGTCAAACTTTCCTTACTTTTTTGAGCCTGGTTCTTCTGCTTCACCTGTGTCTACCTTTCTCATGAGAAAACACTATTCGGACACGCTTGTCTCCCTAAGTCAGTTCATTCCTCCTCTTCGAAGAAATTCCTTCGAGAGGTGGATAAGTGGTTGACCCACAAGAGGTAAAGCTACCTTTCCCTTCCCTCCCTCTAAGCTTCTGAAGAAGAAATACTGCTTCTATGCCACCAGAGAGGTGCCTTCATTGGGAGTCTCTACCTTCTCCCAAGGGGACTTCTCCAGTCTGGTTGATGCTATGCGCTGAGCTGCTTTCGCCTTGGCCAAGATTATGTTTTCCTCTCGTTCTTGTCCATCTCATCAAGAACTTTTTTAAAGTTTTGGAGATCTTCAGTTTTGTGGACTGGACTGTGGGAGCTGTGGCAAGAAAAAATTGAAGACTGTCCAGACACTGCTGAAGATTCCCTTCTGACGGGCTTTTTTATCGTGCGGCGATAAAGCCATCAGGGATGGTTCCGCTGAATTTGCTTCTCTTTTCTCGATGGGCATTCTCAAGAAACGGAAGTTGTGGTGTTCATTTGCCACAAAGGGAATAACTACCACACAGAAATCAGCGCTCTTGTTTTCTCCCTTAAGCAAGACCCATCTCTTCCTTCAGGAGACAGTTAAGGAAGTGTTATCATCCCTGCAGAAGAAATCCACTACGGATCTTTTAGCTCAGTCTGCCAAGCACCCGAAGGAAGCTCCCGCTGTTTCCAAGTATTTCTTTCCATTGCAACTGCAGCCCTCTCGTGGAGCAACATCAAGACATCAACCCAGACTTCGAGCTAACCTGTGTCCTCCCTCGAGGTCCATCAAGAAGTTTACTTTTAAGCCCGCCACTAAGAAATGAAGCTTTTATCCTTCATGCACCCGTTGGAGGCGAACTCTAAAGGTTGAGTCTTGCCTACTGATTGTTCTGGAGTTCCTCTCTCTCTCTCTCTCTTGGTATGCCCAGCAGTCCAGTGGGTGAGTCTCCTAGGCTTGTTGGCCTCAGTAGAACAATTTTTGAAGTTGGACAGGCTTCACATGAGGCCTCTACCATTTTACTTGAAAGCAAGCTGGTGCAGAAAGACCCAGCCAGGCTTCTTTGTCTTCCCCATCTCATCATAGGTCAAGGAGGATCTTTGATGGTGTTTGTCAGAAGAAAAGCTTCAAGTAGGACCATCTCTTCTGCCGCTGTACCCCAGCCTAGAGTTTTATTCCGATGCCTCTGTTCTAGGTTTGGGAGCCCTTTTAGGGAGCCAAAGGGTCTTGGGAACATGGACTTCGATTTGGAGGTCCTTACATATTAACTTCAAAGAGTTAAAAGCCATTCACTTGGGCCTTTGGTCTTTCGCACCTCTGGTAGCAGGGAAGATTGTAACAGTGTATGCAAACAACTCCACAGCCTTGTCTTATGTCAGCAAACAAGGGACCACCCACTCCTTCTCACTCTGCGAGATGGCGAAAGACCTCCTCTTCTGGGTGAATCAGTACCAGGTGAAGATTGTTACTTGGTTCGTGCGGGGAAAAATGAATGTCCTTGCAGACGAATTGTATTGCTGCAATTAGGTTTTTCCAATGAAGTGGACTTGCGACTCCCTCGTATGTGACGATTTCTGAAAACCGCGAGGCAGACCAGCTGTGGGCCCCTTCGCGATATTGAGAAATTATCGTATGCTTCTCTGTGGCTCCCCCATCCTGGACCATCTCGCATGGGCGACGGATGCCATGCTGTTGGATTGGACGGGCCTGGAAGTTCGCGCCTTCCCACCTTCTGAATTGATCAGCGATCCATTCTGGTCCATGAAAGAATGGATTCTGGATCTGCTGCGCCTGTCAGTGGACTTCCCAAGACTGCCACAAGGACAGTCGCTGCTCAAACAACCACACTTCCTCAGGTCCCATCAAAGATTGTTCACTGAGGCCCTGACAGGCTTCAGACTGTCAGTAGCATCATCAGAGTGTAAAGGCTTTACGAAGCAAACTACAGAAGCTATTGCTGGGTGCAAAAGATCTGCTAGCAGACTAACCAATCCAAGTGGTCAGTTTTCAGAGCATGGTACCGACAAATAACATCTCATCTTCTGAAACCTCTATGAGTCAGTTAGCTGGCTTTTTTGCCTTTCCTGAGGGTCAATAGGAAGTTGTCTCCCTCTCTATCTTAAAGGGGTATAGGTTATTGTTCCAAGACCTCAGAGATTTTATCAGATTCTTTGAAACCTCCATTAAAAAGCCTGGATTTTCTCTCCTGGAATTTGGACATTGTTCTGAAGTGGCTTATGAGCTCATCCTTCAAACATCCCAGATCAGCCTCTTTTAAGAATCCCACTGGGGAAACTCTCTTTTGAGGCATTAGCAATCGCAAACTTGCTAAGCCTTTGACATGAGAGTAGGTTTTGCAAGTGGAAATGCTCTCTCTCTCTCTCTCTCTCTCTAGGAATGAGGACATTTCCAAGCCTCGGCCTCTCTCGTTCATTATTAGGAGATTAATGAACATCCTCGGGTCAGAGGAGAAAGAGAGATTTCTTTGTCCTGTGGGAACTTTGAAGCTCTATCTTCAGAGGACAGAAAAGATCAGAGGACCCTCCAACAAGCTTCGGTGCTCAGTGAAGATCCCTTCATGCCCTCTGTCAAGAATGTACCTTCTTTTTTCCTTAGTTCGATTGCAGAAGTGCATTCTCAAGTTTAGGAAGATGTTTTATCTTCCCTTATGGTCAAACTCATGAAGTTCAAGCTGTCGCTCTCAGCCAGGAGCGTCCCTCTTTTTCGACTCTCTTGGCCCCCACCTCATCAATCTTATGCGCTTGACCATTTGGCGCCAACTGTGGAGAGTTCAGAGCCAGTACTTGGGCGCTAGGTGTCAACAGTGGGGTTCTCTGTGCCAAATTCCGGGTGCTTGGCACCAACTTCCTGGGATCCGTGGCTGGCACAGTTGAGGAAGGGAGCATAGAGGGCTCTCTGTCCCTCTTCCCTCCCTTCGCCTTGCTATAAGGTCACCGAGTTTTAAGGGAAGCCGAGGGGTACAGTGTACCTGGAGTACCCACCAGTTTTAATGGTTAGGTTAGTGGTTCTATATATTTGTTGGAGGTGACAGTGTTGTGTTTATTCTGGTCTATGCCCAGGTCAAGGGCACTATTTTTTTGTCTTGTCAGCCATCGGTGAACTTCCATGGCTGTAAAGTACCCACTAAAGTAGAGGCGACTCTTGGCCAATACTACCACGTCCTCTACAGGTCAAGATGAGCCCCGACCAGAGGCAGTACCCGCCTAAAACAGCTCTCTTACCTGTTAAGGCACACCAAGCATTGACCTAATGCTAGTAACCTCTCTAGTTCAAAGTCAGTATCTTTCATGTTTTGGATTAGAACATAGTATCTTTCATGTTTTGGATTAGAACATGTCCATGATTCCCACCTCCTCACAGTGTGGAATCAGCTATGTAATTGCTTGGTAAATCACTTATATAAAAGTGACATTTTTATGATAAAATAAAGTTTTATATATACTTACCAAGCAGTTACATAATTGGAGCCCACCCTCCTCCCTGCAATAGACATTTGGGCATCAAACGAATTGAAGCTCTTTGCTGAGTTGTACTAATGGTCCCAAAAGTTGATGGGACCCTGTCACCTACACTAGCGATGGTAGTGCCACAGCGAAAATTTTAATTCCTAAGACTGCCGTGTGGAAAGCTAGTAGCTATGTAATTGCTTGGCAAGTATATATAAAACTTACTTTATCATAAAAATGTCATTTTTATTTCAAAATGAAATTTTTTTCAAAGGTACCCCCTTATTACAGAACGCGAAGAAGTGATGAATATGAGTACTATTGGTGAAACCACAGTTTCTTCTGTAGTGGATGCAAATGATTCCATGTTGCAAAATGATTCTTTCGGCACTTCACAGCAGTCCACGGATGACCCTTCAGATATTGTCTTGGAATCAACAACTGAGGTAAGTTCAGTTTCTCTTCTTAGTCTTTGGAGCATTGTAAAATTGTTCATGTGGAGAAGTCCTGTGGTTTAGTCACAATTGCATATGAACATGAGACTAAATGAGAAACAGTAGACTCCCTCATATTGTGGTGTACTTTTGTCACTCGTGTACAATTTGCACTATTACTTAATAGTACAAATTTATTTGGAATAAATCTGTGAGATCTTGTTTTTGGTTCTAGCCTTTAACTGCAAATAGTCCAAGCAGAGGAGGGCAGGCTCGAAGGGGACGAAGTTTTGAGAATCGTAGAGGACCATCTAAATCTCCTCCTGTTCAAACCAACTTACCAGTGTCCTCTGCATCCCCTGCGATGTCGAAGGTAAATAGATTCAATTATGGTTTTTTTATATGTATGTATTGTAGCTGTTCAACTCTTTATGAAATCTTTTAATTATGCCAGTGAATAGTAAAGAAAGGGACAGCAAAATAGTAAGTTTTTATGACACTAAACCAGTTTTTAAAAATGGATCTTACCTTTATTATGATAGTTGTATACCCCATATCAGGCAGGAGGATGATAGAATATGAAAACTAAAATGTATATAGGATCATTTAGTTTGAATTGTCTATGATCCAACATTTCCAGGTGAACCACTGGTTCAAGCATCTATTGTTTTCCATTTCAGTTTTTTCCTATCTTTGGTCTGCTAAGACATTGTAGATTGCTGTTGACATTTCTCGTTGGTGATTTGAGTAGTTTTTGGGAATTTGGTTTTTGTCTGTTATTTAAGGTGGCTACTCAGGAAGGTAACAACTAAGTGTATAAGATATGTAAGGTAAGAGAGTGTAACACCCAACTTTACTCATTAGCTCATGATGATCACTGCATGTGCATAAATGTAGAGGCAAGCATTGCTCTTTCAGTAACCATTGCAGTCAAAGTGCTGATTGGCCAGATGATGTTTTTGAAGTATGAAAAGATTTGAGAAGCTGATAAGAATAGGAAAAGGCAGCATGGAGATTCATCTGAAGTTTAGAATGAGAAGTAATGATAAAACAAAAGAGCTTTTTTAGTTTTCATGATCTGTCAGAAAGTAGCTTTTCCCTTTCTTCTGGCATACCTAGTAATCTTTCTCCCTCTAGATGTTATTCTTCACCATTTGAAGTTCCCTGTATCGTTCAGGATATGAGGTTCCATAAATTTGAATTTGATGTAGCAAGTCTTAAGATTAAGTTTGAGAAGAAAAGTTTATGAAGTTTACCACCACTACACTTGCTTCACTACCAACCCAACTGAATCGTCCTTTTTTGGGTTTCCTTACCTTAGCCATGTTCTGTGACACCCCCTCCCCCAGTTGGTTGTACAAGGAAGTGGGGTATGCGAGGGGGAGAAAGCGGTATTGTGCTTTTTTTCTCCTTCCTCCGACAAACCTGGTAGAAGTTGTGTACAATTTGGCACTCAGTCGTCAGAGGATGCATGCAGCAAGATCAAATGAAGTTCAGCAGGGCTAGGTATAGGTAATTTAGTCAAAGATCAGCATGCTCATTCTAGATTTAATTTTGTGTCTCCCAGGCCTTCCAGGAGGCTGGGAACTCCTAGTGATCCCTATCCAAGGTCCTGTTTCAGTTCCCTTGTTACTTCTAACCCATGTTTGGCGATGTCACCCTCAAAGGGTGTTTCGGTGGCTTCTCAAGGGGGCTCTTCTGGCACCAGCCTCCCTTACTCTCCTTCTCAATCACCCAGACATTCTGGTTCTGCCAGTCATTTTTCACAGTCAGCTTGGGCACCACCCTATGTGAATGTGTCACACTGGAGTTCTTGTTCACTTACACCATGCCACCATTCCTGATCCCCTTCGTTTGTGCCTTGAGCTTCTCACAGGCATTCTAGGAATGTTTAAGAGCTGTGTTTTTGATTGCAGTCTTCTTGGACATTGATAGTTCCTTCCCAGTCTCCTAGTATGTATGCTAGGCCCTTTCCAGGCTTCTTTGAGGTGCTCTAGCTCTCCTCTCCAGTGCCAATGTGCGGTGCCTTCCCCAGTCAGGCAGGTTGATGGTTCATCTGTGACTGCTAAAAGAAATGTTCCACAATTTATTATTAATGTAGAAAATCCTTTCAGATTATATGATGTCTACAATAATCTAGGCAGTAGTCCACATCAGATTAAGTGAGAATAATTTAAGACTAGATTAATTGTGGATGTTGTCTGTAGCCTATAACCTAGGATTACATGTCCGCCATATTATCGACAAATGGACCAGCACAAAGACCAGGAACCCATTACTCTTCTGTGGTCAACGTACACTTAAGTGCAAGTACGCGCTCTGAAAATTCGGCTTTTTCTTTCTTTCATTAACGAGGATCATGGAAACATCTAAAAAGCAAGTTAAGTGCTTAATTTTAAGTTCCAGGTAAAGATTTAGTTTTAAATTTTGGAATTGGTAATTAATTGTGTATGAAAGCCGGAACACAGCGTTTCTTGCTAACACATGATCAGCACTTTCTCATGATCGCTGATTGTTAGTTTTTGAAAAGTGCATTTTTTTTTAGAGAATTTGTTATTTCAATTAGATATTTTAACTAAAAGAAATGTTCTGCAATTTATCATTAATGAAGAAAATCCTTTCAGATTATACAATGTCTGCAATAATCTAGGCAGTAGCCTACATCAGATTAAGTGAGAGTAATTTAGACTAGATTAATAGTGGATGTTGTCTGTAGCTTATAACCTAGGATTACATATCTGTAAGCATGAACTGAATAACCTGGATTAGGTAGTAACCTAAACTAAGGTAAGTAAGAACCCTTTAAGAAATATCCTATTATGGTCCAAGGCAGTAGCCTAGCCTAGACCATGGACCCTGATAATAGCAACAATCTGGGCAAGATAAAATGGTTGTTGAGCTATAAGGCTACATATTAATAAAATTTTTTATTTTGTATAGCTTATACACTTTAGCATGATCTAAATACAGGCAGTCCCCGGTTAATGGCGGGCTCGGTTAACAGCGATCCGGTTTTATGGCTCTTGTCTGGCGACGAAAATCTGCAATTTTCGGCACCGAAAATTGCCAATTTCCACTTATCGGCGCCAATAATTGGGTATTGGCACTGATACATACCTAACAGAGGCGCCGATTAACGAAAATTGGCGCTTTTTGACGCTGATAACCACCGAAAATTGCCGATTTTCGGTTAGCGGTGATTTTCGATTATCATCACACCCTCAGAAACGGAACCCCGCCGATAACCGGGGACTGCCTGTAATCCAGACTAGGCAGTACCTTATATTAGGTTAAGTGATAACTTTTCACGGAACATCCCATTATTGGTCTGATGGTAGCCCAGTTTTAAGGCTGCATATTAAGGTAATTGTGTTTTATGTAACAGATGCCCTTAAGTGTGAATTAAATAATCTGGATTAGGCATTAGCCTAGATTAGAGTAAGTGATAGCGTAGCTATAAGGTTACACATTATAGCTTCTCCACTGCCTTCTATCAAAGGCATCCTCCTCCACCAAACCTCTTCTCTCCATATCTTCCTTCACTTTATCTCGCCATCTAATTGTCTGCCTCCCTCTCGATCTTCCTCTTAACAGGTTCTTCCCAAGCCCTCTTCACTCCCTCCTCGTCATCCATCCTTAACCCCCTCGTTTTGGGACCACCTTGACGTGGTGAGGGGGCTCTTGAACCCCAGGAATCTGTTCCCAAGTTTGAGTCCAAGAGTCCCATATGTCATTGTATATTTGTTTGGATTCATTTTTGTGGAATTTTCCACTTTTACTGATAAATAGGAAAAGATTTCATAGTTGGGAATGGGTTTATATCCGAAGCTAAATACTGTAGTGAGAACTTTGGTGGGATCATCAACTGCCTGATAATGTTCGGACCTGAGAGTTATCAGATTGATAGCTCAAAGGCGGAACTATTCTTTAGGGCTAGACCACAGATTCCAGGGGGCTTTGATTCTGGAGATAGAACTCTCAGCATTCTGTCTGGTTTGCCCATAATACAGTTAGGGTGGGGATGATTGTATTCTTGTAATACTCTCGGTCCTAGCAAGCAGGTTTGGTTTACACTTGGGCCACTCTAATCGTATTGTGCCATCCCCTGTGGGGTAGGGTAGAGGGCGGACATCTGGCAGTCGGCTCTCACTTGTACCATTAGTGGAAGAATAAACCCCATGAAAGGCGAGTGATATCTTTTTAAAGTTTTCAGGTTTATTTTTTTTTTTCTTTCTATTCGGTCTCTATGAATAGTAACGATAAAGAATCGAGTACCCCTGGGTCCTCTGATGATACTGTTTTGGCACAGATGACGACCTCTGCACCCACCTTGAAGATTGAAAATTCTCCAAATGTTGATGACCCATGCGAGAAAAAGGATGTCCCTGTAAAAGGAGGACCTGGCATTGTTACAATGGAACCATTCTCCTTTGAGCCAGATGTTTCTGTGCCTGTGTCCCTATCAAAAAAAGGAACAAAAATAGTTCAAATTTTTCAACTGTGGGCCCTTTGGAGCCTAAAAGAATAAACAAAATAAAATATAGACCAGACTCAACCTTGGTTCACTTTAATTCCCTTTTTGGAGAATCAAACTGGTCAAGGTTTTTTAATTTACAAGCTGACCAAGACATATTCTTACTAAAATTAGAAAATTACTTGTTAAACTGATGCCCATCACAAGAGATGAGCATAAGATAATTAAAAAAAGGGAATGGCTGGTTGAAACTACAATCAGAATCCAGTCAGAAAATTATCAAAATATTAAAAACATAGAGAACATAAATATAAGCATTACAAGGCACAGTGATATTACCAAATCTAGAAGAAGAAATGCAAAACAAATCAATGTTTCTAGATTCATTACAGAAAAGATACAGCAATGTTGAAGACTGCAAACTATATGAGGTCCCAAGCAGGAAAGACAAAAATAAATCTATCAAAATAGCAAAAATAAAGTTCAGTGGCCAAACCTTGCCCTTGAAAATTAAAATACTGGGATTAAACAGGGAACTAAGACCTTATGTTCCCAAACACATGCAATGCAAGAACTGTTGCAAATATGGCCATACAGTCATCAAATGCAGAAATTTTCCCAGATGTGCCTATTGCAGTTCGCAAGAACATAAAACACACTGGGACTGTGGCCAACCAAAATGCAAAAGTTGTGGCCTACAACATCATGCCCGATCTAAAACATGCATTCTATATTTACAATACCGAACTTAAATTACTGCAAGAACGAACTGGAATGTCGATCAGGGAAGCAAAGTTAGAACTAAAAGTGAGAGGATTGAATGACCCAGCTAAGAAAATTAGGTATGCGGATACTTCAAAATCAAACAATACCCAAACTGAAGTGAACAGCAATAAAAATAAAGAAATATCACTAAAAAAAATACATGATCAAAGCTCTTCTATGGAGATTTCATACAACAATGGCAATATCACAGTTACAATAGATTTAACTCCTTACTAGAAATAGATATGAATATTGACATAGAGAAAGACGAAGAAGAATTAAAATCACAAGAATGTAACAAAATGGATAACACAACTTGGAAGAGGCAACTAGATAAGACCCACCTAATTCCACCAAACAAAGCTGTAAAAAGATAAATAACCCACCGATCTCACCAAAAGCTAAAGTTCAGCAACAGAACACTAAATTAAACATTCCACTGTCTCCCATAGTAACAATAATACCTCTAGGAGCAGAATCACAAAATTCAGATGAAATGGAAAACCAACGCACAGATAACTATGATGAAAGCAAAGAAATGCACCCATCACCAATTATAGGCACCACAAGGAAAACCAAGAAGGAACAACAAACTAATGAACATGACACATGTGGCTGTAGTAAATGCTTTGTAGCAATGTGCCACAAAAATAAAACTCTAACTAAAGAAAGCCTACCCAGCACCATAAGAAATTTCATGAGGTATAGGAATAAGGAAAAAACAAACATCAAATCTCATGAAGAAGGTTGCATGTGTATTGAACATTTAGAATATTACAAAGAAAAACATATCAGTGTTGTAGATAATATTCTGAAAAAAATCAAAATGGAAAAATTAAATCAAGATAGTAAAAGTGTAACAGTCAATGAAAGTCAAAATAAAACAACAAAAAATGAATCAAGACCCACAAAAATACAAATTAATTTATAACAAATAAAAAAAAATAAATAAAAAAAAAATAAACTTAAATAATTTGGAGTAATTTGACCACTCTCATATTACACCATTCAATCATTATATAATTCAATGGAACATAAATGGATTATTAACGAGAATGCACTTAGGAGAAGTCCAATGACTTATAAGTGAATACGAACCAGTGATTATATGTATACAACACGTTGGAAAATTTGTTCCAAATATATATAGGTAAATATCTATTATCCACAACATCAAAGGAAAATGAAAATAATTTAGGAACAGCAGTATATGTCCATAATAAAATGATATACAACAAAGTAGATATAGATTACGCTGAATTACAAATTTCAACAATAACAGTGAAAATAGAAAATAATTTATTTGATATTATTAACTTCTACAACCAGCCTAATAAAAAGTATGATTTAAACATATTACAGAAAATAATAAGAGATTATAAGGATCACATATTAATTGTAGGAGATTTCAGTGCACATAACCCAATATGGGACTATAACAACATTACACCGCATAAAGATGGGGGAAAAATAGAAAACTTGATGAACACTAATAATCTCTGTTGTCTGAATGACAACGAAGTAAATATGTATTGCTCAAAAACCCATGGACCATTTTCCTCAATAGATGTCACCCCCTTTGTTCAACAAATATAGTTGACAAACTAGACTGGAATACTTGTGTTGACTCCTACTCAAGTGATAATTTTTCCATAATAATATCCTTATTAAATAATAAACGGAAACCATACTCTCCACATTATAACATGCAAAAAGCAGATTGGGACATTTTTAACTTGCACACCAGAAATATACTGCCATATGATTATGTAAGAAATCCCAATGAGACAAATGAATTCTTTGTATCTTTCATTCAAAAGGCAGCAGACAAAGCTGTTCCTCATTCAAAACCTCATAATAAAAAACTTAAAGTTCCCTGGTGTTCAGATGATTTATTGGAATTAGTACGAGAAAAACACTCTTTAGCAAGAAAGTTAGATACTCTAAACAGAAAATTCAATAAAATAAATAAATCAAAACCATTCTTGGAAGAAAATATATTAAAAATGACAATTGTACTATTAGAAATAGATGCATTAAAACCTTTTTATAATAAAATATCAGCTAAGTTCAGAAAGGAAGTCATAAAAGGTAAAATAATATCTTGGAGGTCCTATGTATCAGAAATAACAAGTGAAACGTCCATTAAAAAAATATGGGAAAAATTCTGTAAAATAAATGGAACAAACATTAGAACACCCAGACAAGCTATATCAGACAGTGGCAAAAAATTTTTAGATCCCTTCGAAATTAGTAACATACTTGGGGAAAGTTTTGCCAAAATAAGTAGTGACCAAAATTTGGACAAACATTTTAGAAAAATAAAGAAAAAAGCAGAATCTATAATACTTAATTTTGAAACAAAGGAAGATTTATAAATAAGAAATTCAATATGGAAGAGCTGGAATATGCTCTCTTGAACAGCAATAAATCTGCTCCTGGAGGTGATGATGTTTGCTTTGAAATGATCTGCCACCTAGCACCTTTGGCAAAATCATACTTATTAAAACTTTACAACCATTTATGGCTCAGAAACTTGTTTCCAGATGAATGGCGAAATGCCATAATAATTCCTATACCAAAGCCTGGAAGAGACCATAGTAATGTGAACAATTATAGACTAATATCTTTAACAAGTTGTCTATGCAAGTTGGAGAAAATGGTAAATGCACGACTTACATGGCGCATACGTGAAAATAAAGTGTTAACTCCTTCCCAGTTTGGCTCACAACGTAATCGATCTACATTAGATTCTCTATCTAATTTGGAAGACCACATACGTAGAGGATTTGAAAGAGCAAATTACAGTAGCTGTCTTTTTTGACATCCAAAAGGCATATGGCACTACATGGAGGTATGCAGTATTAAAAACATTACATAATAATAATATACGTTGCCATCTTCATAAGTTTATTAAAAACTTTGACTGATCGCACTTTCCAGGTGAGAATAGATAATGTTTATTCCAAGACATTTCCACTTGAAAATGGAGTTCCACAAGGGAGTGTCCTTAGTGGCACTGTACTCTGTTTACATTAGCAAGTAATGATATCAGTAACTTGCTACCAGTCAGAATTAAAAGTGACCTGTATATGGATGATTTTGCCATATATTATACAGCATCATGCATAAAGCATGCAGAACGAATGATTAATAAAACCAAACCATAATAAAAATAGATGAATGGACCTCATCTATAGGTTTTAGGTTTTCCATAGAAAAAACTCAAGCTGTCATGTTTTATAAAAATAAAAATTGGAAAAAAGGTGAAAAAATAGAATTGAAAATCAGAAACCATAATATACCAATTAACCAAACTGCAAAATTTTTAGGATTAATACTTGATGCACATGTGAATTGGAAAGCCCATATAACTTACATAAAATCAAAATGCAAAAGGGAGCTAAGTCTAATTAAAAAACTATCACACACAAATTGGGGAGCTGATAGACATACTCTTACCATACTGTATAAAGCAACAGTGTTATCAATCATTGACTATGGAAATGAAATGTATGGTTCAGTGTCAGAAGCAGCACTGAAAATGTTAGATCCAATTCACAGTGAAGGACTAGAATATGCATTTAGATCCTCACCAGTCTCCTCAGTACAAGTCGAATGTAGCGAACTGCCACTGTTCCTCCATAGAGAGTTCATAATGAAAAGTGCATTAAGAATCAAGGCAAGTGATTCACCAACAAAAAATCTATTTGATCTAAGGGATATTATAAACAGTCATCCACCTCCTTTCCCAATTAGAGCTAATAGATTGTTTGAGTCACTGAACACAGATATACAAGTACCTTCAACAGTGAAGTTACCACCCCACTGGACTATGAATAAAATAAGGTCTTGCACTCAGTTGAAATATTTATCAAAAAGTGAAATATTTATCAAGAAATTCATCATATACCCCAGAACACCATAGACAAAAAACCATAGATCATATAAGACAAAAAAGTTAACATTACGCACTTTATACAGATGGGTCTAAACACAACATGGAGTAGGATATGTAGCTGTATCCCAGAACAAGTCATATCAGTTATCTTTACCTAATAATGCCTCAGTCTTCACAGCAGAGTTGTGTGCAATTGCATTTGCCATCAGAATTATAAAGCAATTATCATTCAATAATTTTGTTATTTTTAGTGACTCAAGAAGCGCTATAGAAGCCGTTCAAGGTTACTACTCAAAAAATAATATTGTACAGGAAATTAAATATGAACTCCACGAATTGTATAATAATGGAAAAAATATTGAAATATGTTGGATCCCTGCCCATGTAGGGATTAAAGGAAATGAAGAAGCTGACAAAGCAGCTAAAGAAGCAGTCCTGCATGGCAAGAGCAGATGTAAAAATCCCAATTAGTGATTACATAAGAGATATAAATATAATCATTGTAAATAAATGGCAAAATATATGGGACGAGGAACCTATAAATAATAAATTGAAACAAATAAAATCCAGTGCTGGAAAATGGAGGTCATCATGTCAGAGAGAGAGAGACACACACAAGTAATTCTAACGCGTCTGTGAATAGGCCATACTCGTTTGACACATGGACACTTGATGAACAGTCCACATGGCCCTCCTCCCGAATGCCCAGAATGTAAAGTGTTGATAACAGTTAAATGTGTTGTGCAACTGTCCAAAATATAATCAACAGCAAGTATCAACCTTTGGAAATAAATTGATGGGGGAAATTTTATCAGAATCTTATACATTTTCAGTCATCCCAATTTTAATATTCATTAAAAAGTGTAACTTAATAGACAAAATATAAGACCAAGTAAATAATGAAAATACAGAAGCTTGTAGAGTGTTTAACAGAAAAAAATATAATTCTTAATTTTAATTTTTAATTTTTGTGAAATTTTGTTTTATTTTTAATCTTTAATTTTTTTTTTTATGAAAACAAGCAAATGTATTTATTGTACAGGCAGTCCTCGGTTATTGGCAGGGGTCTCGTTCTGGGGGTGTGATGATAGCCGAAAATCGCCACTAACCGAAAATCGGCGATTTCCGGCACTTTTTTGGCGATTTTTGGGGCTTATTGGCGCCAAAAAGCGCCGATTTTTGGTTATCGACACCTCTGTTAGGTATGTATCGGTGCCAGTACCCAATTGTTGGCGCCAATAAGCGGAAATCACGATTTTCAGCGCAGAAAATTGCCGATTTTAGTCGCTAGATAAGCCTCGTAAAACCGGATCGCCATTAACCGAGCCCACCGTTAACCGGGGACTGCTTGTATATGTGTGTTTCAGATTAAAGCATGTTTATTATACAGTTTTTTCTTTTAAACTTCATTTTCATTTATTCATTATCACGCGAATGACCTATTTGGCCCCAGTTCTAGGTCTATGGCCTAGACCTGATATTTCATCCTAATCCTTCGGGCCAGCCCTATGAGAGCTGATAGTCAGCTCAGTGGTCTGGTTAAACTATTTTAATAATAATAATAACATCCATCCTTAACACATGCCCATAACATCTCAGTCATGACTCTCTTGTCACCTCTGTTATCTTTACTAAGCCTGCTCTTCTTATTTCATCATTTTCCAATCTCTCAAACAGCTATATTCCCATAATCCACCTCAGCATTCTCATCTCTGTTCTCTCAATCTTAACTTCCTCTTTTCTTCTTAGCGCCCATGTTTCTGATACGTACATTAACACTGGTCTTATCACTGTGCTGTAGATCTTGACTTTTAGCTTGATTGGCATTTTCCTGTCACATACAACTCCAGCTACATCTCCCCACTTCCCCCACACTGCTTTTATCCTACTGTCCACTTCAGCCTCACATCCTCCCTCTTGGCTTAAAGTAGATCCTAAGTATTTAAACTTGTCCACCTGTTTTATAATCGAGCTTCTTCTTTCTTGTATTACTATTCTGTCTCTCACTTCCCTACTGCTCACTAAAACCTCTGTTTTATTCACATTCACCCTTAAGCCACCTCTCTTTAAAGACTCCTGCCACTCTCCAACCCTTCTCTGTAGGTCCTCCTCATCTTCAGCAGTAATCACCAGATCATCAGCGTACAACAACTCCCACAGAACTTCATTCCTGATCTCTTCACTCAACACATCCATGACCAGCACAAACAAAAATGGGCTTAATGCTGACCCCTGGTGTAATCCAACTTCAAAGTTTTCTGTTTCCCCAACTGCTGTTATTACTTTTGTGCTTGTTCTCTGGTACATCATCTTGACCAGCCTAACCAACTTTTCTGGGGCTTTCCTCTTCCTCAAACACCGAAACATCACTTCTCTTGAGTTATTGTTTTATATAGTAGACCAAATATCCTAGGATTAGATATAAACAACCTGGGTTAGACAAAAATGGTAGGCTAACTATAAGGTTATATGTTAGTGAGTTTCTGTTTTTATATAGCTTATATGTATAAGAGTGTTCTAAAATAATCTGGATTAGGCAATACCTTATACTAATAGGCAAAGAGAGAACATTTTAAGAAATATCTTATTATTGATCTAAGTTGTAGTTTAGGCCAAATAGCCTAGGATTAGATATAAACAGTATCTTAAGCTTGATAAAATAATAAACTAGTTTTATGACTCGGTAGCTTATCTGTAAGGCTACATATTAGTTGGATTCTTATGTAGCCTATAACCTTAAAGGTGATATAAGCCTAGACCAGGCCATGGTCTAACTAGATCAAGTGGGAACCCCATTTTTAAGGGAGTATCCTACTATTAGCCTAAAACAGTAGTTCAAATTAAATAAAACAATGGCAGAATGTCAGATAAAATAGCAAACTAGATTATAAGAGGATTCTTTCCTGCATACTTTATATCCTTAAGTGTGATTTAAGTAAGCCTAGCCTAGGCAGTGGCCTAGAATAGGTTAAGCAAGAACCCTCTAAAAATCTTCTATTCTTAGCGTAACATAGATCATGCTAGAAGTATTAACCTAAGCCAAATAAAATAGTAGCTTGGGTTAGTTAAACAAATTAGTGTATAGCCGTTAGCCTGAAAGGCGTGACATTCAAAATTAAATTTCACATAGCCCTTGCAAAAGGACTAACATTGTATAAGTAATATAGCCAAAACTAACCTAAGTCTTAGAGTGTTTAAGTTAACATAGATATGTAATACATATAACAATATTTTAAATAAAATATATTACAGCTACACACTTGCAATCAAATTAGCCTTATATTGAATATACCATGTATATAAGGACTACAGACAGTTAGTACTAACCAGTTTCTAATAACTTGTTTCATCACTACGGGGCTACCATTATGCAGGATCCTCAGCTCAAGTGTTCCACAGCAAATTACTCGGTTCGTTTCTTGCCACTGCCACCTGTCATGAGCATAGTCCTTGTAAAAAACAAGGAAAATTTGGTTGGTCACCAGATATGTGCAAAATTTGTAGTAGCTCCTGGCAGCAAGTTTTAAGGATGAAACCGCTCGTTTTAATCTGTTTCAATGGATCCTAGGGTTCAGTAGGGGTGAGGGAGGGGGAGATTACATCTTTCCGGCAGAACTCCAGCAGCAGATATATAACCCTTTCTCAGAACAAGATCTATGTTTGGACCAAAACCAGCAACATCAGTCCCCAGTACCTCCCAGGTTACCCCGCGGAGGAAGTAGAGGAAACTTGACATGGGCATGACAGTCTTACTAATGAACATGAAGTGGACATTGCCACTGAAATGGCCCTGCTGAACCCAGAAGGATCAAGGACACAAATTTCACCTAACCATGGGAGAAACTTTCCAGAAGGAATTCTATCCCCCATGCAGCTATCAGATGCTGAAGAGGATCTTTCCCCCAAAAGGGATATTAGGATCCACCTAACCCGATTGAGATGACTACATTTTGGAGGGGTATAGTAACTCACTGAGAACCTCTGCCCCCTTGTTTAACAGGTAGTTACAGTTCA
Organism: Macrobrachium rosenbergii; assembly: GCF_040412425.1. Classification (NCBI taxonomy): domain Eukaryota; kingdom Metazoa; phylum Arthropoda; class Malacostraca; order Decapoda; family Palaemonidae; genus Macrobrachium; species Macrobrachium rosenbergii. The sequence continues at coordinate 23,073,535 of NC_089783.1, read as the reverse complement.
GTTGTTGAAGCTTTGTCAGATTAAGCAAGTTCCCCCGAAAGGGATATTGTACACATTTTGTGGCATTTGATCAATTCCTGAAGGAAATTATGAGGAACATTAAAGATTTCCTTGCCACAGAACAGCAATATATAAGGGACATGTATGGACATGATACATGATTCCAAAAGGAAATTAAGCCAGTCATGTACACCCAAAGTGCAAAAGTACTGCATCCTGTAACCGAAAAGTGAGAGTGGATACAAATTCTGCCCTAACAAGGTCTAATGTTAGAATTCAGACTGGAAACAACAAATGGCCAGTTCAGACCACAAAACATAATAGGGGCTTCAATACTCACCCCTGGTGGTACTGATAATCCTTGGCGAGATGCTTCAGTGTGCATTTTCTCTCCCATTGGTAAGTATCTAATTAATGAGGGAAAAACTATGGTCGAAGTTGTATATGTAGAGTTTGCAGACAGGGCAGCATACCCTAATACAGAGTGGCACCTGGTACCACCTTTACTAGACATGGAGAAGCCACTAAAAGAAATGGTTCTCTTACCTGTGCCTGTAGCATTAAACGCTATAGAAGGCACCCTTTACCAGATCAGCAGAAAATGGATCTCTACTTCCATTTTGAATAAGACACAAGTTGCTCACCAAGTAGCCCCAGCCTTCTGTCCCTTCACTTTCAAAATAATTGATCATGTGAAGGAGGATTTTCAAAATTTGTAGTGACTAAAAAATGAGAGACAATTTCAGAATTAAAGCCATTTGCCACAGTCATCCAAGATTCGAAAAATTCCACCAAGGAATGGGCAACGCTTCAACTCCCTTTTGAAAGGAAAAGCTCCCTTTAGATATAGCTACTCAGCAATTTGGGACCCTTGTGAGAAGAATCTCAGAGAGGACAGCCTTGGCAGAATTTCATGCTAGGATCCACCTCGTTATTATTATAACCTCTACCACATTGCTGTAAGTTCCAGAAGATTCCAGAACAATATTTGCTGTTGTGGCCAAAAGTCTTTGAGAACCCTATGGGAAGCACTCTATGACTTTCTAGAATGGTGCTTAAAAGTGCAAATGGAAACATTGGAGGGTTCCAACAAGTCACTCCCCAATGTGGCTTCGTTATTACACTCTAACCGCTTATGTAAGGACCTGTTTGAGGAGTCTTGTGGCTCAGTTTAATGAGCAAGCCCGCCAACAGAATTGTACAGTGTACTCTTTACTGGGAAAAGGGGAATTCAGGAAACAAAAAACCCAGACTTCCCTTTACCCAACCTAGAAAGGCTCGCTATGATAAAATCATATAAGCCTTCAGTCACCTCCAAAAGTTTTCATCAAAGACAGGTAGGTGGTCAGAAGGGACAACTCCCTACAAAGGGACAACAACAACAGCAGGGACATCCTTGTCACAGGGTCCAGAGACCCTCTTATAAAAAGGAAAAGGAAAGGCAACACCTGGAATGCCCATCAAGGGCAAAGGCAGAGGAAGAGGTGGTTACCAATAGGAATTGTATGGTTGTGGGTTGGCTTCAATGACACTACAGGCAATGCAAATCTTCCCCTTGGGACACAGCATTATTTTCACTGGGCTGGGGTGGAAATGGTCTCATTCTCCCCCCACCTTTAAAGGGGCTCTTCCAAAAACCAGGCCCCTCTCTGGAAGATTTTGTGCAGAAGGCTCTGTTAAAGGGAACCATAGAGAAACATGTATATTCGCCACCAAGCACGTCTCTTCAGTGTCCCCAAAAAGGATTCCTCCGAATGAAGATTGATCCTCGACCTATCAACATTGAACAAGCACCATTGTCTGCCAAAAGTTTCAGATGACTACTGTTGCTCAAGTACGTACAGTCATTCAAAAACGGACTTGGACAACTTCTATAGATCTGAAAGATACATACTGGCACGTCCCTATCGCATTCCCTTTCACCCCTCACTAGGGTTCCGGATAGGAAAAGATATGTACAGGTTCAGCCATGCCCTTTGGGCTAAACATTGCCCCAAGAATTTTTACAAAATTAGCAACAGTAATTGTTCGAGAACTCAGACCAGAAGGAATACAACTAATAGCCTACTTAGATAATTGGTTGATCTTGGGGGCCCATAAGAAAAGAGTGCTTGAAAAACCTAAGAGCAGTAGTCAACAGAATCCAGTCAAAAGGTTTTCTAATAATTGGAAAAAAATCCCGCCTCACGCCCAGCAGACATTTTCAGTGGCTGGGACTGTGTTGGGACACTCTTCATGGCCAGATGTCTCTCCCTGTCAATACTCAAAACAAAATAAGGAAAGACCTCAAAGCATTCATAGCACAGCCCAGAGTTTCCAGATGGCAGTTAGAACATCTGAGTAATAGATCCAATACTCAGATTGAAACTAAAAAATGTGAACAAATTCTGGCTATTGCATGCAAGAGAAAAGATGCAAGACTGTCCTCATCAGAAGAATCAAAAAGTTGGGGAGGTATTTCGGCTTTGGACCCAGAAGGAATCTCTGGCGAAACAGGTCACCCTGACTCCTCCATCTGTATGAGTGACGATACACACAGATGCCTCTTTGACAAGTTGGGGAGGACATTGGGAGGATTGTCAGGCGGCAGGGAGGTGGGCAGCTACTCTGAGAATTGTCATATCAAATTCCTGGAGCTGATGGGTGTCTTTTTGTTTCTCAAAACACTCAAACCTCCAGAAGAGACACTTATTTTGTTGGTTCTAGAGATCATGACTGCAATGTCCTGTATCAAGAGGTCGGGATGAAGTTCTCCTTCTCTCAATATGAAAATGCTAGCCATCATTCGGTTGGCGCAAGCGAGCGGTACTTGTCTGCAATTCACCTCACAGGGTCTCTCAACATAATAACAGACTATCAGGGAAAACGACAGCCTCAACAGAGTGGACGTTGGACACTCTTTTGAGGCTGTTGTTTTCCTTGATAGTCTGTTATTATGTTGAGAGACCCAGTGAGGTGAATTGCAGACAAGTACCACTCGCTTGCGCCATCCGAATGATGGCTAGCATTATCATATTGAGAGAAGGAGAACTTCATCCCGACCTCTTGATACAGGACATTGCAGTCATGATCTCTAGAACCAACAAAATAAGTGTCTCTTCTCCAAACATGGACAGTCAAGCAACAGCAAGAGATGCCTCCCTACAAGATTGGAACAAATGAAGGACAATATACCTTTTTCCCCCATTGTCCTAGGTTTCGAAGGTTTTGAGCAAGCTTCTAACCTTCAAAGGAACAGCTTACTTAATAGCCCCAAATTGGCCAAACAGGCATTGGTTCCTATTACTCCAATAACGAGCAAAGAGATCAATTCCACTACCATCTGCTGTTCTATCCCAGACAGTAGAAGAGAAAGTCATCTACGCATCCTCCTTTCTGAGCTGAGACCTTCACATGTGGATTTTTTAAATATCTCCTGTGAAAATTACTCACCCAGCATTGCTAGGTACCTAGTGCAAAAACTAAGGACATCGTCTATCCGACAATACTAGTATGTATGGAAGATATGATTAGATTATATCAATACTGAGAGCCCAGTTGAAATTTCTATGAAAACACTTTTAATTTTCTTATATAAGTTTTTGAAGACAAACGCCTTGCTTTTACAACACTCATGGCATACAAGGTAGCATTAACGGAACCCTTGCTTTATGGATTTGGGATTGACTAGTATAGAAATTGTCACTTCCCTTCTCCGGTCTTTTGCACTACAAAGACCTGCTCCTGAAAGGCTTCCAGTTACTTGGTCCCTCTATCATCCCCTCAATTCAGTGGACTGAATACAACCACAACTCACATGCTGCAAAAGGCGATCTTGATTGCACTAGCATCAGGAGCTCATATTAGTAAACTGGGCTCTCTTAGACAGGGATGATACATAATGCAAACAGCTGACCATCAGTTATTATTGTTCCCTGGCCCATCATTCTTAGCCAAGAATGAGAATCCTTTAAGAAGGAAACTCATGTTCTGATAAGAAAACTCAGTTTAGCAGACAAGACACTATGCCTGGTTCAAGCACTTAAGGTTTGCCTAGATGTCACGGCAAACATCCCAGAAGGTCCGATTTTCCTACACCCTAGCACGAATAAACCACTCTTTCCATAAGGGCTGAGAATAATTTTAGTATCCCTCTTTAAAAAGGCAAATTCACACCCCTTTCCTAGGTCACATGATATTAGGAAAGTAAGTACATCGTTGGCCTGCTTCAGAAATGTCTCTTTCAAAGAAGTCTCTGAAAGTATAAGGTGGTCATCAGAGACATTATTCTTAAACCATTATTGTCACGAGCTTGAACAGATTCGACTACACTGTTTATCAGTAGGTGGTATGGTTAGTCCTGACACCATAGGTGCTACAGCAGAAAAACAGGGGTCTTCCAAACAGGTAAGCAAGCTAAGTATCATTGGGGGAAGGTGTGACGATACTGCAACCAGACCCAGCATACTTAGTTAAGTCACTGTAGAACACCCTAAAACACAAGGTTATGTTTAGTTTCTTGTTCTTAGTTACCAAATCCTGAAGGGTATCTGGAATAGAGAATGGGGCTTGAAACTTGTGGCTTGACCTCGGACCAGAAATGTTTTTTCTTTGGGTTGTTGGGATTAAAATTTGAGAGCTTAGCCTTTTCATTACCTGTCCATTTCTTTGTAAAGCTCCTTGAGGACGAAACAAGCAACGAAACCATAAAAAACAGGTTTTTACATAGGAAAAACTAATTTTTGGTAGTTGCTGTTGAGTCCTCAAAACCCTCCCACTTCCCTGATGAAAAGGCACGGGATTTGGGAGAGGGGTCATCCTGCATTGACCAACAGAAAGTAATGGCTTCCTGGTCTTGTGCCGGTCCATTTGTCGACGGTATGGTGGACTGCGCATGTGCAATAATCACTTCTTCTTCTAGCAGGTTTTGATGATGGAAAACTGGGTACAGCTTCGCTTAAGATAGGGGGAAATTGCCCTCTTATCTTTGAGTCCATTACATACTCCATCACATGTTATAGTGTTTATCATTATGACACAATACTCGGCCACAAAACCAGCTAAAAGAGAATTCTTTGGTATTAGTGTGGTCACCATGGAGCTCTGGTAGACCATGGAAGGGACTCAACAGCGACTACTAAAAATAAGTTTTTCCTATGTCAAAACCTGTTTTTTGGGACATGCCAAATACTAACATTTTACAAACATATTATATCGCCCCTAGTAAAGCCAAACTGTTGTAATGAAATGTTTCATAAATTAGGGATATGTTGTAGTATCTCCAGGTTGACAAAATTGTGTGGGATTTTTCTAACAAATGTAGCACTGCGTTAGTTTTCTTCTTTACTGTACCTTATGAGTATTTTTTGTCTTGATCCTTTGTTTGTGATTTTTTATGCTATTTCAAATAATTTTTTTGTAACTCAAAATATAAGTGTGATTGTAGCCTTTTAATTTTCAGGCTGATGACAAGGGTAACCAGGCTTCAATCTTAGCTCATTTAGAACATATTGAAGACCCACTAGAAGGCCCCAGCTGGTGGTATGCTGATTCTTCATCTAGTCGAGGAAGAGGTAGAGGTCGAGGTCGGGGACGTGGCAGAGGGAGAAAAAGAGGTCATTCTAGATCTTCTCATGATTCCACAATAAATAGTGTAAATTCTTCAATTGAAGCTTCAAGTGAAAGTGAAGAAGATGAATCAGTTAGGAAGAAAAGTAAATCGCATGTTATTGATGATAAAAAAATTGACAATGATTCAGCTGTTGCATCTGAGGATTCAGTGCAGATTTTGGAGCATAGCTATTTGGCTTCTCCCAAAACAATGCTAGCTAAGCTGGAGAATTTAGAAGCAAAGGTAGGACGCCGCTCTAAATCAAAGTCAAAGGGGCGATCTTTGAGAATCAGCGAGGCAGTTGTATGTAATGTAGAAAACCAGCAGCAACAAAATGTTGCAAGTATGGAAAAGAATATTGCCATTATTCAGGCTGATGATTTATCCTCAAAAACTTGTGGAGCTTCAGAAGTGGATGGCAAAAGCCAGTCATCCAGTGATCCTAAGGTATGTCAGGATGTTTGTTCTGACATAACACAGAGAACTGCAAGTGATTTTCTTATTAGAGACAGTGATTTAACATGTATTGGAGACATAAGTATGGATATTACAGAACCAATCTCAAAAATTCTCTCCCAGACTACTACAGAAATTAAGAAAGGGGAATTAAAAGATGATGTAAACACTGAAAAGAAATTTTTCAAAAATGAAACTACATCTCTAGCACAGAAGTCAGAAACTGGCAAAACACCCTTTGATTTATCACTTATGGATGATACCTATATGACAATCCCACCATACTCATCCCAAAAGAATGTTGAGAAAGAAAATATGCCTCCAGAAGCAAGCAAAAATGATCGAAAAGATGAAATTGGAAAGTGTGATTTAAATTTGAGGAGAGTTTCCATTGTTTTAAAAGATATCATGAAGTCTTCAGAATCATTAAATGTGACACCTGATGACTCTGTTATCTCACCAACAGCAGAAAATGAATTGAAGCCTGATGAAATGAGTAGTACATCTGATGAAAAAAATTCCACTCAAGAAAACAATATGCCTAATTCAAGGAGTAGGAGAAACATTTGTTTTTCTGTTAAAACACTGGTCTCAGATGGTGAAGTAGAAGACATTGATGACCTTTGGACACCAGGAAAAAAAAAAAGAAAAAGTACTACTAAAAAACCACCAAAACCAACAGACTCGAAAAAGAGAAACTCAGAAATCAGAGACCCTTTATCTGCTCCCAAAAAGCAGACTAAAAGGAGAGTTAAGAGTGAATTAATTGTCCCATCCACTACACAGATTTGTGATGTAAAGGAGGAAGATGTAAAAAGTGGTTTGTGTATAACAAACAGTGAAACAAAAAATTCAGTAACAGCGGATAAAGCACCTGATAGTGTTGATAATAATGATTCCAAGACTCATTTAAATGACTGTTATGTGAAAATTTGTAGAACTCCTCTGAAGGAAGTATGTAAAACCAAAGATTCACTTGATGATACTTGTATAACGCTAGATGAAGGTGACTTGCCAGATTTTGGATTACTCTACAGGAAGTTAAATACCAAAGATTCCTCTGCGCTTATTAATGAGAGCTGCTGTATAAAGTCAGCTACAAAGATTGAGGCCAAGGAGAAAGTACCAGTGGATTGTGGCGTGTTAGGTATGTACATCATTTTAGCATGCTTCTTAGAAATCTAGATTACAGTTGTTGTTTCTCACATTTTATCAGGATTTTTCTGTAGGGTAAAATATTTGACAAGGTCCTTTCATTCTCCTATGTGCTGTGCATATCCTACTTGGATTCCTGTCCATTACAGGTCTTCACATACTGTATACATCCTCTATCCTTTATTTCATGAGTTCTTTTCCTTATCAACCACTTCTATAATTGATTGTGCTCTCGTCTCTTCTTCTCCTCTTCATTTGCTCTTATCTCTATAATTGATTGTGCTCTCGTCTCTTCTTCTCCTCTTCATTTGCTCTTATCTTCAAGATATCTTAGATTTTCAGTCTCTGAACACCAGACTGAAGGCTCTGAGATAGCACGTGATTACAGTGGACCCCTGCCTATTTGCTGTCCAGGATTTGCGACTTCACCAATTCACAGATTTTTCTCTGGAACGTATATCCACATTATTCACGAAAATTCGCCTATTCGCAGAATTTTCCATAGAGAAGCATTCACTAATTACTGTATTTTAGTATTATTTTCCTGACTACTGTAAACACATTTTTTATGATAAAACTATTAAAATAGGCAGTTATAAGCATTTTAAGAGGGGTGTCAAGTAGTCGCCGATTTTAGCTGTTCGCTGGGGGTTGTGGTTGTTGTCCCCCACGAATCCTTGGGGTCAATTGTATTTAAGTCTTCCCTAAATAAAGCTGCAAGTCAGAAGTGGTGAACCACCATTCTCAGTTAGTGTTAATGAATTATTGATTCAGTAAATGTAAACATAACTTTCCTGTACATACTAGAGCTTCCTGTCCTCGGATTTTATTATTATTATTATTATTATTATTATTTTATTATATTATTATTATTATTATTATTGTTGTTGTTATTATTATTATTATTATTATTATTATTATTATTATTATTATTATTATTATTATTCAGAAAATAAACCCTTTACATATGGAACAAGCCTACAGGGGCCATTGACTCGAAGTTCAAGCTTCCAAAGAATATGGTGATCATTAGAAAGAAGTAACGGAAGGTAATGGGAAATACAGAAAGAAGAGATCACTTATTAAAGAAACAAAAATAAATTAAGCAATTAATAAATAAATTGATAAACATATAAGTACAGTAAACGATTCAAATACAAGGAGAATTGTATCAAGGTAATAATACATTGCATCTTCACTTGAACTTGTGAAGTTCGAGTTGCGCGACATTCCTAGGGAAACTGTTCCACAGTCAGCGTTGTTAGGAATATAGGATCTCTGGAACTAAATGGTTCAACAGTGAAGCATATTTACTACATACTGGTGCTGCTGCTCAGCAAATCTGGTTGCTCTTGGCAGGAAAAAGGGACCAGGGATCAATTATGAATGTGAAAGATCTCTGTTACAATAAAACTTATGAAAAATTGACTAACAAGAGACCATCAGTCCAAGTTTTAACTGCTAATATTAGGAACAGAAACTACTACTGTCTTCTTCGTTTTAACGTGCTTTTATACCCATTTTTATATGGGGTAAGCACGGTGCCTTCTTTGAAGGACTTTGATTTGGCGGTGGGGTAGGCCGTAACCTCGACCGGCTGCCCTGCCTGACATCGCTTAGACCCCGGTAACGAGTGTGTACATGTATTACCAAAACCCCTGCTCCCTTTCTCCCAGCAGCACGAGGAGAACTGGGCGGGTAGTCCGACAGTTCGAGACGTGTGAGGTGTCTGTTATGTTTTTTTTAGAAGATGTTGGAGTGGCTTTGTTTATGTGTGTATTAGTCTGTAACATCCATTTGCTTTCAGCAAACCTATCCGTTGATTACATACGTAATCCCGGGATGTCTACACGGATAGCAAAGTTTCCACCTCTTGACTGGTCGGCTGCGGGGATTGAACCCTCGCCACAGGCTTCTATGAAGTATGTGGTTGCCACTCTACCAACCAAGCCATCGAGGCTCTACAGAAACTACTACTGTGAACCACTCTATCTAAAAGAGATAAATCTTTGGCAGAAGCAGACATCCACACTGGAGAACAGCGTTCTAGTAAAGGAAGAACTAATGACCTTAAACAGGTTGCACTGATTTTATCACCAAAAAATAGATGAGTCCTCATGTACAGTACCTAACTTTCTTGCAGCATTTGATGACACTTCCATTTGATGTTTCCCAAAAGTAAGAGGTGAGTAAAAAGTTACATCTAGAATAATTAAAGCTTCAGACTCATTGAGCTTAGTCCTCCACCTGCAAGGGAGGATGGGTTGGAAAATCTGTACAAGATATGCTAATCAATGGTGGTTTCATTTTACTGGAGTTCAGCCTCATACCCTACCAACTACACCATTCACTAATCCAGTGCATGTCACGATTGAGACTACGGCAGCTTCATTTCTCCTAAGTGGAGACTTCACTACACCCACCAGTGTAGCATCATCAGCATACTGAACAATCTTGTTTTCCAGACAAACAACCATATCACTTGTATATGCACTAAAAATAACATTTGACCAAGAACACTACCCTGTGGAGCTCCAGACACAATAGGTCTTGGTTTGCTGAAGGTCCCATCTGCAGCAACTCATTGCTGCCTACCTGTAAGGAAATCTTGAAGTACTTAAAACATAGACACCCACTCCAAGATTCTGAAGCTTTTAGATAAGTGCCTTTGATTTACTAAATTGAAAGCAGCACTAAAATCTATTTTAATTACTCTGCACTCCAAACCCTTTTCAAGGTTCTCTTGCAAATGGCATGGCAAATCTAAAAGATCATCACAGGTGCCTAACTGCTTCCTGTAGCAATATTAACTATCAGCTAACAATCCTTTATATTCCACATATTTATATAGTGGCTTAAAAACAAGTTATTTTGCAACTTTGGAGAGCACAGGGAGAACAGAAATTTGCCTTTAGTTACTGCAGTGTGCAGATATGCCACTCTTTGGAACAAGCACTGTTGGGGGACAACACACTAGAAAACTTAAAAAAAGAAAAAGGGGGGGGGGGGGAAGAAACCATCAGGGCCTTCTTCACCCCAGCTATCATGATTATCCAGAATTTTCTTAACATTCCTAGAGCGAAATATGACAAATTTAAATTAATTTGTATTTTTCATAGCTGACAAACCTGCGGTCTTAACATTAGGATAAATCTTCTGGCGCCAGGTGGAAAATGGTAAAAAATGACAAGAATCATCTGGCATCCATCAAGGAGGTGAGATGGGAAGTGGGCAGCGACCTTATTTCAACTCGTGACTCTTAGTTTTCTTTTTACAGCCATTGAGAGAGGTCATTACTTTCTTTCCATCCTTTCCATAGCCGTTTGTTTTTGCCTTGGTTTAGGATGACAAGTACCAGGGAGAGGGACATCCCCAGCTGATTGCTTAGCTTCAAAAGCTCAGTGAAGCCTTTCAGCCGTTTCCTTTAGGTCAGAACCAATCTATCATCATCTGTTCGTAGTGGTGGAATGGAAGACAAGCCTGACCCAAAGATAGATGATGCCAATTTGTCCACCACATATGAGGCAGAGTAATTCCTTCAAGTTTCCTCTTTAGGGAATTATTGTAATTTCTCTCAGCTATATGGTAAATTCTGCTCGCAGCACAGCGAGACTCAACAAAAATGGTGTAATTTTCATGTGAATAATTTTGTCTCCATGTGTTGAATTTGGTCTGTTTGTCATGGTAAACTTGTCTACATTTATCATCAAACCATGGCTGGTCATTTGTCCTGAATTAGATGACATTTCTAGGGACATACCTTATTAACATACCCATCAGCATTTTATTTAACTTCTTGGGATCTGGATCTGATATAGCATTTGGAATATTAAGTGCCTGACAAGCTCCAGTAATACAGTCCCAGGCTGTAGATTTCAGCCAGAATGTTTTTCCAGTGGTGGCATTAGGAATACAGTATACTGATTGACTGATATCTCCATCTCAATGGCGCAGTGATTGGAAGTACCTATATACTTGCAGGTCTTGGGCTTGACAGTAGCTGGAACGTCTGTGAATATGAGGTGTAATCTATTACCAGAAATATCGCGGGTTCCTCAATTAGCCACACAAAATAAGAGGATACAAAGAGCCCAAGAGCAGACTGGCCATGTTGATCTGTGGAATTTGAAGTAAGCCACTCAGTGCACTTTGCATTGTAGTTTCAACAATAACGAAGCTTTTGAATTCTGTGACTTAACCATGCTAATCTTCTCCAAGAGACAATCATATATAAAACCAATACAGGCAGTCCCTGGTTTTAGGTGGGGGTTCCATTCTGACGGCGTGACAATAACTGAAAATTGGCAATTTTCAGCAATTTTCGGTTATCGGCGCCTCTGTTAGGTATGTATTGGCACCAATATGTGATTATCGGTGCTGATAAGCGGAAATCTGTGCCGAAAATTGCTGATTTTTGTCACTAGACAAGCACCGAAAAACCAGATCGCCGTTAACCAAGCCCGCTGATAACAGGGGACTGCCTTTATTTGGATCGCAGTAAGCAGCAAATGATGATAAATATGTTGTCCAGGCTTAGTGTATGTAGCCATACCTTGCGCATGTTGTATGTTATGATTATAAATAAAGTCAGGACCATCAAATTCTGTGATTAAAAACTCAACCTTTGACTTGTTACTACTTACAAAAGTCTTGGATAGAAACATCAAATTGTAGTAACAGGCACAACTCTGGAGATCAAGAAAATTTGACCTTAAACCCTGAGATACTATATGTGTATGCTTTATGTTACCTTTTCTTGTTGATCTTCATGCTTTTGTTTTTTTTTATGGGTAAGGTTGGTAGTTGTGTTTTACCCTGCAAGTAATCTTCTGACAATTGCTAGAGGACTATTTTAAGGGCAAAACAGGTCAAGAAGTGCTCTTCATTCAGTGATTGGGGTTTAGTCCCCCTTAGGTGCTGCTGAACCTACAGTCCAACTTCTTCAATCCGGGAACCTTGGGACCAGGCCACAGCCAGACCACAGAAAATTCTGGAATATAGAATACACCCCTAAAAAATGAACCCTTATGTAAACATAGTCTAGCCTAATTGCTGACTTAGAGCCTACTACTTGACTAAGTTCTGATACCACTTTTTATTATTTTATTACTCATATTATATTTTCACTTTATCATTTTGTAACCCACATATTTTATATCTATGGGCTCTCTCTTCATACTGTATAATTTTCTTTAAAGTAGTGTGTTTTATATAACACATTTACCCTACATTCCCGAGTTAGCCTAACCGTAAGTCAGCTACTCAACTTTTCTCAGAATCTGCAGAATATTACCGGTGACTTGCATCTCCTAAATTTACTATTTTCATAATTGTCATTATTAGTTTCTTCGTCATTTATTTTGATTGCAGTGGGTAATGAGATGACAGAAGTAAGGAATGAATTTCAGCAATCACTCAGTGCATTTGAATGCTGCCGTCAGAAAAGTAAACAAAGCACACCACCATCTATTAAGGAAAATTAGCACTAAACGTTCGCTAACTATAGGGGAAGTATAGAAAACCTTTTCTAGCATAGGTAAAGATTTATGCTTGTACTTCTTATCTCAAGGATCATCTGATCTCATGGGTGGCATATCGAATCAGATGATGCTAGAGGTAAGAAGCACAAGTATAAATCTTTATCTATGCTAGAAAAGGTTTTCTATCCTTCCCCTTTAGTTAGCAAATGTTTAGTACTCATTTTCCTCACTAGATGGTGGTGTGCTTTGTTTACTTTTTTGATGGCAACGTTCAAATGCACTGAGTGATCGCCGAAATTCATTCTTTATTTTTGTCATATTGCTACCCTCTACAATCAAAATAAATGACGAAGAAACTAATAGTTATAATTATTAAGATGGTAAATTTAGGAGATGAAAGTCACCGATAATATTCTGCAGATTCTGAGAAAAGTTGTAAACAATATATGGTGCCACCCTCACGGCCGCTCGATGACTAATGGCGGCTGATTCAAAATCAAGCCAAACCACGGGAGTTCCCGGGCCACAGAATGCTGGTTTTAAGAGGTGCAGCTGTATTTGAAGGTTTTATACCTAACACCCCAACTCTCTACTGCCTCTGCTCATTCTCCCCAGGTTTTCCAGTCCAAGAGGCATACAGTGCTCCCCCACTTTTATGCGGGAATAGGTTCCAGAACCTACTGCGGAAATGCAAAATCCATGGGAATGCAAAAATCCCCTCTAAAAATGCTTATAACTGTCTTATAACTGCCAAGTACCTTGCACCCCTTAAACTAAAATGCTTATAACTGGCGTATAACTGCCAAATAACTTGTACCCCTTAAACTAAAACACTTATAACTGCTATTTTCACATTTCACTGCTTAATTTGATAGTTCAAACAGAAATATACCTTAAATTATCATACTAAAACAATTTAATATCATTTCAAACAAAAATGCACCCCAAAACTTCATCCCAAAACATCCAAAGTAACCTTACATTACAGTACTCTCCTACTACTGTTACTCTTAAGTAGGCTATACAGTAGACACCTAAAATGCTTATAACTGCCTATTTTAACAGTTCATCGCCCAACTTGACAGTTTAGACAAAGATATGCCTCAGACTGTCATCCCAGACCATCCTAATATAATTTAAAAGTCATGTTGCAAAATTAAGTTCAAGCCTACAACTGTTACTCTTATGTATCCCCTATCATTCAGACGCATGTTTTCTTTGGCCTATGTAACTTTGCACACTGTTCTGCTCATATTGTATGTAATGCACTGGGCGTATATTTTACGTATATTTTAATGTGTTGTAAGATGATTTTTAAATTATATGTACTGTACAGGTATGTATTTTAGGATAGTACTACTGTATAAAGCATATCTAAAATACTTGGGTAATTTAGGTTTGTTAATTACGTCATGTTAGTGTTTTCATGATTACTTACAAATACATTTATGATAAAAAAATTATTTACTACAGTAAGTTATTAATCTTTAAAATGATATTAGTATCATTTCAAAGTCATCGTAAACATTTTAAGGGTAAAAATATATATGTACAAGAGAGAGAAAGAGAGAGAGAGATTTTTCAGTATCATTCGTAGCTATTTCATTTAACCACTAAATGGGCAACATTTAATAATAATAGTAATAGTAATATATATAATAATAATATACTGTAAGTAATAATGTATGCAATTCTATAGTAAATTATGTGAAATTTTAAACACACAAGTACATATTCCCAATCTTTTCCAAAGCTCTGAAGTGAGGGGGTGAGGTTTGGAAAAGATTGAGAATATGTATTTGTTTGTTAAAAATTTCACATAATTTATTACAGAAATGCATAAATTTTTTAATTACAGTATATTATTAATATTATTATATATTATTATTATTATTATTATTATTATTATTATTATTATTATTATTATTATTGTTATTGTTATTATTATTATTAGAGCAGCTATGGTTTACCGGGCAACCCTATCTTCAGCCACTTTTCTAGTCAGAACCTACCACTAGATGGCAGTAAGCCCTGACAAGAAAATTGGCGGAGGGACACAACAAAAATGGCAACGAGATGAAAACTAATACTTATCACAAAATTTTAGCGGGCATTTTTCACACATTTCTGATTTCAGTTTTGGCGTGGCAGAACAGCACTTCGCGCCTTATCCACATTTTGAAAGATTCTCGGCAAGCACGTATGTTCTGGCAAGCGGTAATTTTGCGCTGAGCACGCTTACCACATGGGTTACAGATGAAATTTTATCCCTACCCTCTAGTTATTGACGGTTTACTATCCTAACCGAGAGAATCCTACTGTACCCCCCCCCCTTATATTATATACATAAAAAACACATGTACCTTATTTGAAATCGGAATTGTCGGACCATTCTGGCAAGTCAGTTTCTTCTTCTTTTGTTTTGGACAACAGGCACTAGCTGTTCCGTATGTACCGCGACGTCCTGTGTTTCATCTTTCACAAAACTAACTGTTCCTTCCTTACACTGTTCACACAGACCACAAAAATTGCCTAAAAGGCCACTTTTCATCAGAAACAAACACAATTCATTTTTATCGTCACATAATTTAACCAAATCAATAATAGTGACCGGATTTGCAGCGGCAAATTTAACGTGAGATGGATGGGAAGAAGCCATGTTAACAGTTTGAATTCTGTGCTAGAATGAATGGGTCACGTGGTTGGGTCGAGGTCGAACTATTTATATACTTATGCGGAGGGATTTGGTGTTGCATGGTTGTCCCAGTAAACTGTAAACTACCCTTATTATTATTATTATTATTATTATTATTATTATTATTATTATTATTATTTTTATTATTACTATTATTATTATTATTTAAAACATACTCAGAGTAGCATGAGTCTTAAAATGGAGAAGCAAATCCACAGACATGTATATGTACATATATTTAAAGATAAATCAGTACAGATAGCTTTAGGGAACTTGTTTGGTTCCCCTTTTCAATCTGACGTGTTGATGTAGCACCCAGCCAAGTATAAACATAAAAGGACTCAAAACAAGCGAAGTTGTTTATAAACTATGGAACTGGTCGTCAAACATAGATCAGGCAATGTCTAAATGTCTAATTGATCTTTGCCCGAAGCAGTTGTTTTGCTGGGCATCAACTGCATAGGCGCCTGCAACATCGGTTACTGGAAGTAAACGAGTTACCTGAGTGGGAGAGAGGCAACCGCAGCGTCAGATGTGGCTAATGAGACAACACTATCATAATGGTCTTTATTCTTAAAACCTTTAATATACTTCCTGGAAATATGATTGTTGGTGAATTTATCGTCCTGTGTAAAAGATTTATTGCCTTTCATAGATAACCCACTATCTGTCGCTGCACCCCCCACTAGTCTTCTTATGCCAACATCTTTACTTCTAAAAGTTACTTTAGATTCTACCCAGTTTATGCGGTGGTCGAGTTTAAGACTGTGACTAACACATTGTTTTCTTCATGTAACTTGTATGCTCTTGTGTGTTCCCTGATTCTTGTGAGCAACCCTCTGCCAGTTTCCCCAAAATATTTAGTCAAATTCTGTACAGGGAATTTCATAAACACCAGTATGTTTATTGTTGTGATTCTGTGTACTGTTTGTTGTTGTGTATAAGAAGTCTTTTAACCCTTAAGGGACGGCATAATTTATCAATGTGCAGCACCCCAGACCAGGGAAACTTTGAGGTCGGCAAAATAAAAAAAAAAATCACATCAGTGGAAAGAGAATGACACGTACATTTACACTGTATAAATAAAAATATTCTAAAAAATTTTCCCTACCTTCCACGAGAAGTTGAAAATGACTATTTACAACCCCTTGTGGGGCCTCATTTACAAGACAATCATCAATTTTACCAACTTATGTATGTTTTTTCTAATAAATAAATTTATTGTATTATGTAAAATTATTATTACTGCTCACACAATATCAAAACAGATAAGAAATAAACGCAGTAACAATTTTTTGCATATTTGTTGAAAAATATTCACGTAAATTTATGAGAAGGAAGATTCGTAACTTTTTTTTTTTTTACTTTTACATGCTTTTTCTAATATTTCTTTGCATTTTTCTTTGTAAAATTACATTTACAACTGACATACTATCGTAAAAGACAAAAACAAAAAACAACAGCAACCCCTTCTTATATTTACAAGCAAATTTACAAAACGATTCATGTGAGAGAGAGATGCAGTATTTTCGCCCTTCAAGTTACAAGCATTACTGATGGCTGGAAAGATGTCTGTGGCAACACTAGTATGACTCTCAGGTCAGTATAAAAGTTGCCATTAGTGAATTTTTAGCATATAGAAGTATTGGCACCTTCCTCTCGCCCCACTCTTACCATATTGTTTCACACTCAGGCTCAATCCGTCCCTTAAGGGTTAATGGTATTATTATAATGATAGGCTATATTTCTTTTATCATTATGATTTTTTTTATAGTTTTCCTTATTCTGTTTAAGTGTAGATCAAAAGGGAGTGCAAGAAAATTCATAAATTTCTTTTTGTTGTGTTCTTTTGAGGAATCTTATAGAATATCCTTTTAGCTTTTTTAAAAGCATTATTAATAAAATATTCAGGGCAACACAATTCATTGAAAACAACTGTCAGTGAAGTCGGGATCACAAATTTTCAAAGCTCTCAAAACAAAATTGACCAAGATGTTGGTTTTAACTTCATTATTGTGCCAGGAGAAAAAATGAATACAGTATACTGTGAGTTTGTGCATTAGTTTCTTTATGACACAATGTAAATTTAAAGGTGAAAGTTGCTGGGTCATGGTAAATCATTATGTCCAAAAAGGGCAACTTATTGTGTGTTTCATGTTCTGCTATGAACTGAATAGAGGGCAGAATTCCATTAACATATTGAAGAAAATTATCAAAATTTGAAGGGTTACCTTTAAAAATACACTAATGAAAATATCATCCACTTATCTCTCCCAAAACATGGGTCTCAGTGAAGGTTCACAGTTCTACAGAATTTCGGTTTCCACAAATTCCATGCATAAATTGGCTAGAATGGGAGACAAAGGAGACCCCATCGAAACACCAGACTTTTGCCTAAATCCTTGGATGTTACAGGAAAAGACTGTGGAGGACATGCAAAGTTGAACTAGATCCAGGAATTGTTCAGTGGATATAGCAAAGCTAATGTTACCTAAATCCGACTGTTCTTTGAGTTTATTAAGTACATATTCTAATGGCACATTAATGAAAAGTGCTGTCACATCCAGCCTAATCATTTTGCCCTGAATATTTCCCAGTTCCTTAAGCCATTTGATGAAATCTGTTGAGTGAAGAAGATGCGCTTTAGAAAAAGTACCTAACAAAGGGCTCAGTTGTTCTGCTAACCATTTTTTTGAAACCAATTGAGGTGAATTACGCGTAGCAACTATAGGACGCAGGCGCCAACCACTCGTATGAATTTTCGATAAACCATAAAAATAAGGAAGACTGGTTTTTATTGGAAATCTTACTCAGTATGATTTGTTTATCAGTCAGTGTACTAAAAAAAAGAAAAGCAATTGCTAGTATGTTGACTGAACATTAACATAAGCAAATCATGCTGAGTAAGATTTCCAATAAAAACCCGAGTCTTCCTTATTTTTATGGTTTACTGAAAAATCATAAGAGTGGTTGTCCCCTGCGTCCTATAGTTGCTACATGTAATTCACCTCAATCGGTTTTAACAAAATTGTAAGCAGAACAACTGAGCCCTTTGTTAGATACTTTTTCTGAAGTGCATCTTCACTCAATATATTTCATAGAATGACTTAAGAAACCAGGAAGTATTCAGTGTAAAATGATTGGTCTAGATGTGACAGCTCCTTTCACTAACACGCCATTAGAATATGTACTTAATAAACTCGAACAGTTGGATTTAGGTAACATTAGCTTTGCTATACCCACTGAACAATTCATGGACCTTGTTCGACTTTGCGTGTGCACAGTCTTTTCCTTTAACAACCAAGGAAGGATTTAGGCAACAGTTTGGTGTTTCAGTGGGGGTCTCCTTTGTCTCCTGTTCTAGCTAATTCATGCATGGAATCCATGGAAACTGAAATTCTGCAGAACTGTGAACCTTCACTGAGACCCATATTTTGGGTGAGCTACGTGGACGATATTTTCATTATTTTAAAAGCCAACCCTTCAAAGTTTGATCATTTTCTTCAATATGTTAATGGAATTTTGCCCTCTATTCAGTTCACAGCAGAACATGAAACACACGATAAGTTGCCCTTTTTGGACATATTGATTTACCATGACCTAGTAACTTCCATCACCTTTAAAATTACAGTGTATTGTAAAGAAACTAATGCAGAAACTTATATTCCTTTTTTCTTGTGGCACAATAAGTTAAAACCAACATCTTGTCAATTTTGTTTTGAGGGCTTTGAAAATTTGTGACCCCAACTTCATTGACAGAGGACTAAAACACATCAAAGATGTTTTAAAAAAATTGATACCCAAACATTTTATTAATAATGCTTTTAAAAAAGCTAGAAGGATATTCTGTATAGGTTCCTCAAAAGAACATGACAAAAACAAATTTATGAATTGTCTTGCACTCCCTTTTAATCCACACTTAAACAGAATAAGGAAAACTGTAAACAAAAATCATGGTGATAAAATAAATATGGTCAATAATTATAAGAACACCATTAAAAGACTGCTTATACACAACAACAGTACACAGAATCACAACAGTAAACATATTGGTGTTTATGAAATTCCCTGTACAGATTTGACTCTTAAATGTTTTTGGGAAAGTGGTAGAGGGTTGCTCACAAGAATTAGGGTACACAAAAGAGCATACAAGTTACATACAGAAAACAATGTGTTAGTCACAGTCTTAAACTCGACCACCACATAAATTGGGCAGAATCTAAAGTAACTTTTTGAAGTAAAGATGTTGGCATAAGAAGTCTAGTGGAGGGTGCAGCAATAGATAGTGGTTTATCTTTATGGAAGGCAATACATCTTTTACAGGGGAAGATAAATTCACCAACAATCATATTTCCAGGAAGTATATTAAAGGTTTTCAGAATAAAGACCATTATGATAGTGTTGAATCGTTAGCCACAGCTGATGCTGCAGTTGCCTCTCTTTCTCCCAATCAGGTAACTTGTTTACTTCCAATAACCGATCTTGCAGGCGCCTATGCAGTTGATGCCCAGCAAAACGACTGCATCGGGTAAAGACCAATCAGACGTTCCAGACGACTGGTGGGGCTTTTATCAGAAAACGACAGCATTGCCTGATCTGTTTGACAACCAGTTCCATAGTTTATAAACAGCTTCACTTGTTTTGAGTCCTTTTATGTTTACTTGGTTGGAGTGCTACATCAACACATCAGATTGAAAAGGGGAACTGAACAAGTTCCTGAAAGCTATCTGTACTGATTTATCTTTAAATATATATACATACATATACATAACTGTGGATTTGCTTCTCCATTATTATTGTTATTTAATCATATTAATCTTATTAATATTTCAAAATTAGTACTTTTTAATAGGTAAACCATTTATCTATCATACAAACATGGTTAGTCCTCTCTCAGTTAACATATATTTTAATGAAAAAATACAGTAATTAGTGAAAAACAGTGTTGCTCTACAAAAAAAAAGCAAATTAGTTATAGTTTTAGAGGTACGTCCCAAAGAAAAATCCTCAAATTGGTGAAATTTCCCCGCGGACAAGTGAGTGATGTGTTCCAGAAAAATCCGCAACAAAACAAAATGCAGAAATGTGAAACGCATAAAAACAAGGGCTCTGTACTTTTGTGGAGGGGGTGTCCAAGTCTGCACTCTCTTCCTGTGCTTTCGGGCCTCTCTCTCTTGATAAATCTCTTGTGCATGCTTGTAGTCTGTCTGTGCTTACTCCTATACTGCCAGCTGCTGCAGATTGCACCGGAGTCGTGTGTTTCCCAAAACTGTGGCCTACACTGGGTATTCCAGAGAACCTTTAATCCAGTTTCAGTAAAAGTTTCACTGTTCCTGATGAGGTCAACTGTGTTAACCCTCCTGTTGATATGATGGTTTCTGTAGGAGAAAGCTCTTTGGTTGCCCACTGCGTGCATTGGCCTTGTCCTTGATTATTGCAGGGGAGCAGAGTGAGACTAGTGGTAGGACTAAGGTGAAAAAGCAGGAACATGCTTTCTCCTCCTCCTCCTCCCTGTCTTCTGCCACTTCTTCCTCCCTATCACAGGAAGAAGAAGAATAAAAAATTTCAGAAGGGCTATCATAAGAAGTTTGTGATTGCTTGTATGAGCATCTCAGCAATACATTTACCTATGTTTGAGCCTACTACCATAGGCAGAGTTGACTGGAGGTCTACCAGCATGCTCGTGACCCCCAGTTTTCCCATTCTTCTTTGAAGAGGTGGACTGCCTTAGACTCTTTCCCTGTTGTTTTTGCTTCTCAGAAGGTACCCCAGGGAAAGTTGGCACTAGAGGGTCATGTTCTCTGAATCCTATTTGTGGGGACCCAGGGCTCATGCATAACAGGTCTCTATTACCCAGCACTTCCAAATATAGTATCATCTTAACCATTTTTTGTGTAATTATGCACCCCTACAGAGTACAGAGTACTGGGTCTAGTTCTTCTGACATCAGAAATCTCTTACACCTTGTATATTTTGTAATCCTGAACACCTCTTGTGACATCATCTATTACATTTGGTGCACAGTCTAGAGCAGTTTCACTTTTCCCACAGTAACCACAAGGACACTTTCCAGATTGTCCTTTTTCATTTATTTCCATTCACCATAAGCTTTGGTTTGCTTTTGCTGATTTGTAGTTTGCTCCTATCCATTCCACTCTTCCAACTTTTCCTCCCCCACTTCCGAAGATTCTGTTGTTAGTACTAGGCCGTATGCACAAGGCAGCTACTAGGGAACCTTTTTCTGCACTCCTTTGTATTTTCTTTTATTTATATGATGAACAACAAAGGGCTCAGCACTGATTCTTCATGGACACCAATGTTTTGTCTCAAATTCAGATAATCTACCTGCCATTGTCTTCACTTAAGATTTGTGTTGTTTGCAGAATAACATCTCTATAGCTTACTCTTTCTGGTACCTCCTAATGCCCATATATTTGTCTCAGTATGCATCAAATGCCTATTTAAGATTCACAAGTATTTGATAAAATCCCTTTTCCTGCAGTTGCCTCATTTAAAGACTGTTGTTGTTGATCTCTTTGCCATGAAGCCAAACTGACAGTTGTCAGTTTTAATAATTTTTCTCAGCACCTCTTCTAGCGTTCTCTTAACATACCCAGGTAGTCTTGTTCCTCAGTAATTTCCACATTGCAATGCACCCAAAGTCACTTGTTATTTTGTAAAGCCTGGGGGCTTTTCCATTTTTCCTCTTTCTGAGAGCCTTATTAAACTTTTCATCTGTTAAATCCTCTGCTGGACCTTATGTTATGCCATCTTCCTCCAGTTCATTGTAATATCTTCATTAAGGTTTCAGAATACTTGTGCTCTATTTCCTTACCCTTCAAAGACTATTTTTAGCGTTATTCCCTCCATTGTCCTCTGTTGTATCATTTGCCCTTTTACATATTTTCCATCTTTCTTCAGCCACTTATATCGTTAATATCTTCTATTTTTCCTGTAAATAAATATTAAAAACATACCAATTCAGGAAATTGTAACAATTTAAGTGACTAAAAGTGCCTTAGGAGACCTCCAAAGCACTTCTGGTCACTTAATGAAATAAGAATCCCTTTATTTAACATTTTAGGTTTTCATTCCAAAAATTATGTGGAGCTGGTATAATTGGTAGAGATATTTTGGGCCCTTGCATATGTAGGCATGGAAGGAAATAAAGATGCTACTTTAGCTGATAAAGTAGCCAAAGCAGCAATCATCATGACTAGATAAAGTATATGTATATGCCAGTGGTTTGTTATTTCCTAAACCTTTTATCTTAGTTCAGTGGCAGGTATTGTAGTATAATTATTCTGAGATAAATTAAAGCAAATTAAACCAGCTGTTAGGTTATGGTGTTGTGTGTTCCAGGAAGAACACCACATTGAACTTACTTTGACCCAGTCCCAAGAATCCAGAGCAGCACTTATGATTAGATAAGTTTAGTGGCTGTCCAACTTTCAACCAAAAAATATTTATAAATTGTTGGAAACAAATCTTTGAAAGAATTGTTTATAGAATCCTTGTCAGTTTCAGTTTACCCAGTTATTACATTTTTAAGGGTTTGCAATATATTAAATTTTTAAGGGGTTGCAATATATTAAATTACAGAACACTCATGGCTCAAGTTGAATAAACCCTTTAAAAAATGACCTAGACATCTATGAACTCCCATAAACAAGCCCCTAATGTCACTGATACAAAAAGTTATTTGATAGGTTAAGTTTTTTATTGTATTTTTAATAAATTTGTACATTTTAATTGATGCTAAAGTAAAGAAACCAAGAAACTTGAAATTTGCATGATAGGTGATATTGGTGTATCATGTCATGAGTGATTGTTGATATCTGATGAAACTATTTATTATTAATAATATCTATTTATTATTAATATCTTTTTGATCTCTTGTGTTGAGATTCTGATTCCATTTCTCCCAAATTTTCTTTGTCCTTACCTTTTAGCTTCTCTCTCTCTCTCTCTCTCTCTCTCTCTCTCTCTCTCTCTCTCTCTCTCTCTCTCTGATGTCATACCATATACTATTTCAACTGTCATATGTATGCTTTATTTCAGCAGTTTCTGCTAGCCACTTTTGGGTGCTGTACATGCTGTCACTTCTGTATAATAATTTTTTATTTCTTAATTTTTCAATTTCATTGTTTTTGACTGGCTTTTTCATCCTTCTATCACTCGCTTGTAATATAGCTGACTGCAATCTATGTTGCATTAAGAAAGCCTCTCCTAGTATAACAGTACAATCCTTTATTTTGATATCATCAGTATTATTCATCATGTGTGTTTCAGCATCTGCCCTCTTGTATGTTAGCAAATTCTCTCTTTTCTTCTTAGCATCACATTAAGTAACTTCAGTCCATGGCATTGGCATAATTCCAGTACTGCCTCATCCTCCTGATTTCTTCCTTCCAGGCTGTATCTACCTATAACAACCTTAAAACCAGCTCTGTTCACTTCTGTGGGGAATTTTAAGTCCTATGAGTATCCAATCTAACAGGAGCACAACTGCTTTTCATTTTGTCTTCCTGATTGTGGCAAGTAATCCAAAACATGTGTGCTACTTTCTGTAGTGAGTTAATCTTAATGTTTATTAACTTACATTTTTTTTATGTACCTTACTTTTATCTCATCTTCAGCCCCTTCATCCTTGACCAGTATCCCTACTCAGTTTTGTCTTGTATCACTGCGTCTTGTATCTCAACATCACTACGTGAACATATACAGTATGTGTATGTCCAAATTTCTACTTTCCAGCATTTCTGCCTCTTACTCGTTTTCTCCAACCATTCTTTTCCATAAACCCTAACCAGTGAGCTCAGTTCACCCAATTTTCACTAGGCTTGTGATTACTTTTGACTGGTCATGAATGATTTTGAGTTTTATAACCCACTGGCTACAAATTTTGATGATTTAAAAGCGATTGAGTAGTATTTTCAGCATTGTCTGACTTGTAAAGAAAGCAAGGATATTTATAGAATATGCCAGACTATTTGGTATGACATGTGGGCAGAATTAAAGTGCCAAATGCTTACTTTTTGAGCAGGCTGACATGAGTCTTTCTTCAGTTTATTTGTTACCTGTCTTATTTAATTCACCTTATTTGTAACTATTTATATTAATTTTTTTTTTTCATAATTTATTCTCCATAGTTTCCTTTTGTGTAATGGGCTGCCTTCCCCATTGTGGCCCCTGGACATGAAGTACTCACCTTTTCTAACTAGGGTTGTAGCTTGGCTTATTATGATAATTGAATTGAACTGAATACATGTATAGAAATTGAACTGAATATAGAATTTAGGCCAAAGGCCAAGCGCTGGGACCTGTGAAGTTGTTCACTGCTGAGACAGAAATTGACTGTAAAGGGTTTGAAAGGTGTAACAGGAGGAAAACCTTGCAATTGCACTATGAATCAATTGTTAGGAGAGGGTGGAAAGTAAGATAGAAGAAAGAGAATATGAAAGGAGGTACAGTAAAAGGAACATAAGGGGTTGCAGCTAGGGGCTAAAGGCACGCTGCAAAGAACCTTAAGTAATGCGTACAGTGCACCGCATGAGGTGCACTGATGGCACTACCTTCCTATGGGGTTGTTACGTTAATGATTATTGATAAGAAAGCCTGGTACATCAGACTAGCCAGTCTTAGTTGGGCTATATTTCCTTGAGAGGTATCTCAGTGGGTGGTTAGCCTTGGCCATCCTAACACTTGAGTAGGATTTTAGGATTTTATTTTATGAAATATTCAGGTGATGCTGTAAGAGGACCCGTTAGTGTAGCTCAGTGCCAGCAAAAGTCTACCATGAGTTGTGCTTCAAAACTTTTGTCTAGGAATAATTTTCAGTGAATGGTTACCCACAACTCCCTTAGCTCATTACACCCTGGTTCTGCATTATGTAGGTTATTGTTATAATCGTTAGGTCGATTGAGATGTGTATCATATTTCTAGACTTATAGAACTTGCATGACATATTTGTTCTTGGTGAAAAACAAAAGGTCAAAAGCAGTGCAGCCTGGGCTGAAGGGAGCCTACAAAGAACCACTGGCACCACTAACAATATGCCACACAGTGTACACTCAAAATTTCAGGTTTTTTTAGATTTCATTCAATGCACCCAGAGCATTAAAAGTAATTTATCATTTATTTTTTTACTGCAAAAAACCCGTAAATAGTATTGTTAAATTTACTCTAGAATATGAAAATACAATGCAAAATATATAAGTTTAATCTGCAAAACAAAAACATTCAGAGATTTAATGAAACCTTATAAATGTCCAAAGTAATTGGAATTTCTCGGATGGATTCCTTCATAGAGATCTGAAAGATAGAGTTGGGACTGCTGGCTATGTTACTCTTTATCATAACAATATTTACTCATTTTCCCATATGAACAGGATTATTATTGTATCATCATAAGTGTTAATAGTCATTATTTTAGTTTCTTTAAATTCATGTTTGTACAGTCGAACCCCACTATTCGTGGACTCGCCTATTTTCAGATTTTTCTGTGGAACCTATCTATAAATTATTTGCAGGAAACTCGCCTATTCACTGATTTTTTCGTAGAGCAATATTCTGTATTTTCAGATTATTTTTGTGACTAAATACACCACTACCTACATATACATTTTATGATAAAATAATGAATTACACTACTGATTTTCAGGTATTAGTATGTGTAAATCATTATTTAATAAGATTAAATAATAAAAATAATAATTCTCTCTCTCTCTCTTTTACGGAGATGAGAGAACTTTTATGCATATGTAATACGTATGTTTATTTGCTTTGTATAATAAATAAATTATATACTAATTTTCAAATATTAATATTAATGTAGACAGGAAAATATCAATTCTTTAAAGAAAACATATAATGAATTAGTAGGATTTTAGTTCAATAAATTTTTTCCCTAATCTTTTTCCCAGTCTTGTCTGAAAGCTTTGGAGTGAGGGGGAGGGTGTAACCTGTCAAATATGTCAAATATCTGAACATATTGACCTTGAAGGGTAGAAATTGTTACCCACTCTTAGTCAGATATATGTTGCCCACTCAGTGCTCTCTCTCTCTCTCTCTCTCTTGCCAAAGGTGAGAGATGGATAGATAGATAGATAGATAGAAAGGTAGAGTGGTTGATAGAAAGATATACATAATATATACTGTATTACTGGCATTTTTAATTGTTTAACTGATGTAAGCAACTCAGTTCGTTCTCTCTCTCTCTCTCTCTCTTTTATTGACTGGGAGGGTTAGAAGTACATATGTATATATTGTTAATGGTAATATGTCCAAGATGACTTTGAAATGATATTAATAACATCATTTCAAAGATTAATACTACAGTAATAGGATAATAGTCTATTATATTTGATGTAGGATGGTACTTTAAGTGTACATATCGTATATGAACTTCCAAGATAGGCAGTTATACTGTAAGTATTTTTAGAGGGGGTTTTAAGTATTTGCAGATTTTAGTTATCGCGGGTGGTTGTGGTACGTATCCCCTGTGAATACAGGGGTGTTGACTGTATTTCAAAGTTTTTCAAGTTAGCTGGCTTCCATGGCAGTCAATGCTGTGATGGCTAAGGAAGGTTGAACAAATCTAGTTAGATCCACAAGACTATGATGTAAGGAGGAGCCCCAAGAACTTTCGGTGGGAAAGCATAAGGCACTGGATATTGGCGTAACGGCTTTCACATTTTGATGACAGACGTTGACGTGGATCAAATCCTAATAGCATTTTACAAAGCTACTGTCTTTAAAAGGAAATCTTTATCAAGGTTAAAGTAGCCTGTCAAGTCATAGGTTTTCTGGCTATGCTCCCGTTACAAGCGCTTCAGAGTTAGCCTATGCAGCGAACACAGCTACATTATTTGCCCTGAGACCAAAAGATCTCCTTATACGTCAGCATTTTTTGCACGATATTAGTTTCATTGCCTGTGCAGTAGATATTGAGTTCTTTGTAGCAATAAATATTTTTACTTTACATAGGTTTTTTCGTGAATGATTTGTTGATGAAAATCAATTTTTAAAAGTAGATGAAAATCAATTTTTAAAAGTAGAAGTATCAAGAAAGTAAGAGTGATCATAGCCTATGGTTGAATTTTTCCCCCTTTTTATAATCTATGAATGTTAAAGCAACTGTTGAATCAAATCAAGACTGGGGTATGAATTTCTTAGAGAATTAATTTGAATACTATGGTCACTTCAAATTTCATCTAATATAGTAAAGCGCGATCTTGGCAGCCCTACCACCCAGTATCCCGGGAACCTGTGCACCTACTTATCACTCTCCCCCCCTTTTCCCATCATAAGTCCAACACCAATACTGTACTATAATTCTCTCTCTTTCTCTCCACTTCTAAAACATACTTTACAAGTATAATATAACTCATTCTCTCAAAGAAAATGCAATGAATTAAGTAGCTATAAGTAAACCTATGCTTACACAAAAGCAGATCGTACTCTCTCTCTCTCTCTCTCTCTCTCATAATATTGCATTCATTCCTTTATTGTTCCACATGATTTCCCTTGGATATTGCTAAAATTTTAAAACATTTTCTCTCATTATTGAAGATCATGCTTCCAATTACACTTGAATTTCATTTAATTTTAGTGTCACAACATCAGTTATGATCATGGTTTCATGGTAGGTTTAAAGAAGAATGATAGATATTCTACTCTGAAATGACGTTACCAAAACAACGTTAACAAATAATATAGAGGTTGTTACTACAGTCAAGTATCAATGACTATAGGACTTCTACAGAATCTTTATGGTTTAAAGTTATTGGAAATCTAACAAGCAAAAAACATGATGACTTTGAAGCTCTGCCCCCTTTCTAGAGTTGCCAGGTGTGGCATTATTAAACAATATGCATCCGAAGATTTAAGAAAACTGTATCTTTACTTGTGTTGCCGAGTGTACATTGCAAGCAGTACGCCCCCTACAGGGCATGTAGAGTATACTGTATGTTTTTAATATTTTTGGAAGCCAATCATCCTATACTGTATACCTCAATTTTTCATATACAGTACTGTACCATTTGTTGTTTTTGTATCAAGCATGACATATTTTCTCCTTGACTCCAAGATCGTTTGGTGAAGCTCAAGGTCAAGTTTTCTATTGTTTGGTGAAGCTCAAGGTCAAGTTTTCTATTATGTGTCCTTCAGGAAGGCCCTGCCTAGTCAGGTTTCTGATTATAGACTTTTGTGAAAATTCATAACCTTACAGGTCACTGAGAGTAAACTTAAGTTAATGGTGCTGAAACTCAAGTTTCCTGTGGTAACTGTCTTAAACCATAATTTCTTTTAGACAAGCAACCAGTCGTTGGAATATTAACAGAAGGTATAAAAAGTGGAGGGAGATTTAAAATTTCTTTTCTTTTAAGGTGCAACCCTAGAAGCTTGTCAGGAACTTGAACATGATCAAGATGAGGATTTGGGACCTGATCAGATTGTGCCAGATGAAGGTGAAGTAAAATGTCTTGAAACAGGTTCAGATAACGGTGAGCTTATGACTCTTAGTGAGCCAGTGATTGTAGAGGATGCCAGTGATGTTCCTGTTACCACTTTTGAAGGGGTAGACAGTTTAAAAATGGAAGAAAATTCAGATGCTGAAACAGAAGCCCCAAGAAAAAGAAGAGCTGCTCTGAAAATTTCATCTTTCAAAGAACCTAATCTTAACAAGTAAGTTAAATATCATTTGTAAAAATGCACTTGAAAACTCATGACAGTTGAACTCATGGTGTGGAAGGAGTTATAAAATTCATTAATTGATACACAGTCTATTGCAATTTAAATTTTGTATATTTTAAAATGATAAAAAAATTGTAATTCTTTATTTTGTTAACAGGAAGATGCGAAGAGGAGGGGATTCTTCTCTTGTTACCACTGGTGCTCCAAAAAAATCAAAATCTAATAGTAAATTTGGCCGTAAGAGTTCCTGTAGTTGATATTTTACGTAAGTGTTCGGTAGGTACTACCATAAAATAGTTGTAATTTCTTGTAAGTCATTCATGTCCATTTTGATTGGTAGGTGGTTACAAAGATAATTTAAATGTAAATTCAGTACATATTTAGCTACTCTTGCAAGTTTGTAAGATATACAATATATGGAGTAAACAAATACCCTAGTACAATGCCTTATTGTTACCTAGGAAACATGTACAGTACTCTGTATGGAGATTATCATTGAAGGAAAAAATTAATTTGAGAGAATTTGAAAGAAATGTCAGGAATGATGTTTACAGGCATTTTAAAAATTAATTGATCAGTATGAACATCTTATTGTTTTCTTATCTGTGGAGTGGAAGTCCATACAGTAATGTGAAACATGAAAATATTTTTGGATAATAGACTCACCACAGAATCCAGTTTACTATATAACTCTGCAAAGCAACAGTTATAGTTTTCTTGTGGAGCAAAGCATCAGTTTTAGTTTCTTGTGGATGTAAGGGAATTAAATATTGCCAAATACTTCATACAATAAAAAGTAGTTCATATATCAATTTTACCCTCTGTTTATGGCTTTTTAGTAAGTCATATAACTATTGCTTTTTTATGAACGAAAAGCAGTATTGAAACTTGGCAGTTTATTTTATATAAAGTTCACTTCAGTTTTATCATTATCATGTACTTAATGCATATTTTGTTAATCTTTGAAAACTGCATAGCACTCGTACCATTCTGAATTTTTTATCATCAAATCAGAATTTTCACTCTGTCTGTTTTCTAAACTTTCAAGAATATTAACTGATAATGAGCATCATGTACTTGAGAAACCTTTAGTTGCACAGTGTAAAGTATCAAATTTTAATTTTTAAAATTTAATGGCAGTTAGGATATATAAGAAGAATGGTGAAGCACTATAGGTTATATCTTTATGTAATTTATGGTAACAGCATATATTTTTTGCTAACAGTTTCTTGTTAGTGCATTTGTTTTGATTTTCTTCCAAAGATGTGATTATTTTATGGAATTAAGTAAGGCAGAGATTGTTTTATTTTTTCATGTTAAGTTTCTTGGTACAAATAAATTTTAATCATGATACAGTAAACCTCCCTGTATTCGCGGGGGATGCGTACTGCACCCACCAACCCCCTCTAAAAACATTTAGAACTGCCTATTCTAATAGTTGAAACACAAAAAAAACTAAAAATGCTTATACTTGAGTACTTTAATAGTTTTATCACAAAAAATGCATTTAGTCATGAAAATGATATGAAAATACAGTAATTAGTGAATATTTGAGTGAAAAATACCACGAATGGGCGAATTTTCTGTGAATAATGTGTATATATACATTCCACAGAGAAGTCCGCGAATAGGTGAATTGGCGAACTGTGGGACTGCAAATATGGGGGGTTTACTGTATTGCATGCCATTTAGTATATTATTTAGAGAGAAATAGATGAGATACATCAGTGTCACAAACATGTATGTAGTTATCTGTATTATAGTATACAGATAATTGATTAAACTATTTTGCAAAAAGTGATTGCAATAAATGTTGCTTAAATTTTAATAATTTTAATCAGAACAAACCTCTTTTAAAAATTTTTAAAGCTAGTTAATTTTCCAGCTTATGATGGTTATGAAGTTTCCTTGCAGGTTTTATTATCATAGAAACACCAAACTATTTTTTAACTTTTAAGATATAATTAATCTCCACCAATATAATGATCATTTACAGTTTGAAGTTTATACTTCCTATTGCCTCTCATGGAGTGGCTTGAGTGCTATTTAGTACTTTACAGTGCTGTTAATGTCTTGTACCGACATGGTCTTGTTAGTTTTGTTGTTAGAGCACAGTACCATATTATTCAGCGTAGAAACTTTTCACATAATTGTGCTTAGCCTTCAAATGGAAGTAGTAATGCCAATGGTAGGGCAAAGGAGAATGAAAATTTTTATAATAAATAAAAATAGTTAGTTGGATACTTACCTACGGTTAAAGTCAGCCTACATCTTTGGCCCATTAGGTGTGATGAACATTTAAAATAAAAAAGAATAATGCATGGCCTACCTGGATGGACAGTCTATAATCATCTGTTTCCAAGAAGGTGGTGTTGGAATGTTTACATTTTCAGAATTCTTCCTGACCACTCACTAAGATGTGAGGATGCTGGGTTAGTTTCTCCTTGTTCCTACATGAATGCAAACCCTCAGTCTTTACATATGGAAATACCTTCAGTGCAGCTGGAAACCGGCCATTCAGTTCTAACAAGGTTGTTAGGTAGTTAACAACTAGATGGTCAGGTTGAGGGAGACCCACCCTCCCATTATGCAATGCACCCACTTACCTTCTGGCTGTCTCCCGAGCTGCATGCATTTCGCTCTGCTCTCCCACCAGCTGGTTTTCTTCATGCGCCATACTGAGTTTTTTCCTCTGATCTTTTGTGTGGTTCTTGTGATATTTTGTCTTTTAAGTGCTTTTAACTATTCAAACCCACGAATTATCTCAGCCTAAGGATGGGAAGCCTTGTGCCATGCAGCAATGCCTAGGCTTAGGAAATGTTCCTGTTGTAATTGATCCTCACTCGTTATGCACTTATTGCCGACAGCATGAGTGCAGTCAAGATAGCCTATGTGATAAGTGTTGTATTTGGCCCATGGAGCAATGGGTGCAGTTCACCCGGAAGAGGAAATACAAGAGGAAGGCAGCATCCCACACGTCGTTGGAGGGTTACATGCCCCTGATGACGCTGAAGATTGCCAATCCTTCTACTGTAGTTCCATCCTTCTTCTGGTGGAACTGGCTTTCATTGCTACTCCTCAGGGAGAAGTCACTCACTCCTTCATGATCTATTGCATTGTCAATAGTGTCTCGAAGGGGGGGTGGACCAAGACGACGACTCACAAGCAGTCTGTTCGTTTTGGGGGGGGAATCCCCCTCAGAGCGAAGGGAGACAGTCTCATCTATTCTGACTCTTTCAGGTTTGGAGGAGATTCAATGTTTGCTAGGGGGTCTTAGGAAGCTCTTGCCCTCCCTAGGTCTCCCCAGGGAGCCTTCAGTCCAGGGGTTGATTTCCCACCTCAGTGTCTCCAAGTCTACTCTTGCAACGGTGAGTACAGCCATGGTTACGATGTCGACTGGGACCACGGCCACACTCGTGGCCCCACAGTCATGCTCCCAGTCCTGATCCCGTTGACCTCCATGCTCCCTCTAACATCCTCATCCTCGGGATGTACGCCTTGAAGCCTTTGTGGAGAATACCAACATGACAGCAGGAAGAAGTCGAAGAAGAGACCTTGCAGTTCGTCTTCATCATTCTGTTCCAGCGCTGCCTCCTTCTCTTCCAAAGGTTCCATTACGTGGACAGACTGGAGGAAGAAGAAGGTCACTTCTCCCTACCGTAAGGAGGCCCGCTGGCCTTCGTACGATCAGCCCTCTTCCAATGAAGAGTCACCGGGATCTTTTGCTTGCTCCCCCATGTCCACGGATGTGAGAACTGCTCCATGGGGTTCTCTGGACCCACATATTGTAAGAGCATCAGGTATACGGGCCTCCACGGATACCCGTGTCACCAACACTGGTCCCCTGAAGTCACCTTCTAGGGCTGGTAAAGAACCTTCCTCCCATGCAACTGTTGCACCGGGCCCCATGCACCCCTGTGCCGCAGCTGCTGCATGTATGCGGGTCTCCACGGAGACTCATGTTGCCAAGGGTGCACGGATTTCTACGAAACCTAGTGTCACCAATACCAGTTCCGGTAAATCATCGTCACAGACTGGTAAATGTTCTTCTACCTCTGCACAGGGTCCTACGGACTCCCGTGACAATGGTGAGTACTTGCTGTCCATGGCACATCTCAGTGAGAGGGACTTTTACTAGTCCATGAAGATGATTCACCAGAACTAGTATTGGTGACACTGGGTTTCATAGAAACCCGTGCACCCTCAGTGACGTGGTCTCCACGCATATGCACAGCAGCCGCGGCGAGGGGGTTCATCAAGCCCCGTGCAACAGTTGCTTGGGAGGAAGGTTCTTTACCGGCCCTAGAAGGTGACTTCCAGGGACCAGTATTGGTGACACGGATCCATGGGGCCCATACACCTGTTACTCCCACATCACGTGAGTCTGAAGAACTACGTGGTGTGGTTCCCGTGTCTGTGGACATAGGAGAGCAAGTGAAAGATCTCAGTGCCTCTTCTGTGGAAGAAGGCTGATCGTATGAAGGCCTGTGGGCCTTCTTATGGTAGGGAGAAGCACCCTTCTTCCTCCAGTGTGTCTGGGTAATGGGACCTTTGGAAGAAGAGGAGGCGCCGTTGGAACACAATGACGAAGATGACGATGGGGATAAACTGTGAGGTCTCTTCTTCAAACTCTTCCTGCCTGCCCACAGTGTGCAGGTACTGACTCACCCCTTGCATGTTCCCACAAGGAAACAGTGCCAGGGTGCCAAAAAGGTGAGGCTATCCTACAAACTTGCTCACCTGTGAAAGCGACAAGGAGGTTCCCCGTCCAGTCTTCTTCGCTTGTAGAGGCCAATGCCTTGAAGAAGACTGTAGCATGTCTTCGCAATAGACCCCATTCACGTCTGGGTGACTGTACATGGTCGTGTGAGCGTATGCGGTCACATGAACGGGTCTGCTCTCCCTGGGAAAGCCCCTGTGCATGTTCGTGAACAGGTCCGCTCTCCCAGACCTGTGCAAAAGTCATTACTGCGGGTTGACAACTGCTCATGGCCTTCCTCTTGTATCAGGGCTTCGGCAGGTCCATGAAGGGTGCTGCAACCCTCTCACCTGTCTCCTCAACCTCCTCGGGTTATACCAGGAGACGTGAGTTGGATAGGCCTAGGGCTCAAGATTGGGATCATTCGCCCTCCCATCCCAGCCCATCCACGAGAGCTTACACCCCGGTTCAGTCCTAGGATCAGAAGGTTGTATGCCTGAGTGGTGGAGAGGGGGGTCAGGGGACTCTGATGAGGGTGTCTCTCTTGCCAAGAGAGAGAGTAGCCCAGGAGGGCCGTGACCTAGAAGGGCTTGAGGGCCCTTTTCCTCAGGACATGGACAACCCTGAACTACAGAGGACCTACACTGAGATTGTGAAACTGATTCTTCAATATAACAATCTCAGGGAAGAGACCATGGCAACTCCCGTAGATTGCCCTTCTGCCCTCGAACCCTTCTGGGGACCACACAAGGAACCCAAGGCTTCTTTGGGCCTGCTGTGGTCAGATCTTGCCAAAGTGGTCATAGACAAAGTGAGTCCTCTGGTTTCTGGGCAAGAGAACTTATTTTGTCCTAGCTGCTCGAACAAGGTACTTTCCTCCTCCCCCCTTGTCAGAAGCGTTTCTACATGCCTCGGAGAGGCCGCTGCCAACCAAACAGGTTGATCCAGACCTGGTTCGTCTAGGCCCGGGTCTGTTGCTGGACCAGCTCCATGCAGGGGGATTCACCCTCTCATTAGCAGGAGTCAACAGCTTTGGATCGACTGCCATGGCAGCATTCCAAACAGTCTCTTGGCTAGATCAGTGGACATTTTCCGTGTCCAGGAATGCTTCATCATCTTCGAGTTCAAGGGACCCTGAAGAGGAAGCTACTTTAAGAATGATGCTATCTGGTGGTAGGACCATTTCCTACCTGGCCCACCGGACAGCATACCTGTGGGCAATCTTGGTGACGAAGAGGAGGGACGCAGTCCTGACTCAAATCTCCAGGTTCATTGGTCCTGAGTCGGCCTTGGCCTTGAGGAATGGACTGTTGCTGGGTACCACTTCTCTCTTTCCTAGGGAACAAGTGGATACTGCAGTAGACAGATGGAGGGCCGATAACAACAACTGTCTCATCCGCCAGGCAGTGGCAAATACCTCTGGGTCTTCATATTCCACTGCAGTCCAACCTTCAGGTCAGGTTGGCACTTCCTCTACGGGTCCTAAGAAGTCCCTGCTTTGAAGGGTCCTCATAGGAAAACCCAACCTCCTGCCCCCTCCAGGAAAGGCATGCAATAGTGTCCCTTTCAGCCCCCCTCCCAGCCTGGGAGAGGGGGCAAGGGTAAGAGGAAGGGAGGAGGACACTAGCGGCAGTGTTCCTCCCCATGTGCTGCCAATGAAGGGGGTTGCCTATCGAGCATTTGGGAAACATGGCAGCAATATGGAGGGCAGAGACCTGGATAGTGAATGCCCTTTGGGAAGGGTATTTACTTCCCTCCGAGTCTCTGCCAACTCTCACCAACCATCTCCCTCTCCAAACAAGTTCCCAGCTGGCTAAAGGATCTCATCCTGCGGGGGGGAGGTGAAAGCAATGCTGAAGAAAGGCGCTGTGGAAGTTGTGACAGATCGGTCTCCAAGGTTTTACAGCTGTCTCTTTCTCGTCAAGAAAGCATCAGAGGGATGGAGACTGGTCATAGACCTTGCTTCCCTGAACTGATATGTTCACTAGACTCGGTTCACAATGGAAATGACATGCTCACTGCTTGCGGCCATCAGGGAGTCCAACTTCATGCTTTCGGTGAACCTGGAGGATGTGTATTTCCAAATACTTACCCAGCCATCAGTCCTCACACAAGTACCTCCACTTTATCCTAGGGGAAACAATGTACCAGTTCAGGGCACTCTTGTTTTGGGATCTCAACCGCTCCCCAGATGTTCACACGAGTGTTCACCCTTTTGTTGACTTGGGCCCATTCGCACGGGAAACGTTTTCTGAGGTATTTTAATAGTTGGCTAGTCCTGGAGGGCTCTAGTTTGCAGTTGCTCCAGGACAGGGATCAACTTCTCTTGTTTTGCCACTTTGAGAAGTCCGACCTCATACCCAAGCAGAGGATAATGTACCTGGGCATGCTGATAGATATGGCAGCAGCGAGAGTCTTCCCCTCAGACTTGCGTATCAGCAAGCTCAGGGAGGTGGTGTGATTGTTCCTGTCACAGTAGGAACAAACAGCTTGGCAGTGGCAAGTCATTCTTGGTCACCTGTCATCCTTGGAGAAGCATGGGCAGCTTCACCTTCGTTCCCTTCAGTGGAGAATGAAGGAGTTCTGGTCTACTGCAAGGGACTCCCTGTACCTTCCCATTCTTCTTTTGAAGGAAGTGAGACAGGACTTAGTCAGGTGGCTGGACAACAGGAGCCTCGTAATAGGAATGTCACTTCACCTTCCCCCCTCCCAAGATGCTTCTGTTCTCGGATGCATCGAGAGAGGGATGGGAACACACCTGGAAGAGTTGCTTGTTTCGGGTGTGTGGGATCAGAACGACAAGTACCTCCACATCAGTATCCTAGAACTCAAGGTAGCCTTCTTGGCCCTCCAAGAGTTTTGAGATCGAGTGATGGGGCACTCTGTAGTACTGACAAGCGACAATACCACAGTGGTGGCATATGTCAACAAGCAAGGGGTTTTGGTATCCCACCAGCCCCACGAGTTGACAGTGCATGTACACGATTGGGCAGTCGCGCACTCAGTGAAGTTGTCAGCCAAATACATTCTGGGCAAGAGGAACGTAGTGGCAGATAATCTCAGTCGCAAGGGTCAAGTGATAGGGACAGAGTGGTCCCTATGCCCAGACATCACAGAGAGATTTGGCAACAGCCAATGATAGACCTGTTTGCAACCCGGCACAACAGGAAGTTGCCCGGTGTTCTGCTTGGTCGTCCTGGACCCATGGGCATCAGCAGAAGACACCTTTCAGCACTTGTGGGACAATCTCGAACAGAGCCAAGAACCTGATTCAGAAAACTGAGCAGGGCTGAGTCGAGCCACACCGAACCAAGCCGATCATGCGAACGCGATCCCTGGGTGGTATGCGGTGGACTGGGAGGCAATCGGGGTAAGCCAAGCCGAGCCAGTCTTGCAAACATGACCAGGGGCTGGGCGAGGCAAAGAAGCTGAGCCGATTGCGCAAACACAATCGGAACTGGACAGGTCAGAACTCATCTGCCATGAACTAGCGCTAGTTTCCTAAACTGCAAACTCCTTCAAGGCCAAGGCCTCTCGAGAAGAAGGTTTAAAGGAGAATTCTGTGTCTGCTATCCTGCATGCTCAGACCCTAAGGTTCAAGACACAAGGATGAAACCCGGCCAAGCAACCGAAGCAGCTGGTAGGCAGGATCGAGACACCTGGCGTCTTGGCACCGAGACACGGCACTTTCTCTCATCCTGTGCTTCTCATCTGGAGAGCGCTCGTGATTCATAGAATTCGAGCAACCTACGAGATTTCAAAAAATCTGGAGCAGCTGCTTTCGGTTTCCTAAAAAATCGAAAAGAGCCAGCCACAGAACCAGTCTTAGACGCAGACTTCTAAGACTGGCAACGAGGGCGTGGCCTCAAGAGGCCACGCTCTCGCAGTCCCCCGCAACACAAGACCCCAGAGAAGAATGAGAATCAGTTTCGAGGGCGGGAAGAGCCGACGAGGGAAACTTAGTCTCCCAGAAGAGAGTCAGTCCCTTAGAAGTCCCGTAGGACTCCCGAAGTGAACCTCTTCCCTGCTTCTTCTGGTGTTCGAACCGATAGAATTGAGACAGCAGGCTGGGAACCCGACTGAGCACTGGTAAGCACTCTGGGAGCGCTTATAATGCTGGCAGGAAGAGCTGAGAAACCTTGGTGCCTTGGCCCTTTCTCTCGCAGTGCTCCTGAACTGGGCCGGAGAGAGTACTCTCCGGACCAGATCGGGATACTCGATACTCTACAGAATCTCAAGCACTCGGAGCAGTTGCGAACGAGCACCCGAAACAGCCCCCATCATAGAGGCGGAACCTCTAGGACTGGGAATGGGACCGCAAACCGAGGTCTGCATGCCTGCGGCTCCCAAAACACAAAACCTAGGGGTATGCGAATCGGTTCCCTAACCTGAAGGTCAGGAAGAGCCAGTGAGAGATTCACTGCCTCCTCAGAAGGAGGCAGTCCCTAGACGTCCAAGGGCATCAAGGGGAAAGAAGCAGCCTTCCTCTCCTTCGGCCGATGAAGGTCTATCCGGTTCCCGGGACCCCCTTGAACCTCAGGAGACGAAGGGAAGAGGCAGCAGAAGATGAAATCGAAGATAAGTTGAAGAAGACAGCAGCTATTTCCACAGGGCAACTTCCTTCACCTTCACTCCAACATCTTTTACAGGATGGCAGACACGAAACATCGTAACCTCCAGAGCAGCTAGGCAGGAACACAACGGAAGCAGGCGTAATTAAGGGGCCTGGTACACAGTAACACTTTTTGGGAACCTTGATAGATTTAGTTTTCCCTCCAAAGCTGTTTGAGTCTTTAGTAAAGCCTCTTAAAGCAATTCAAACCTTTCTAGGTAGCTGTAGGACCTGTGATATGGTAGAGAATTACAAGTGTTGCACAATGCTGACTTTTGCATTGATTGATTGATTATGAGATTTAGGTCTTGAAGACCAAGCGCTGGAACCCATCAGGATTATTCAGCACTGTAATGGAGGTGAAATATATAAATTAATATGATTGATAATGAACAGGTGAATGATGACATACTAGTAAAATTCAGTGTTAAAATATGAACATAAAAAATAAAGAATTATATTAGATAGAACCAACAAAAAGTAAGTATATTAAACTTTTATATTCAAAATATATACTTAGTCTAGTCTTTTGGTCCTGACCTAGATTGAGAATAAAATGGTATCTATTTTGAAGTTTTTCCCTCTCAGGGTTGTTAAATGCAGACTGGACCTTTAAATGTACTACTTCTCAGTTATACATTATTGGCTCTGCAGGGTTTTGGCACAGTAACCCTAACCCTCCTCCTGCTGAAGGGGTCATCCTCCAAAGAGACCTCAGCTGTCTTCATGATGAGAATCTCATACCCGAGTGACAATCCTCCTAAGGCGACATCAGTAGCCTATGGATTGAATTCACTACGTAAAAACAAACACTTTTGTACAAGTATTTTGTTACTAATTAGCCTTTAAGGGTTTGCTGATTTTCACTTTGCCCTCCTCCTGTTTCAAATGTGGGAATCAGCTATATAATGTAGAGGTACGGTTCATTTCAAAAATAAAAATACTTAAATCTCTTATTTTTTAAACGCCTCTCCATTATATAAATTCTCTCCCTACCTCCCAGCATTCAAAGTGGACAGAAGTAGACTGAAGGCTACGGGTGTTTGTTTCCATTAGTCCCCTTTTGGGGGGGGGGGAGTAGATGGACAGAAGAAGGATATTCATAGAAAACCAAGTGTTCTGGTTTTTTGTTTTAATCTGTTGAACTCCCGCTGGCGCGGAAGTAAAAGCTATATAATGGAAAGGTAAGTATTTAAAAAATAAATCTTAAATTAAGTATTTATATTTTTCATTTGTACAATACAACTTACCATTTTTCATTTGTACAGTATAAAAGTGTATTGTATGTTGAGTATAGTACTTACCTTATTGTGTGTTGTTTATAAACATATAGCTTATTTACGTGAAATTACAAACTAGGGGAAAAAGACAGTAACTTATGGTTTGACATCCATTCAGAACTAGAAAGTCTACTGTCTGTTTTTTATAAGTATTTATATATAGTGTATACTGTAATGTGTAGTGGCAATGTAGGGGAGTAAGGGTTTGAAGTTACCACTTTACATCTGTAGTGTTTTTTTTTTTTTACCATATTTGGCAATTTCCAATATCCAGCAGGGCCTTGGATGTATTAATCCAAATGAACAAGGAATTACTGGAATGCAATGGACAGACCGATGCCCCTGGCCTAAATCATTTGATCACCTCAATAGTCAGAGAAATGACAACTTGGACACTGTTTCTTGGCCAACTTGAAGGTAACAAACAATTCATTAGCATTGGGTTGAAAGTCTAGTCTTTATGAAGGTAACATAGATGTAATACTGTTATTGGCATCACAGAACCAAGGAAATGGAATGATCTGTCTCACTGAACACTTTCGAAACATGTAGAATGATGAAAGTCGTAAGCTTCCAAATGTAAATGGGTACCAAAGATGTCTTACTTTATTCAAAGGTGCGAGAAAACAGAAAAGAAGAGCGCCAACTTCAGTAAGTCGAGAAAGGAGGACTATGATCAAGCTTCTTCACAGGTTGA
This sequence comes from Macrobrachium rosenbergii, assembly GCF_040412425.1. Classification (NCBI taxonomy): domain Eukaryota; kingdom Metazoa; phylum Arthropoda; class Malacostraca; order Decapoda; family Palaemonidae; genus Macrobrachium; species Macrobrachium rosenbergii. The sequence continues at coordinate 23,033,176 of NC_089783.1, read as the reverse complement.
ATGAATCCAGAAGTCATGGTACCAAGATCAACTGTCCTTATTGCCTGATTTCAGCAAATAAATGTTGCAACGACATCCATCTTGCTTGGGATGTATGGTTGGCCACTGCACTGAATGTTCATCTGTCTGCTCATGTACTTGCACTGCAATAGAGCAGATGAAAGGACACAGACTTTTTTTGTTGACCATGGCACTACCATGGTTTCATTGCTGTCACACTGAGGAGTGTCTATCTTGGACCTTGAGACTCTTGAAAGTACAAAAAGGACTGTGCTCAAGTCCCAAGGAAGGGAAGTGTAAGAGACTGCCGCCCTGGTCAACGTTCCTAAGAATGAAAAGTCTCTGCAGGAGGACAGTGTAACCATGGCCCTACCTTGGTGTCATTGCCATCAAAGGAGTGCCTATTTGGACACTGAGACTCCTGGAACTGTCTTAAGATCCACATAATATTCTCCTCATGTTTTGGATCAACTGGTAATTACAGCAGCAGCAGCTACTGCTTACACCTCCCACTCCTCACAAGAGGAGTGTAACTACAAATCAAAAGTAATGGAACTCCTTGACACCACTTGCTTCTTGACTGAGTAGGAACCAAACACAAGTTGTCGGAACTGTGTTTGGAGGTATTGTAGATCTCCCAGCGAATCCGGCAAACAACGGGAAGTTACAAGCCCAAGACTTGATTCATGGATGCGAAACTGAACTTGTCTGTCATACATCCATCATCCTGAAGTGTGTCTGGTTGACCACTGTGCTGAGTGTGCTACTGCAAACCCGTGCACCTGCACCACCAATGGAATGTCTAGGTAACTACTGTGCTGAGTGTACTACTGCAAACCTGTGCACCCGCACTGTCAATTGAGATGATAGGACACTAGCCCCCCACCTCTTGTTGACTAAGGAACTATTATGGTACTGTTCCTTAACAACACTGTGAAACGCCTATCCTCGATCCTGAGACTTGGAGATCTAAGAAGATCCAGGTTGTTGGGGTGCAGATTAGATCAAACTAGGCTAGGCTAGGTTTAACTTAGGCTAGGTTAAGTACCCAACCTAACCGAACCCAGATCCTTGAAAAAAGGGTAACTACCTTCTGGTTGAAGCCATTAAACAAGGAGTCCCAGGATACATAAGTGCAGGATTAGTAAGGTTAAGCTAGAACAAGTTAGGCTAGGCTAAGTACCTAACCCAACCTAGTCCCTTGTAGAGCAAGAGACTACCTCATGGTTGATGCCATTAGACAAGTAGCTCCAGGATTTTGAAATGCAGGTCTGGTAAGGTTAGACTAGAACTAGTTAGGCTAGGCTAAGTTATGTTAAGTACCCAACTTACCTAACCCAAACTAACCTCTTAAAGTGTATATGAATGTCCTTTGGTTGATGCCTTCAAGGGGAAGGTAGTCATCTTACCATTAAGCTAAGTCCTCTCACCTTCCAAGAGAGGATGGGAAGGACTGGGGAGTATTCATCTCACCAATAGGCTAAGTCCTCTCACCTCTCTGGGAGGGGATGCGAATGAATGGGGAGACCTTGTTGAAGACCTGGACACCCCCCTTTCCATCTTCAAGAATTAGTCTTCATCCTAGCTAAGAAGAGTATTACAGAAGAGAACACAGGCTATTGCACCGAGGAGTAGGCCTGATCCATAGACCTACGGAGCTACAAAATAATTCCAGTCGCACCAGGAAAAAACCTGGCACGACCAAAATTGATTGACTACTGTTTTGGAAGCGCTGGACGTTATGGTTCTACAGATATTCACTGTGAATGAGACCAACCTTTAGTCGAAAACGAATCAGGAATCCGAAGAAATCTGTGCTGATGAATTGTAACTACCTTCGTTCAGGGAGTCAAAGGTTAATATCAGTGTAGGAACAATCAAGTCAATGTTCGATTGTGAACGATGAAATAGAGATTTCTTACTACCTGAAAAATGTCAAAGTCTCTGGCTGAACACAATAGAAAGACCATCAGTTCCTGCAATGACTGACAGAACAAATTCATTCAATCATGAAAAAGACCCTGTCAATAGGTCTTTTATGGATATCTAGAATGGCAATGAATCACATCCATGGCCGTCCGAGTCATGTCCACAACCGTGCGAATATTGTCCACGGCCTTGAGAGTCAAGTCTGTGGCTGCGAGTCATGACCACAGCCGTGCGAGTCTCATTCGGGGCTGCCCGAATTAGAGTGGTAGCTGCAGTTTCTCCTAAGGGAATGCGAAACAGAACGATGGAGAGGCGGCGACGACAGATGTTTGTGCAATGCCTTTCGTCACATACGTGTTTTTTTAATTGATCATCTAGTAATGGCCAACGGACGTTACCATACAGGCAAACAGGATTTGTTCTGCCAACTTTTATGTCCTTTATAAGGTAGATCAGTGCTCTTCACTCGACAGAACTGAATGTGGCGGTGATCGAACGGGCATCGGTTCTTCAACGTGGCATGGCTGTAGACCATCCCATTCTCTTCCCAAACCTTCAAGTGAGCGAGGTCGATGTTCTGTTCCTGGACACGCCATCCTGAGACAATTTCCACAACTCCATGTGCAACGGCCGTGATGTTATTATACGGCTGTATGTCCGTGCTGTCATGTCTGCTGCCACGTGAACCCAATCTTTCCCAGGAGAGCAAGAACACAATAGATGACGAGATGCTGAGGAGCGAGGCTAAATGGCCGACTGGATTAAAGTAACCGCACATGCGTGCATGTCTTCACGGACTCAGACATTCAACAGGACGTGGTCATGGGAGCTGGAACGATGATCAGGTAGGAATTCTGGAATGAAGGAGATTAATGCCATGGACATGCGAGCGACGAGGCAACAACTGCCTAGGCTGGAAACACGCCCGCTGCTGTGGAGAATCTCTCATGTCCGTCATAGGATTATGGGACCTAGAAGGAAACACCTGAACTTCCAAGTTTTCAATACCCTGGATTTCTTAACAGGAACCTTGCCATCATAGCCCAAGCGAGAGACTGCGGAAAGAGCAGGAGCAGACAAGCTTCCATAAGACAGACCAACCAATCTCAAAAAATCCTCTTATAGTTGGTGTTGGCCAGAATAGTGCTTGTTGGCATAGTGATAGAATATAAAGGACTCAGGACAAGAGGGCTCTTTTGCTTGTCAATAGTAACTATCTTGGTTTTCCCTTCATCCTACTCGCACAGATGTGACAACACACACGTATCTCGGCTGTCTTCCTTATTACCTGGCAGGTCTCTGCAAGATAAATGTTCACCCAAGTCCCATGCATTTTCATCAGGGAAATGTGTGTGTTTGAGGACTCACAGCAGCTACCAAACCAAAAATAGGTTTTTCCTATGTCAAAACCCACTTTTGGATAGCGTAGCTGTTGTTTGTCTTCAAAAGAGCTTAATAAAGAAATTGATGGGTGGTGAGATGACTTAGCTCCTAATAAATAAATCACAATAACCCAGATAAATTTTTTGGTCCGAAGTATGGTCACAGGTCATTAACCATTTTCGTTATTTCGGATACCCATTAGGGTTTGGCAATATGAACAGGAAACAACACACAAACCTATATATGTTTATTCTTTGAGGTTCTAAGGTGACTTCCTAATTATGTTGGGTCTGGCTGCAGGATTATTGCACCTTCCTTTGCAAAATCTTAGTATGACCACCACTCCCATGGTAATGGTGTTTCAGGAATTTTTGATCCAAGGTAAAGTCACAGGTTATCAACCGTTTTCTTTATTCTGCATACCCATTAGGGTTCAGCAATAAAGAACAAGAAACACACAAACCTATGTGTGAATTATCTCTTGTGGCTCTACGATGACTTACCTAATTATGTTGGGTGTGGCTGACCTAATTATGTTGGGTGTGGCTGAAGGATTATTGTGCCTTCCCCGGTTCAGGAACTGCCTCTAATAACCATCCCATACACTCAAGGCTTCTTTGAAAGAAAACTTTCCAAAGAAAGTTAATGATGTACTCACCTTTTGAATGCCATGCGACTTAGGGAAGGAATGAGGGGCCTGCCTTTTTAATGAGGGACACTAAAATAATTCTCTGCCCATGCAGAGAGAGAGTGGTTTATTTGTGCTGGGGTGTGGGAAAATGAAGAAGACCATCTGGGACATTTGCCATGACATCTAAGTAAACCTTAAGTGTTTGAGACAGGCATGTTTTACAGTAGAACCTCGGTCCTCGACTGTACTAGAACTCGAAATAATCGGATTTCAACACGAAATGTGGAGTAAATTTTGTGTCGGAGTTCAAACAACAAACCGGAATCCGACCCGATGAATCATATGATGTTTGTAGAAAAAAGAGTTTCGGGCGGCTGCCGCTAGTTGGCGTTGTTGGTGGCGTTCTTCCCATGCTTATTTAAAAGCATTTAAAGCCCACACATGCTGCTGCTGTTGAAAAACAAGCCATATTATCACATGAAATTAATAATACAGTATTTATAAACCGAATTACTGTATGTCTGTTATCATAAAATTAAGAAAAACATTCGAATGTTTATGTAATTAGTACCGCGATACACCACCAGGGCAGCGCTCTGGTTTGTTTATATCTGCCACAGGCTGCCGAGTTCCGACGTAATTTCGGAAATTTTTCTTAATTTTATGATAACATACAGTAATTCGGTTTATAAATACTGTATTATTAATTTCATGTGATATGGCTTGTTTTTCATTGTTATCATTATTAACAACAGTTTTCATGTGTACCTGTTACAGTACATTCTGGTAGTGCCTATAAGGCTACTTAGCCTAGCCTATGGTAATACGGCCGCATTGGTCATAGGCCAACTTTTTTGATACAGTATGCATTTAAAAATGTAAAAAGTGCTTCTGATACGGTAGGTTATTAAACTCTGAACCTATTTAATTGTAATTTGTGTAAAGTTTTGTATAAAAAGGCAAGGTTGGGGTAATGACTGGTGGTCAGGAATGGATTAATCCATTTTCAGTTATTTCTTATGGGAGAAATTAACTCAGAATTCGACAAAATCGAATCTCAACACTTCTGGAACGAATTAGCGTCGATAACCAAGGTTCTACTGTATTTGAAATATTGAATTCCCTTGTCAGAAAAGGGGATTTTTCACAACACCTATGACATCACTGTTGGCCAAGTTATGCCCATTAGAAGTAGATCCGCATGAATTTATTTCCTTTAACACTTGGAAAGAATTCCAATATTAAGGATAACTGAGGAACTTTCTATTTCACAGCCTACCCATTGAAATTTTAGGGGGCTAAAACTTCACTGAGTCTTAAAACTATGTACTTAACTTGAGTGTCATTCTGATGATAAACAAATGCATCGTTGAACACTTTTCCAGAGAAAAACTTGGGGAAGATAGCTGACAACACACACTGTTGTCACATCTGTGCGAGTAGGACGAAGAGAAAACTGAGGTAGTAGCTGTGGACAAGAGATACAGCCCTCTTGTCCTGAGTCCTTTATATTTTATCACTATGCCAACTAGCACTATTCTGGCCGGCACCAACTATAAGAGAATTCTTTGAGATTGGTTGGTGTGTCTTACAGAGCCCTGGGTGGGGGACTATGAGAGTGTAACTTGTGAGGACGAACAGCGGCTTTACTAACAGAATGACAAATTTTTTAATCAATTTATATTTTCCTTAGCTAAGAAACCTGCAGTCTTAACTTACAGATGATTCTTCTAGCGCCAGCTGGAAAAGGAAAAACACAAGGAATTGGTGGCAATGAGGTAGGTTGATAGACCTGGTGGCAACTGTCACCGCCATCATACAAGAATTGAGGAGATGACATCTCAGTTTCTAGTAGAAAGAGAATAATTACAAGTGACCAAGTGTGTGTATGCACTCACTTGACCTATTGGTCAGTGGTAATTACCCAGCTAATTCTACTGCATCTCACTGCTATAAGCTTCAATAAGAGAGTCCCCTAGCTGTGCTTACTGAGTTTGAGCATACAGTACTCATTTCTTACTTGTTCACAATTATTTATTTCCGTATTTGATTTTTTCTTCTACATCTTATTGAGTGTTGTCTGAGAAAGCAATAATCTTGCTGGGTCCCTTATAAGTTCATCTGTTTATTTCTCCAATTTGTTCCGACGGGAATACAAACTTACGCTTTCATAAATGGAGTTACTCATGCAAGGCATGCTTCGGCTGTCTTGACTCAGAACAAAATCCTGTCGCCCGACCTGACCTCCTGAGGTCTACCTCTTCTACTATGATCTAAGCTGTCAGTGCATCCAGTTGTCTTCAATGCTCTCCCATTTTTGTTACCGAGTTTTCCTCTGTGCACGCCATGTGTACAAGATTTATGTCAAATACTTTGCTGATTGTGATCATTTCCCCTCTCAGTATCCATATTTTGTACTTGCTGGGCAGTGTAGTGCTTTTTTTTCTGAAGGTACAGCCTCTTCAGCACTGGCATCGCTCTCCAGTCAACATATAACCATCATCAACGGTAAAGGGCTGATTGTCCTTAAGTGATCTGCTGCTGCCACCAGTCAACCAGCCCATTTCCAGATTCCTTTCCTGCTTTGTCACCAGCCCACCCCACTGATGCTTTTCTGCCTGCCTTACTGGCTCCTTTACTACTCCAGCTACACTTGTCAAAATGTGCACGGTGGTTAGTTCCTTCCCACACTTAACCTAAAAAGTTGTTGCCACCTCATTGCTGCAGCTACCCATGGCAGATATTTTTACACAATTCCAAGAGTACATCTTTACTCTGTCAGACCATCTACACTGCTATTATCCCTGTATAGTTTCCAGCTCTCTGCTTTTCTAGAATTGCTGCTGCCACTAAGCCTTCTTACTAGATCCCTCCATAAGCCTTTCTACCAACTCCAGTGATGCATTCAGTGCTCCCTGTCTCTTCAGCACTGCCCACCTCCTCTCTCTGGATGCTGTCCACTGTGCACTTTTTTGCTATGAGTTCTGATTTGCTTTCCCAATCATTCTGACTAGTCCCTTTATAGCAGACCCCACTTGTAGAGTGGTTTTAGCACCTCACTTGCCTGTGTTGGCTGCACCTCCTGAACAGATAATATATTATTGGTGCCATCTGCTCTGCTGCTGCCACCACCATTTGTTTCACTTTACACTACTTCTGATTACTGTACCAGTTTGCCAGATACCTTTCTCTACCACCCAGCCCTACTTCAGTGCCTACCCCACTATTTGAGCTTGCTAATACATTGGCTTTTACTCCCACTACCGGAATAAAAATTTCTTCAACCTTGTCGCTGACATCTGCTACTTTGTTCATCCCTCCATCTGTGCTTTTGGACTCTGTGGCATGATTGCCATACCTAGACATTCCTTTTTCCAGTACCAGCCTTCCTGCTGATCCTAATCTGGATATTTTGCTACCATCCGGGATCCAGCAGAAGTCCACCAGTTTTTGTTCTAGCCACTTTAAAAAGGGCATTTCCAGGTATTCCTATTCTTCGTATTGTTAATGATCTCCATCACATTCTGCTACCCTAGGATCAAGACCATCACCCTGACAAGTTAGATGATCCAACTAGGTTAGATTATTGTACATAACAGTCTTCTCTTTATCCTGTCCTGTCATTATCAAAAGACAGGAACTATAACACTGCTGCAAGATGGAGCCTGTGCTATAACAACGAAGGCATTTGGTACAGCTTCATTCTCAAGGTTTCACAGTTTTCCAATGATCTATGTTTCAGTCTGTTAATCCAAGCCATCTGAAAAGGCCGAATTCCCTTTTGCAAGTGACCTCTCTGCCTCCAAAATCCCAGACAGGAGTTTAGACAGATCTCTCCCATTGACAACCAAGACTCCTGTAACTACAAGGAGAGGCCACTTTAATCTTCTCAGGACTTTATTTACTTCATGGAATTTTCTGATAAGGAAGAGACCTCCATTCCAAAAGTCCTTAACTGCAGAACTTCATCCTGAAGATGCATATCTCCATGGAAATTGGACACTTGAATGATCCCTCATTACATCAGTAAGACATATTGGCAGATGTCCATTCCTGTATGGAAAAAAAAAAGACTGTCCTTAACAATTTAAATTTACCAGACATCTAGGATTACTCCACTCAAGCCTGTCAGAGTCAGATGTATGACAACATTCTTTACCTCCATCTCCTGTCATTCATTTTCTAGCATAGGATATGAAGAGTCCAACAGCCTGAACAATGAAGTGGGGTCACTGGCCAAGAAACAGGCAGTCAAGAAGGTTTCAGACAGATCACTACAGGTACCTGTTTCTGCTTCAAAAGGCAACATGAGGATGATGCCCCTTCCTTAACCTTGGCCTCCTGACCAAATTCCTGTGGCATACTCCTTTCCATATAGAAATGGTGGAATCAGTGAGACAGTCCATTCAGAAGGGAAACATCATGGCACCCACATCCCCATTCAAATGCTGGCAAGCAAGTATTTGAGATCCAGTGAAGGTGTAAGAGGGCCTGGCATAGATGTGTCTTTGCTGTAAAGTGAGCCTGTAGAATAACTGGAGGAAATCGGACATAGTAACCTCCATGGCAGCAACATATTTGGGCATGAAAACAGACACTAGCACAGTGTTCAAGAAGCTGAGAGAGAAGATGATAACACAGGGAATAGAGAAGCTACAGTTTTAATTTTATTATGACGTGTTGTACAGATGGTATAAAGAAAGATTCCACTACTGCATACACCGAGTAAGAAATGCTTACCATACAACTGCTGTGAGCTGATCTCATAGTGAGGGACAGAAAGATGGCAAAGACACAATTAAAAGAATAAAAAGATAGTTAATGAAGTCAAAAAGAATTATCAAGAAATTCAAGTGTTAGTAAAAACAGCATCCAAAAGAAGTATGTAGACGTTATCAGGGAAGGGATATTGAGAAAAACATGGTAGGGAAATCAAGATGCAAACTGGTCAGTTAAAGAGAGTAAGAGCCTTCAACCTCTGGCAGGGGACAGACAAGTGAGACAATAAAGATGTATACACAGGGAAAAGGACAAAGGCATGTGTTTTAAAAAGGTATCTACTTTGATTTTGATCCTGATGGGCACACAAAAAACTAGTTTCTCTTAAACATCTTTTCCACTAGCAGACATGAATTTTTGCATCTCTGTCCTGGTGGACAGAAATGCAAAAATTCACATCTTGGTGTTTACCCAGCTGGGGCTTGAAATTGTACACAAATTAACAATGCAATTACAGTTGACCCCCAGTATTTGCAGGGGATGTGTACCACTACCCCCAACTAATGGCTAAAATCCACAAATACTTGACACTCCTCTAAAAATGCTTATATGTAACTGCCTATTTTGATAGTTCAAAACACCAAAAACCCCTCTAAAAATGCTTATACCTAAAATTTTAATGGTTTTATTACAAAAAATACATTTAGTCACAAAAATATGAAAATACAGTAATTTGGGAATATTTATCTTGAAAAATACTGCGAATAGACGAGTTTTCGACGAATAGTGTGTATAAATGTTCCACGGTGAAATCCGCAAATAGGTGAAGCCACGAATCCGGAACCACGAATAAGGATGGGTCCACTGTACATACATCAAAATAAACAGGATAGACCTGAAATTTTAGGAAACAAAACATACATTTCAATTTGACCTGTTTATATACTAGGCATGGTAGAACAAACAAGGAAAAGGATATTATTTACATAATGGTTGAGGTGCACTGGCATTTTTCTACCAGTTAAAAAAATAAGCAATGTATAGAAAAGGAGAAAAATCCAAGATCCATCAACAAGGCACCCAAATGAATGGACCAAAGTTTTTTTATATAATATGTAGAGGATGGGGTTAGGCAGTTGAGATCAGTCCTTGAGAGGGATCTCTCCCCTCTCATGAATAAAAGAAGACCTTAGTGAATTCTTAGTCACAACTTCATACCAACAGACAGTAACAGGCTCTAGTAAAGTACTGTAATGGTTTGTAATTCATACAAGTACATATGGCATTTGTTAGTCACAACATTTTCCCCCCCATCTTTCGTCGAAAATTCTAGAGTTAAAAAAAAAAGGACTTAATTCTAACATAAATATGAAATTTTTAAGTAATTTGTATTTTTCCTGACATACAAACCTGAGGCCTTTCCATAGGGGATTTACTTTCAGTGTGCTGGAGCCAGCCGTTTAACTAAATGGTAGGGGAGGAATCCCTGCCATCCATGTGGTACGCATTTACTTTACCTTTTGTGCCATGAGGTAAAATGATTGGTGGCTAGAGGTGGACCATTTATGCAAAAACTTCAGGTTTGTATGTTATGAAAAATACAAATTACTTATAAATGTCATTTGTTCCTACACGTATACAAACCTTCGGTCTTTACATAGGGGAGACTTACTTCTTGGTGGGAAGATTCTGAGCAAATCTTTGAACTGACTGGTAGTTTGCCTCACCTGGGGACTCTTTCATGGTCATGTAAGAGCAAAGGAAGGAGACGCATGCCTCTGATCTGTTGAATATGTGTGATGCTCAACTGCCAGACTTCTGGCCCTTTTGAATAAATGGAATGTAACATCATTGATTTGAAGATAGATCTGGATGAACCCAACAGGTCTGTTCATTGTCAGCCCCTCTCTCCCTTTGCTAGAGAGAGGGTAGGAGTTGCATCTATTAATCAAAAGAGGGAGAAATTATAGACAGAATACTCAGTCATCTAGAACAACTGCATGCATGCCTGTCCAGCATGTGAAAGCTTGCTAATCGTCCTTAGAAGGCTGTAAAAGAGAAGGTAGGAAACACACACACACACACACACACACACACACACACACACACACACACACACACACACACACACACACACACACACACTCTCTCTCTCTCTCTCTCTCTCTCTCTCTCTCTCTCTCTCTCTCTCTCTCTCTCTCTCTTTTTCAATCATACACCTTAGGCGAGATGCCACCTCTCCTCAAGAGCTGGGTGAGCTACATGACTGTTGAACAGCCACCACAGAACCCGAGGAAAAAGAGTCCGAGGATCTGTGGGCAACATGCCCTGACCTTATGAAATCTCGCCTGGAACTTATTGTTGTCCACCACGTCAGCTGTGGAGTATGTCCGTTTGATCATTACATACAGTCAAAAGAAATGGAGCTCTTGGACCACTTCTTGGCTGAGCCAGAACTCATAAGTTGTCGGCATCTAGTTTGGAGGTGAAGTCAGTAAGTGATAACACAAATGGCTTTCGGGTACTTGGTAGCCTGTAGGGTCCTTAGAAACGGAATGCTCATACCCTGCTAATCACCCGGCGAATCAGCCAGAACGACGGAAGTCGTAAGCCCTAGACTTGAATCATGGATTCGAAAGACATCTCTTAGATGCCAACAGGATCTGGAGTTCCCAAGAGGTCACTTATCCAATAACTAACTAGCCCAATGTTGCTAACCATGGATGTGAAAGACGTCTCCTGGATGCCAACAGCATCTGGTGTTCCGAGGAGGTCACCTATCCAAATACTGACCAGACTTAATCACTGCTAAACTTTGCTGATAGGTAAGAAGCCACGTTTTCAATGTGGTATGGTTGTTGGCTGTTATACCCACAGTCTGGAAAGAGGGAGCCAAACAGCAACAGCTTCGGTGTGTTGAGACTGAAGGACTAACCAGAAAGTCTTCCTAGATTGAACAATCCTTCAGAACATCAAGGTGTCGGGACCGATTGTTGCTAACACCAACCCTAGTGACCGAACTCGTCTGTCATACATCCATCTTCCCTGGAATGTGTCTGGTTGACCGCTGTGCTGAGCATGCTACTGAAAACCTGTGCACCTGCATTGTCAATTGAGGAGATGACAGGACACCAGCCCCCCTTTCTTGCTGACTATGGAACTACCGTGGTACCGCTCCTTAACAACACCACGGGACAGGTAACGAAACCACCACACATCATCAGAAAGACTAAAACATTATAACATTCCAAATAATTGTGTGGTTGAAAGAAAAACTCTTGCTTGCTCAGAGAGAAAACACTTCAGAACAAAAAGAAAAATTATGTAGTAAGGATGTTCGATAAAACAAGGTTAAGAAGACGTCTAAAAATAGAATGGTTGGTGAGAGGTGACAGGCCTCTCTCCTTGGGCACGTAAAAGAAAAAAAATATAACAGAACAAACACCAAGGCTAAGACCAAGCTGGGTGTGCATTAAATCAAAAGGCAAAACCAAGTTAGGGAGGGAATTAAAGAGAAAGGCTCACAGGCTAAAAGGAGTTGATAACGACTACATAGCATAAATGTGTAGGAATAACTACACAACAAGAAAGAGCAAAAATAACAAAATGTAACAGAATATAACTTGTTGCATGATTTCAGAATAGGCAAAATATCTCAAAATAAAAATTATATTAAAAAACAAAAAGAATAAGAATTAAGTTGAATAATACGCAGCAAAAGAGACGCGTCTGTCTCAGACGCAGCCAAAAGAAAAAGTGAACGTGTACCAACTAGAAGGGGCTTCCTCCCCTACCATCAGTAAACCAACTACCAACATCTGTTTTTAATTAAACAGCCAGCTCCAGCTTGCGCTGAAAGTAAATCCCCTATATAAAGACTGAATGTTTGTATATGTGTCAGAACAAATAATATTTTTTAAAATAATTTTGAAATTACCCATAGGCATATGACATAATCCATTTTATTTGCTCAAGGGAATAACATCATTTACAGCTGTTGAACATCATTTACAGCTGTTGTACTTCAGACGAAAATAACATGTAAAACAACACAAAACTTACTGGAATGTTTATATGTATCTTGGCATTTGCTGGTTTATATTAGTAAGATGTTAAAACAACACAAAACTTACTGGAATGTTTATATGTATCTTGGCATTTGCTGGTTTATATTAGTAAGATGTACACATTAATTCTAAAAGCATTTCAATTAAGGTTACTAATTTATTATTAAATCTTAAACACTGTCAAGTGCAACTAATTCAAAGGCTAAATTAAAAAACAGTGTTAATAGTAAATGTTCACTGCCATCAGTAAAAACTAACAGTTGATGACACTTACCAACTGAATTAATCAAAGATTTTGAGGAAATTTTTCAGAAGTCTTGTCTGTGATGAGTAATGATTTTAACCCACTGACTGTACCTATCAATTCAGCAGCTGATGAAGTTGTACCTTCATCAGACTCTACACCATAAATATGGAGGAAGAAGACTGGATATTAGGTATTCAGTGGATATTATAGGAAGCCTTATGTCTTTTGTGTGTGTGTGTAATTATTTATGCTTTACTGCCTGAAGAGTCTGGAATATAAGTTGTTGCCCACCAAAGATGAGCATAGTGAAAGAAGATACAGTATACAGGAAAGCAAAAAGGCAGGGAACTTGAAACTACTATATAAAGATGACGCAGACTACGAGATTGTAAAAATGTAAAAAAATGGGAGAGTGCCATTAAAAAAATGTAAGTAAAACAAGATTAGTGGCAAGGAAAGGAGATAAAGTCTAGAGAGTGGCTGCATGAAAGAAGCATGGGTAAATGCATTGTTTATGTAAAGAATGTAACGAACAAGATTGCAAGAGATGATCAGATTGCAGTGTTTAAATGGGGCAAGGGAGCTTTAGAATAAAAAATGTATAATGCATATGAAAGATATTTCCTTTTCTACACTGAAGAGACAAGAGTAGTTAGAAATAAAAGAGATCAATTCTATAAAGTTAAATTAACCTGATTTATAGCTGGAGTGTACAGAGAAACTGTCACAAATGATGAAGTAGCAGAGAGATGTAATGTTCAGAGGTTGGAAATCAAGTGAGATTTGGTCATGGTGAGAATTTGAGAGAGGCAATTAACCCTTAAACGCCTGTTGGACGTTTTAAACGTCGTCAAAAATTGTCTGTCGAATGCTGAGTGGACGTTGCAAACGTCGACTGAAAATGCTTTTTTTAAATATTCGCGGAAAAATAATTATAGGCCTAGTTTGCGGAAGATTTCAAATCACGTGCCTTGGCGGATGCTGGGAGTTCACGGATCCAGGTGTTGTGTTGTTTTTGAGCATCACACAGGCGCGCATGCGCGAATTCCCTCCTACTCACGCCAGATAGCATCAGCGTCGGACCTTGCGGGAGCGATATTTTGACGCAGACGTGTTTTGCAGAACTTTGGCGAGTGTTTGCGTATTCGTGCTGCAACAGGACGTTTGTAGACATGTCACAAAGGCGTCAGGACCGTGAAAGGCGCATACTGCCTGTCGGAAGTGAGCGTGTGAGGCGAGTTTTAGACTGGGATGCTGGAGAAGGACCCAGCAACCAAAGTGAATTTTAACATTCGGTCAACTTTGACTCGACCGAAATGATCGAAAAATGCATCCGTAAGCCATAATTATTACATTCGAGTAACAATCAATCATTTACCTTCATTTTGCAACAAACGGAAAGTCTCTAGCACAATATTTAGAATTTTGGTGAATTTTTGAAAAAAATTTTTCCTCCGCTCCGCACGCGAACTCCGCTGAAAATCCTGTCATTTCTTGCGTCAGCTTGCCGTAATTTTTCGCCATTTCATATTATTCGTTACATAAAGTGTTATACATCAAAATGTGCGCAATTTCATGTAGAATACAACAAAAAATATATCATTCCTTTAGCTCTTCACAGTGTTTTACTATTTACATCGAAATCACGATAACTGACAAAATTTTAACATTCGGTCAACTTTGACTCGACCGAAATGATCGAAAAACGCATCCGTAAGCCATAATTATTGCATTCGAGTAACAATCAATCATTTACCTTCATTTTGCAACAAACGGAAAAACAATATTTAGAATTTTGGTGAATTTTTGAAAAAAAAAACGAACTCCGCTGAAAATCTGTCATTTCTTGCGTCAGCTTGCCGTAATTTTTCGCCATTTCATATTATTCGTTACATAAAGTGTTATACATCAAAATGTGCGCAATTTCATGTAGAATACAACAAAAAATATATCATTCCTTTAGCTCTTCACAGTGTTTTAATATTTACATCGAAATCACGATAACTGACAAAATTTTAACATTCGGTCAACTTTGACTCGACGGAAATGATCGAAAAACGCATCCGTAAGCCATAATTATTGCATTCGAATAACAATCAATCATTTACCTTCATTTTGCAACAAACGGAAAGTCTCTAGCACAATATTTAGAATTTTGGTGAATTTTTGAAAAAAAAATTTTCCTCCCCTCCGCACGCGAACTCTGCTGAAAATCCTGTCATTTCTTGCGTCAGCTTGCCGTAATTTTTTCGTCGTTTCATATTATTCGTTACATAAAGTGTTATACATCAAAATGTGCGCAATTTCATGTAGAATACAACAAAAAATATATCATTCCTTTAGCTCTTCACAGTTTTTTAATATTTACATCGAAGTCACGATAACTGACAAAATTTTAACATTCGGTCAACTTTGATTTGACCGAAATGATCGAAAAACGCATCCGTAAGCCATAATTATTACATTCGAGTAACAATCAATCATTTACCTTCATTTTGCAACAAACGGAAAGTCTCTAGCACATTATTTAGATTTTTGGTGAATTTTTGAAAAAAAAAAATTTCCTTCGCTCCGCGCGCGCATACTCCGCTGAAAATCCTGTCATTTCTTGCGTCAGCTTGCCGTAATTTTTCGCCGTTTCATATTATTCGTTACATAAAGTGTTATACATCAAAATGTGCGCAATTTCATGTAGAATACAACAAAAATATGTCATTCCTTTAGCTCTTCACAGTTTTTTTAATATTTTCGCTTGAAATCACGATAACTGACAAAATTTTAACATTCGGTCAACTTTGATTCGACCGAAATGATCGAAAAAACGCATCCGTAAGCCATAATTATTACATTCGAGTAACAATCAATCATTTACATTCATTTTGCAACAAACGGAAAGTCTCTAGCACATTATTTAGATTTTTGGTGAATTTTTGAAAAAAATTTTTCCTTCACTTCGTGCGCGGACTCCGCTGAAAATCCTGTCATTTCTTGCGTCAGCTTGCCGTAATTTTTTTCGCCGTTTCATATTATTCGTTACATAAAGTGTTATACATCAAAATGTGCGAAATTTCATGTAGAATACAACAAAAAATATGTCATTCCTTTAGCTCTTCACAGTTTTTTTAATATTTTCGCCGAAATCACGATAACTGACAAAATTTTAACATTCGGTCAACTTTGACTCGACCGAAATGATCGAAAAACACATCTGTAAGCCATAATTATTACATTCGAGTAACAATCAATCATTTACCTTCATTTTGCAACAAACGGAAAGTCTCTAGCACAATATGTAGATTTTTGGTGAATTTTTGAAAAAAATTTTCCTCCCTCCATGTGCGGACTCTGCTGAAAATCCTGTCATTTCTTGTGTCAGCTTGCCATAATTTTTTCACCATTTCATATTATTCGTTACATAAAGTGTTATACATCAAAATGTGCTCAATTTCATGTAGAATACAACAAAAAATATATCATTCCTTTAGCTCTTCACAGTTTTTTATATTTACATCGAAATAAAGATAAATAGAAAAAAATCAACCTTCAGTCAACTTTAACTCGATCAAAATGGTTCAAAAATGCAATTGTAAGCTAAAAAACTTACAGCCTAGTAATATTCAATCAATTTCCTTCATTTTGGCACAATTGGAAAGTCTCTAGCACAATATTTTGATTTTTGGTGAATTTTTGAAAAAAACTTTTTATGTCCGCGTGTTATGAATTCATGCATCATTTTGTGATAATATTTTCTCTGTGTTGCTTTAATCGTTTTACAATCTGTTATATACCAAAATCATCGCAATTTAGTGTACAATACAACTAAAAAAATTAACTCATTAGCTTCAACCGTTTTCCTTACAGCGATTTGTATACAATTATATAAGAGTTTTTTTTCACTGTCATATATTCCAATATTTATATATGATAATGATATTTTTTTATTTCTGATGGTTGCATACTAAACTTCAGGCAATGAGAAAAAAGGAGCAAAAATGAACTCTTAATCTTGAAAACTAAGCGCGCTGTGATTTTTTAAAAAACTTTTTTCCGCTTCGGCGCTACCTCTCGGAAGCCGCCGGCATACGGGAGACGTTTTTGAAAATAGGGCTTCGGCGTTAAAGGGTTAATGGATAAGAAGATTGGAGATGGCAGAGTGTCAATGAGTGAGTAGGCCCAGTGGACTGTGGCAAATGTTCATAGATGAGGACCTGAATCAGATGGAAATTTGGGCAGAAAGTTCACAAGAAAATGGAAAGAACTTGTCAAGTGTATAAACCCAAAAAGGGCAAACTTAACTTGATATATAAATGTAAGTTATAACGATTTTATTGTAGACGATGTGAAGCATAAATTCCCTATTACACTTTGTAATTGTTGATGTAATTATTATTTCATGAAATGAGAGGGTAAAAAGAAAATCGTACAAAAAAATAGTTGCAGTGCAGCATGTATGAACATTTCTTGTATACTGGTATTGCATTTGATAGTTCCTGTAACAATGTGAATATTTTAGATAAATTCATGAGATTTTAACGGTAATATTGACAATGTAGGTATTGATCATAACACTATGGTAATTATATAGCAAATCACACCCTTTTTTGTACTATTAATGGCTGGTAAAAACAAATAAATATGGTAAGTAGAGTTCAAACCCATTAACTGTAGTTGAAATTTACATTTTATGTCCAAATAAATGTTTGAAAACTGTCCAAAGCTATATGTGTTTAAATGTTATAAAAACTGGGAAAAGGACTTATACAGTACTGTTTGTTAACTCTGTTGAGAATACTCATGCATGACATTGCGCCTCGTGCTCGTCATTTGTTTATATTTTGTTTATGTTGTGAAGGAGGACTGAGCGAAGGGTCACGATGTAGGCACTTGGTGGATCAGATCTCCGAGATAAATAAAGCCAGTTTTTTCTTTTTTTGTCTGCCTTTGATTTCTTCTGCCACACTGGGCTACACAATCAACACTATTATGTCATGCACTTAACCTGGAATGCTGAAATGAAATAATACATGTATTGTGTAAGAAGCAAACAATTTTTTACAAAAATATGTTAGATCCCTTTTCAAGAGTATAGTGAATAAAATGCCATTTTGTGTTTATATATGGACAGAAAATTTAATTACCTTTAAAAATTAATATAGCATATTGCCAATACCTAAAAACCATCCTGAATAGGAGAGGCAATTAACTGGAACTTCTGTTTCCTAATCAGTTTTGCCAACCATTTGTAAACTCATTTAGGTGATCAGTGGGCTGAGTGAATGGGTCTGAGTTATTCAGTAATGCCCTTTTGTACACATTACACAGTTGTGTTTACAAAAATATTCACTCTATGAAGTTACAACCTAGATATTAAAGAGTTCTGACTTCTTGTTTGTTTTAAATATCTAAAAATAATCTGGATTATGAAATATTTTTGGATTACAGGAAAACTAAATTTGGCAAATATCTCCACACTAAAGCTTATGCATTCTGTTCTCTACTATTCTGATATGTGGCCTTAGATATCTTGCTTAGATCAGCAGTTTCTCATATTCTAAAACAGTACTATTATCCAATTAAGAAATTTTTACATAAAATATATATAAAAGATTCAACCAGTTTATAAAATTAAGCTTATACAAATAAATCACTCATAAAAACTATGAGTTCCCATGTCATTTAAAAAATATATCACAGAATGATTTCACTGTTCCTCTTCAGCATTATCAATACCTTCCCCAACATCTGAACTATTGCCATCACTGAAAGGTGCTTCTTGATCATCTTGCGATTCCTCGCCAAGAAGGCTCTGCGCTTCTTCTGAGGTTCTAGATTCTTCTTGAACAGGAACACTTCTTGATCTGCAATTGCAAATACCATTCCATTTGTATAATGCCAATAATAATAACGAAGCATGTAACTAAGAGAAATTAAATGACTCAATCATATGGTATAGGTATATGATACCTGTATATACTAATACATTACTTGTGGCTTCCAGTCCATGTGATAATTTCAGAGCCTAATCATAACTCAACAATATTATATTATTATTATTATTGTTATTCAGTTTCTCGTCAACTTCACAAACTGACAGTACAATTACACCAGTGGGTGGTAACTCACCCAGTCGATCTCTCAGCCAGATACATTCCAGGCAAGAGGAACATTGTGGCAGGCAAGCTGAGTTGTCGGGGTCAAGTTCTGGGAACAGAGTGGTCACTTTATCTGGAAGTAGCAGAAAGGCTATTCCATCTGTAGGGAAGGCCAACAGTAGATCTCTTTGTGACCAGATACAACAGAAAACTTGAGGTATTTTGTTCGGTCGTTCCAGACTCCTGGGCCATAGTAGAAGCACCCTGCAACACCCTTGGGGCAACCTGAACGTTTACACCTTTCCCCGCTTTTGCCTGATCCGTCAAGTAATCAACAAGGTAATGATTTCTCAGAACCTCTGGGTGACCCTAGTGGCTCTCTTGTGGCTACATGCAGAGTGGTGCCCCAATCTTTTAGCTCTGCTGACTGAGGGAGATTCTCCCCTGGCACAACCTTCTTTGCCAACCACACATTGAGAGGTTCCACCAATCGGTAGGGTCCCTATCTCTTTATGGCTGGAGACTATCCAGTATCTCCTGCGAGCAAAAGGCTTTTCTCACAGAGCAGCAACAGAGATGTCTGGCTATCTCGGAAGAGCATCTACAGCCATGTACCAGGAAAAATGAGCAGTCTACTGTGATTGGTATCGTCAAAGAGGTTTCTCTCCAGTCGGAACTTCTAGTCAACAAGTAGCAGACTTCCTCATATTCCATAAGGAGAAACTACGCTGTGTTGGCCACCAAGGGCTATAGGATTAGTTCTGCTTTTGGGAGGTGTAGACCTTTCTGCCTCATGGGATATCTCTATGCTTCTCAAAAGTTTTGAACAGTCCTGTTCCTCGAAAGATCTTAAACCTCCTAACTGGGATTTGACCTTGGTACTTAGCAACCTCACTCATTCTCCATATGAACCTTTACGGGGTTCATCAGACAGAAATTTAACCCTCAAAACGGTCTTCTTACTTGTCTTGGCTTCATCAGAGAGAGTAAGTGAACTTCCTGGACTCTCTTTTAATGTTAAACACTTGAGAGGTTGGGGGTCCACAGCCTTCAAATTTGTCCTGGAATTCGTTAGCTAAGACTCAAAATCCCTCGGTTCACTAGGACACGTTCGATTCATTCTCAATTCCCTCCCTTGGAGTTTTTGTTGGTAATGACCCAGGCAAATTACTTTCATGTCCTGTCCAGGTATTGTGTAGCTATCTAAAAAGGACTTGACATCTCAGACCTGAATGTCGAAGACTTTTTGCTAGCACAGGCCAGAACAAGAAAGAAGTGTCCAAGAACACCATCTCCTTTTGGTGATTAAACAAGCATACAGTACCTCTTCACATACATATGCCAATACAGGTACAGTATTTCCTCATTTACAATAGGGTTAGGTTAAAATAACCCCAACATTTCTTCAAAAAACAAACTGAAATTAGCCTAGCCAAAACTAGGGTACACAGCACAATCTATACACATACGGTAGCCTAGCCTACACTATACCCACAGTCTATCATGGTTTTGTGACCATTAATGTATTTTTTAGAGCAACTTCCTTACCAGTTGTTACCATATTGTATTACACAAGATAAAAATGTGTAGGCTATGTGTGAACAATAGACCTAGGCTACCCCAGGTGTTACAGAGTGTCCATTGCAAAAGTCAAATAGACTATTACAGCTGTATTTCAAATAAAGGTGATGGTAATGAAACTGTTATTTTACTTACAGAATCCATTTACAGTATATTATTATATTGACACATTATCATCGTAATATATGTAAAAAAACAATCATCCCACCCGTGGTGAAAAAGTCGTTCTCAGAATCAGCTAATTCAGCCTACCAATAAAAGAATTAGGAAAATAATTTTTTTAGTTGTTAAAATAAACGAATGTATTAATGGAATTATTATTATTTTTGAACATAAATGTAAAATGGGTATACAAAGGTAAACTAACATACAGTACTTTGTTAAATAAAATCCTTCTGTTTACCTATGTAATCTCTCTCTCTCTCTCTCTCTCTCTCTCTCTCTCTCTCTCTCTCTCTCTCTCTCTCTCTCTCTCTCTCTCTCTCTCTCACAAACATAAAATTACAAAATTAATTAAATCCAAGAAGTTTTCACGGTGCCTTTAAATGAGTGCATGCATTACATAAGTATGTGTTATAATTTTTTTGGTTACTTTGCTTGGTTTACTGTACCATTTTTATTACAAGTTTAGTTTATTCTAAGTATAATTAGCACACATAACAGTAAAGAAGAGAATATTTCATCTCTAATCACCATAATTTCATATGTAGGCCAGACAAAACCCAGCAGGTTGTACAAAGTTCACCGACAGCATGGAACCAAGTGTGTGCGTAACGTAGGTATCCTCCAACGTTGATTGCATTTATAATTTGGTTTATAAAACTAGGAAAAAAATGAGAAAATGCAGTAAAAAACAGGCTTTGACATAGGAAAAACCTATATTTGGTAGACGCTGCTGAGTCCTCAAGGAGTTACCTTCCATGGGTCTGTCAGAGCTCCATGGTGACCAAACTAACATCAAAAGAATTCTCGTTTAGTCGTTCTCTTGGCCAGGTATTGTGTTGTAATGATAAAACACTATAAAACGTGATGGAATACGTAATGAACTCAAAGATAGGAGGGCTCTTTCCTTTATCTTACAGCAAAGCTGTACCCAGGTTCTCTCCTTTGTCAAACCTGCTACAAGAGGAAGTGATTATTGCACATGCACAGTCCGTCATACTGCTGACAACAGACCGGCTAGAGGCCAGGAAGCCATTACTTTCTGTTGGTCAATGCAGGACGATCTCTCGCCTAAATCCCATGCCTTTTCATCAGGGAAGTAGGAGGGTTTTAAGTACTCAACAGCAAATACCAAAAATAGGTTTGTCCTACGTCAAAACCTGTTTTTTGATAGTGTAGTCGCTTGTTCTGTCCTCAAGGAGCTTTCAAAAGAAATTGACAAGTGACAAAATGGCTTATGCTCTCAAAATTTAATCCCAACACCCCAAAGAAAAAACACTTCTGGTCCAAGGTCAAGCCACAAAAGTTTCAAGCCCCATTCTTTATTCCAAATACCCCTCAGGTTTTGGTAACAAAGGACAAGAAACTAAACATGAAATTAAGTTTTAGGGGATAATTCTACAGTGACTTACCTAAGCATGATGTTAGCATACTCACCGTCAAGAAGACCCCTGGTTTTCCACTGTAGTGCCTATGGGGCTAGGACTAACCATACTACCTAGAAATACACAGTGTAGTCGAATTTGTTTAAGCTCTTGGCAATAATGTTTTAAGAATACTGTCTCTGATGACCACCCTGTACATTCAGAGACTTCTTCGAGAGAGAAACATTTCTGAAGGACAACAATGTATGTACTTACTTTCCTAATATCGTGACCTAGGAAAGGAGTGTGGATTTGCCTTTTTAATGAGGGAAACTAAAATTATTCTCAGCCCTTGTACAGGGAGTGGTTTGTTGGTGCTAGGGTGTAGGAAAATCGGACCCTCTGGGATGTTTCCAGTGACCTCAAGGTACACCTCAAGTACTTGAACTGGGCATAATGTTTTGTCTGCTAAATTGAGTTTTCTTATCAAAATAGGTTTCCTTCTTAAAGAGATCTCATTCTTGGCCAGGAATGATGGGCCAAGGGACAAAAATAATTGATGGTTAGCTGTTTGCGTGATGTATCGTTCGCATCTAAGAGAGTCCAGTTCACTAATATGGGCTCCTGATACTAATGCAATCAAGAAGATTGCTTTTGCAGCATGTGAGCTCTGGCTGTATTGGATCCACTGAATTGAGGGGTTGACAGAAGTCTAAGCACCTTATTCACGGACCAAGTAATTGGAAGCCTTCATGGGGCAGGTCTTTACTAGAGTCTATACTACAGTCAATGCCGAATCCATAAAGCAAGGGTACCATTAATACTACCTTGTGTGCCATGATTGTTGGAACAGCAAGGTGTTTGTCTTCAAAATGGTGTATGTAAAAATTTAAGTGTTTCCACAGAGATTCAACTGGGCTCTCAACATGGATATAATCTAACCATAACTTCCATACGGACTGGTATTATCAAATAGATGACTGTAGTTTTTGCACTAGGTGCCTAGCAATGTTGGATGAGTAATTTTCATGGCAGACAATATTTAAAAAATCCACAAGTGAAGGTCTCAGCTCAGAAAAGAGGATGCGTAGACGACTTTCCCTCCTACTGTCTGGGCTAGAACAGTGGACGGTAGTGGAATTGATCACTTCACCCATTGTTTGGCCAATTTGGGGCTATTAAGTAAGCAGTTCCTTTGAAGGTTAAAAGCTTGCTCAAAACCTTTGAAATCTGGGACAATGGAGGAAAAAGGTATATTATCTTCCATTTGTTCCAGTCTTGTAGGAAGGCATCTCTTGCTGTTGCTTGATTGTCCAAGTTCAGAGACACATACATTGGAAATTTGTGATTCTCATATGTGGCAAACAGGTCTACTCCCAGCAGTGGAAGCATGGTGGCTATTTTTGAAAAGTTGTTGTTGTCCAACATCCATTCTGTTGAGGTCGTCGTTTTCCTTGAGAGACCCTGTGAGGTAAATTGCAGACAAGTGCCACTTCCTTGCTTGCATCACCCAAAGGATGGCTAGCATTATCACATTGAGAGGAGGTGAGCGTGATCCCAACCTCTTGATGCAGGACATTGCAGTCATGTTGTCTAGAACCAACAAAATGTGTCTCTCTTTTGGAGGTTTTGAGTTTTTTGAGAGACAAAAAGACAGTCATCAGCTCCAGGAAATTGGTATGACCATTCCTCAGAGTAGCTGACCATCTCCCTGCCACCTGACGATCCTCCCAATGTCCTCCCCAACCTGTCAATGAGGCATCTGTATGTATTGTAACTCGTAAAGACGGAGGAGTCAGGGTGACCTGTTTCACCAGATACTCCTTCCAGGTCCAAGGCCGAAGTATCTCTCCAACTTTTTTATTCTTTTGATGAGGTCGGTCTCACATCTTTTTTCTTGTACAAGTCAAACAGTTCAAGTAAAAAGTCACAATCAGGTTAATTAGGAAAACCTAAATATCTAAATTGCTGAGAGGCAAGCAAAATACTTCACCAAACAGTCAGAGACCATCTATAGTGCTGAGGATTTCAAAACCAGCAGCAGCTCACAACTGTCGTCATAAGCCGGCAGAAACATACTGACGCCCTCTGCTGGGTTGTTCCCTCTTTTCCTGAAAGTGGGTGGGGTCAGTTACCTACACCACAACGTAAACATAAGAATCACTACTGCGGATTTCAAAATTTTAGCTGCCAGATAATAGAAACTGTTAGCTATGTAATTACTTGGTAAGTTACTTGTGTAAAACTTGACATTTGCTGTTCAATGACATTGTAACGTTTGCATAAAACATGCATTCTATATTCCACAATTATTCATCAAACATACACAGATCAAATAAGTGTGACCAATGTAACCATAAGAGCATTTTTCCGGTGGCATTTCTTTCAGTGTGAAGAATGCCATAATATCCAGTGGTGGGTTTGATCTATTTTAATTTGTTATCCAGTTCATTAATTCATAAAAACTGCCATTTATTAAAGAGGTTTTAAGACAAATTATGTAATGAAAATTTGAGTAACCTAAAATTTACACTAAAGGTGCAATGCACAGAAGAATACATTCAAGGTCACTGGCTGTATAGTGAGGGCATAATAATGTGAAATAACATCCAGGTCAGGGTGGATTACTGTATAAATTGACTAAAATTACAGGTTTGTTTACATAGCCTACAAAAGTATTCTTTAACTCTACTTATGGCTCATGCATGCCAGTCAGTGGATAATTTGCAAAATAAATATTCATTAGAAACAAATTCAAATGCAGAACAGTAAAAGTAAATTAAATGACCAGCAATGTGTATGATTTCTTCCCTCTCTTTAGTCAATTCGATATCTGCAAAAATTTCCAGTTTCCCCTTCCTCTTCTCTTTCTCTCTCAGAATATTTTTTTTTAACAATGTCACTGATAGCTAATTGTGACACAAGAGAATTTACTATAAAAATTATATTTTTTCATGCAAAACTATGCTTATAATTAGCCTGCATTTGCAGTCTTTCATGTGCAAATAAGAACAGCAGTAGCCTAACAGTCGGGACTATTAGCTCTAAGAAATTGTCAGTGCTGGGGGAGGCTGGAACTTTATATTAGTGCAACCTTGGTGTAAAAATGTTTCTCATTATGAATAATCCAGTTTATGACCAAAACATTGCTGAAAAAATCATCCCAGTTCATGACATTTTCCCGAGTGCAAAGACCTTGTTCAAACCTTTGGGCCTGTGGGTTCTGTAAGGTGAAAGCAGAAGACAAAGGAGGCTTGATGTCACTTTTGGCTTTTATTTCACTCAGTGAACTACTGCACTTGAATTCAATTGTGAACAATTAATCTTTTTTTTGTTGCTAAACTAATATATAACCCACTATGGCTCCCAAAAGAGTTGGAAGTAAGGATGTACCCCTTCCTCTTTCATTGAGCATCTGTGTGGAGTATGGGATGGCCTGCCAAGTTTTGCCAAAAAGTATCATCCAAACAAAGTTGTAACAACCCCTGCCATTTTTAATGACAATGTAATAACTCAATTCAGAAAAATTTTTTAAACAGGTTCTTAGTGATACAGACACCCAATGAACCACAACCAAGTCTTAGTGGTACACTTACAAAACATACCTAGAAGAGAGGGTACCCTGGAAAACTTATTACCTGAAGTTCTCATGGAAGAGGGCTTCCCTTCCAAACAATACTTCTATCCCCTCCCCCTCATCACTGTTACTTGCCAGATCTGCGAAAGAAAAATACTCACCAAAAATTTCCATTCCTTTTTGTCAGGGAAAGCAGGTGGGTTTGAAGACTCACAGCAACTAGCAATAATAGGTTTTTTCTTCATCAAAACCTGTTTTCTGATAGTGTAGCTGCTGTTCATCCTCAAATGAGCATACAAAAGAAACTGACAGGTGACAAAATGGCCAGGCTCCTGATTAAAAAATCCTAATGACCAAGACAAAAAAATGGTCCATTGTAAAGTCTCAAGTTTTTACATACCTTCTGTTATCCAGGACACCCATTGGAGTTTAACAATGAAGTACAGGAATAAACAATCAACTATTGTATATATGTTATTCAATGTGGTTCTCAAGTGACTAATTATGCCAGGTTCGGATACAGGATTACTGCACCCATCCCAGTAATATCTCAGAATTACCATGGCATCAAGAAAGCCCCTTGCTGTCCACTAAGGAATCTATGGTGCTGAGACTTTGCATACCACCTACCACACATAGTGTACTCGAATTCACTTGATGTCAAGGCACCAATGTTCAAGGAACACTGCCTCTGATGACTACCTTGTAAACTTAGAGACCTCTTTGAAAGAAATGCCTCCAACCAAGGCCCAAAGGAAAGGTCAACCCACACGCAAATAAATTTGGGGCCATCCAGGGAGGGAGGTTATTGTGACACCAGTTTTAGCTACTGGTTCAGTGTGTAACCTTTCCTTACACACAAATTTTTTAGTTTTTAGTCCAAAATGCAAACACAATTAGGAGGTATCTCCTTAAATAGAGTAACAATATAACTGTTAACAGTTTTGTGATTGACAGAATACAAGACTTTTAAATTTAACAAGGGCTATTGGGAAAATGGCAGAAAAGAAGCACATAAAATTTATGTAAACTTATCGATCAATTAGAAAAAGTCATACAAAATGATCAAGTTTTTAATGTTACATGTACAGAAGGTACAACAGAAATAACATTAATTATTTTATCCAAATACCCAAAAATGACATTTTTATGATAAAATAAAGTCTTACACAGTACATACTTACCAAGTAATTACATAACTATAGTTTCCTCTTGCATGGTAGCTTAAATTAAAAAATTCAAAGGTAGCACTTCAATGTTTAGTGCACTAACGGGAATACCAGGAACGATTTAGCAGACAACCTCATTCTGTTTATGCCATGTGTCCATCAAAAGAGAGACGGGAGGGCTCCGATCATGTAATTTCTTGGTAAGTATATATATAAAACTTTATCATAAAAATGTCATTTTTATATAAGTAACCTACCAATTAATTACATAACTGATTCCCACATTGACAGGAGGTGGAATACATGGACATATTCTACTCCAAAACATTAAGACGTAATGAATTTGAAACAGAAAAAGCTGCTACCATTGAAAACAATGCTTGTCGTTCCTCATTAGTTAAGAGAGCCTGCAGTAGAAAACTGCCTCTGGTTGGTGTTCAACTGTAGCAATGTGGTGTTATAGCCAGGAGCGTCTGCTACTTAGGTAGGAGCTGTGCAGCAAAGGAAAAGTCTGATGGCTAGCAAAGCATAATTGGAAGTTTTGCAGCGAAGGGGTTAACCGAAGGCTAGTAAAACTTCAAAAAGTCCCTTGCCCTGGGTGCAGTACCACAATAAAACACCCAGATAACACTGTCACCTGCACTGAAATAAAGACCACAACCCATCCACTGACAGTGGTGGATGCTTTAGGTACATTGTACCCCTAGGTCTTACAAAACTCAGCACCTTACTACAATGTGAAGAGATAGGAGAAAATCCTATGCTTCCTTCTGCGATGCCAAGCCAGTTACAAAAATTCACAAGGTAGTGCAAAAATTTTTTACACTGTTTAAACTTTTCTGAAGAGGTGAGAAGTGAAAATCGATTACACTACCAGTAGGTCGATTGTAGGATGGACGTAAGGGGCATATATGTATAAAGGCTAATGAAGTAGAAGTTGCTCTGACATCTTCAGCTTTCACTTAAAAGTAGGCCCAATGCTCTCCTGGAACTAAGAATGGTCTCATAGACCAAGTCTATACATGAAAAAGAACAATGTTTTTAGGTGAAAAAAGGGTCCTTGTCAGAACACTACAGGTTATGAATGGCCCCCTGTGCTTCAAATCCTGCTCAGGTAATACCTGAAAACTCCAACAGAAAAGAGAGCTTCCTACTCTTTCCCAAAGCCAAGGATGTGGGGAAATTCGGCGCCAAACGATAGGAAGCTGGCGCCAGGATGTAGGTGGCTTAGATTGGTAGACTTAGCTAGGTGATGACATCTGCATCTTTCAAATGTCTCTTCTAGCACCTCTGAAAAAAGCCCCTCCTTCCTGATAAGTACCCAGACAGCACAAAGCCAGTCTGCGTAAGAGTGTACCACCCTTTTCCAAAGAGAAGTTTGCTTTATTTGTTGCAACAGAGGAGATTCATGAGTCCTGCCTTCATCACCTCTCCCCAAAAACATCCTTCCTGTGAACATTTGCCTCGTCTACGCAAATTTGTAAACTGAATGTCCTGTCTGGCAGGTCACACATTCCAGAGGCTTGGCACACATCAGCATTTTCTTTTCTCCCTTGTTTCCTGACAAGACATAAACATCTAGCAATCAAGATCACATAAGTGACCCTTTTGCTATTCCAGCTGTGCTATCTGATACTGAGGAGGATTTTCTCCTTTGTACTCTGAGCACTGTTCAGCAATATCTTTCCAAGATTTCTCATGAAGGGAGATGCTAATTCTTTCTTTTGACTGCCCACAAATTATATGCCTCCAGAAACAAGGTATCCTTCTGGCTGGAACAGATCATCCTTTGGCATAATCTAGAGTCTTTGAAGAAGTAGCCTCACAGGTGAGAGTGTCTGATCACCAAACCAGGGCAATCTCAACTTCACTTGCCTTTAAAAGAAGTGTTGAGATTTCAGTAGGCACTTGGAGAAGTATATCCACTTGTGGTAACTTCTACTTGATATGATGCATGAAGTTACAACAGACCATGTTATACCTAAAGCTCTTTCAAAATATCCACAACCAATCAATCATAATGTTGTGCCCTCCTCAAAATTCCCTCGTTCCAGCTCTTTTGTAAGTTCCAAGTGAGATACTGAGGCCAAGAGCTCCTTCCTGTCTCTCACTAACTGGTTTTCTGCCACTCTTATGTATGCAAGACCTGGAAAGCTACTTGTATGGAGAATTCAACATTGTAAATTATGACTAATTATGACCAATAGGTTCCTATGAAACATTTTACACTAAAAACTTCAATTTCAACCAAAGGTTGGGCTTTATATGTTCCTGTGAAGATACTACAACTGTACAGTATTTCTCATAAGATTATTTATCCATAACATTGTAAAAATGCCAAGTAGATAGCTAAATATTTTTATCAAGTGCTCTTTTGTTAAAAAAAATCTCATCAAAATAAGTTATATAAAAAAACAGAAAATATATCTTGATGAAAGTATTAAAAACAGAAAATATATCTTGATGAAAGTATTAACTCTTGCCATGTGTTCTCCATGCTTACATCCTTATAAAAAATCATCACATTACACACATACAAACATCAAAAATTATTCCAGAAGAGCATGAGCTATGACTTCACGAACCCATGCTTGGATATATATATCTTCTGCACATCTCTCATTCCCACATTTCTCTTCAAACTAAGAGATGTAGGACATGCAATGGAAGAGAAAAAGAATGCAAGAAAGAATAAATACAAAATGTAAACTAACTGTATTAGTGAGGAGAAATGTATGAAAATCCTATTTTTGGGAGCCTTTCATGAATGATATGATGCATCAAGACACCTGACAACCCCATCCCAGAACCAACAAACAGGAGACAATTAAATCCTGCCATTATCCAATACTGAAAAGACTACAGGATAATTTAACATAAAATAAACATGAAAGAGCAAGCTAAACCACACAAATTCATCATTTATCAGTCTTGAAGAGATGACTTGAAAACACACAGTTGTACAGCACCATGAATTTTTGCTACTACTACTGTGCTGTGCTAGTCAATAATGTATCTCAGGAAAATAATGCTTTACCTTTGAGACACATGGGGCTCCTTTAGGGGCATCTTGATGTACAGTGGAAGCATTCTAAAGAAAAATACAATGCCAAAATATTTTTAAGAAATATTGTATTAAGAAAGATAGGTTCTATACCATATGCAACATCACACTAAATGCAGTTATTAACTACATAGCTCCCTGTAACAAGTAATTCTTTAAAACAAATTTTATATATAGCCATTCACTTCAGTTTGATGTTGGCAACTAGAAACATATGTGCTTATAAGATCCTGCTATCCAACAATGAGAAAGATACCTCTCAAGTGAATAAGACCTTACATCTCTCTCCCACCTACTCAATGTGAAATTTTGCTGTTTAACTGTTGTGCCAGCACTCAATTGGATAAGGGAGACCAACCTCAGCATCAGACACCGATATTTATTTATGATTATAAAATTTGTTTTAGCATCATGGTACTATGTGTAAATCCACTGTGTATTCAACATTTCTGAATGTTGTTTGCTCAAGAATACAGGTTAACAATTAGGCCCTTCTAAGACAGTGCATCTGGCTCTAAAGCTGATGATTGGCAAGTTAAGGAATGATGCCATACAAAAAAGAAATTTGAACAAATCTTTTTTCCTTCAGAACTTGAGCTAATTCATCACAGAAAATGCTCAACAAGCAAGATGAACAGCAGGATCTTACATGGCTACCCATATTCAAACATTATTTAATTACACATTTTCAAAAGTTGACCAGTGCTTGCTTTATAGCCTAAATTTCACGATTCATTCACTCCTTCACTGTCACTCCAGGTGGAGTATTAGAACACAAAATGTACAGTAATCTATAGCACAAACTTCCTTACACATCCCCATTTTTGTTTATCACAAAATGTTCCCTGACAAAGGTTCTTTGAACAGAGAATGCCAGTAGGTGGACATGACATGTGTGAATACTGATCCATCAGTTTCTACTGTTAAGCTAGCTTACTCTTCATGTGGGAATGGGGGCATGGAGGGAAAATTTATACATAGTATATCCCCCATAACTGCGGGAGTTAGGGACCACATCCACCCGCGTTAAGCAAAATTCCGTGTTAAGTTGGTATCCCCCTCTAAAAATGCTTATAACTGGCTATTTTAATAGTTCAAACAGCAAAGGCACCCCTCTAAAAATGCTTATAACCACATTTTAATAGTTCAAACACCAAATATACCTTAAACTATCATCCTACAACCCTTTAACATAATTTCAAAGTAATCTTACAACATTTACCCTCAAAAATATGTGGCTTACCACTATGTGTGAACACTAAAACTCGAGTCCCCCTTCATTCAACCACAGCCATTTTCTCTCATACAGCACTGAATCTGTCCTGTTTTCTTTTTTCAGATAGGGAGACACTGGGAATTCACAAGTAGACAGATAAGGGAAACACTGGGAATTCATATGTAGACAGATAGGAGAAATACTGGGAATTCACAAGAAGAGTTAAATACTGTACAGTACTTAAATATTTAAATATGCATTGAAAAAAATATCAAATTATAAATGCAATCAACAGTGATAAAATATTCTCTTGTGTATGTACATATTACAATGATTTGCTGATTTTCAAATAACAATAATAATGTAAATACAGCAAAACATCAATAAAATGTTATTTCACTTACAGAACCCACTTATACTTTATTATTTTACTGATCTGTTATCATCGCAATATGTATAAAAAAAAAAATTGTCCTGACATTTGCAATGCTTACATTCATAGAGTCAGCTGATTGAGCCTACTACTGAAAGAATTATGAAAATAATTTTTTAGTTGCAAAAAGAAACGAATGTATTAATGGAATTATTTTTAATTTTGTGCAAGAAAGTTTATGACACAGTAATTCATATTTCATTGAGAGAGAGAGAGAAACTGGTTTTTACAACTGAAGTCTCAGCACAGTAGCAAGGGACAAGACTTGACAACCATAGTTAAACTAGCTGGGGAGGAGAATATAACCTTGTGTTGCTTACGTATGAAATTCAGATTTTAAATACTTTATGGTGATTGGAGATGAAACATAAACAGTGATAAAATATCCTCTTGTGTACTGTTATATATGTAATAATCATAGTGTCAACTAAACTTGTAATGAAGTATGGTACAGTAAATCAGAGAAAAAAGAAATATGACAACATGTACCTATGTGCATATGTTTACATCAGTAAAAACAATTACAAATGTTGGGACAATTGGTTTTTTATACATATTACAATCATAATAGATCAATATAATATAAAGGTTTGGCTGTAGGAAAAACCTATTTTTGGTAGTTGCTATTGAGTCCTCAAGGAGTTACCCTCCATGGTCCACCAGGGCTCCATGGGTGACAAAACTAATGTCAAAGAATTCTCTTATAGAAGGTCTCGTGCACAGGTACTGTGTCGTAGTCATAAACACTGTAACACTTGATGGAGTATACAATGGACTCAAAGATAAGGGGCACTTTCCAAATCTTTACAGCGAGGCTGTATACCCAGGTTCTTACATCATTAAAACCTGCTTAGAAGAGGAAGTGATTGATATGCATACACAGTCTGCCGCAGTGTCAATAACAGACCCGTAGCAGAGACCAAGAAGCATTACTTTCTGCTGATTAATGCAGGATGATCCCTTGCCCAAATCCCATGCCTTTTCATTACTCAACAGTGACTACCAAAAATAGGTTTTTCCTATGTCAAAACCTGTTTTTTGATAGCTTGTTTTGTCCTCAAGGAGCTACACAAAGAAACTGACAGGTGACAAAAATGGTTTAAGATGACTTTCCCTCCTACTGTCTGGGATAAAACAGTGGACGGTAGTGGAATTGGTTTTTCGCCCGTTGTTGAAGTAATAGAAACCAATGCCTATTTGGCCAATTTGGGGCTATTAAATAAGCTGTTCCTTTGAAGGTTAGAAGTTTGCCATGATTGTCTTCAAAAAGGTACTGTGTAATGCATAAGAAAATTTAAAATGTTTCCATAGAAATCTCAACTGGGCTCTCAATATGGATACACAGTAATCTAACCATATCTTCCATACAGACTGGTATTGCCGGAGAGATGATGTCCGTAATTTTTGCACAAAGTACTCAGCAATGTTGGGTAAGTAATTTTCACAGTAGATATTTACAAAATCCATACGTGAATGTCTCAGCTCAGAAAGGAGGATGTGTAGACGACTTTCCCTCTTACTGTCTGGGATAGAACAGCAGACAGTAGTGGAACTGATCTCTTCGCCCATTGTAGAAGTAATAGAACCCAATGCCTGTTTGGCCAATTTGGGGCTATTAAATAAGCTGTTCCTTTGAAGGTTAAAAGCTTGCTCAAAGCCTTCGAAACATGGGACAATGGAGGAAAAAGATATGTCATCCTCCATTTGTTCCAGTCTTGTAGGAAGGCATCTCTTGCTGTTGCTTGACTGTCCATGTTTGGAGACACTTATGCAGGCAGTCCCTGGTTAGCAGCGGGGTTCTGTTCCAGGCTGAGCACTGCTGACCAAAAATCGCTGCTAACTGAAAATCGGAGATAACAGCACTAATAACCTGCTTAAGAGCGCTGCTGCTAAGTGGAGATCAGCGCCACTAACTGGAGATCGGAGCCGCTGACCGGAGATTGTTGCTGAAAATCCAGTTAACAGCGTCGCTAGACAAGCACCATAAAACCAGATTGCTGTTAACTGATGCTGCCAGTAAGCAGGGACTACCTGTACTGGGAGTTTGTGATTCTCGTATGTGGTGAACTGATCAACTTTCAGTTGCGAAAGCATGTTGGCTATTGTTTGCAAAGAGTGGTTGTCTCAACCTGTCAACGAGCCTGTGTGTATTGTCACATACAGATGGATGATTCAGGGTGACATGTTTTGCCAGAGATTCCTTCCGGGTCCAAAGCCGAAGTATCTCCCCAACTTTTCTAATCTTTTGATGTAGTTGGTCTCGCATCTTTTTTCTTGCATGCGATAGCCAGAATTTCTTCACATTTTTAGCTGCAATCTAAGTACTGGATCTATTACTGATGTGAACTGCAGCAGGCCCATCTTATATTTTAATTGGCGTCTGGAAACTGGGCTGTGCAAGGAACCTTTTGAGGTTTTCCTTATTCTGTTTTGAGTATGATGGGGAGGGATAAGAGGACGTGAAGAGTATCCCAACACTGCGCTTAGGTTTTCTCAAGCACTCTTTTCTTGTGGGCCCCCAGATCAACCAGTCATCTAGGTAGGCTATCAGCTGTATTCCCTCATGTTTGAGTTCTTGAGCAATTACCGTTGCTAATTTTGTAAAAAAAAAAAACTCTTGGGGCAATGTTTAGCCCAAAGGACATGACTTTGAACCTGTACAAAACTTTCCCTATCTGGAACCTTAGGAAGGGGCAGAAAGGAACGTCAATAAGGATGTGACATATGCATCTTTCAGATCTATAGAAACTATTCAAGTCCCTTTTGGAATGACTGAACGTAGTACTTGGGCAATGGTAGTTATCCAAAACTTCTGGCAAAAAGTCTTATTCAAAATGGAAGGAGAAATCCATTTATCGTTGACCTGGTAAAGCTGTAGTGGTTTCTCCAGGTCTGGGGAAGGTGGTATCCAGCGCCGTTCTTTATTAGGGAATACTGTCCTGCCTCTAAATTCTACATGTTTCTTATTAATTAGATACTTGCCATCGGGAGATAAAATGCAAATTGAGACGTCTCACCAAGGATTATCAGTATCATCAGGGGTGAGTATTGGAGCACTTAATATGTTCTGATCTGAAGTTTTTTACTCCAAACTGACCATTTTGTTGTTTCCAGTTGGAATTCTAGCATTAGACCTTGCTTGGGCAGCATTTGTATCCACTCTCACTTTTTCGTTACAGGATGCAGTACTTTTACACTTTGGGGTGTACATGACTGACTTAATTTCCTTAATTTCATTTTCGGATTCATGCATCATGTCCCATACATATTGCTGTTCTGTGGCCAGGACATCTTTGATGTTACTCATAATTTCCTTACGAAACTGATCAAATGCCGCAAGCTGTGTATCCCTTTCGGGGGAGCTTGCGCAATCTGACTGAGCTTCAACAACTGAGCTGTAACTGCCTAACTGTTAACCAAGGGGCAGAAGTCCTGGCTAAGCTACTATATCCCCTCCAAAAATGTAGTAATTTCAGTCGAAGTTAGGTGGATCCTAGTTTTTGGGGGAAAGATACTCTTCAGCAATGATAGCTGCATGGGGAATAGAATTCCTTCTGGAAGGTTTCTCTCATGGTTAGCTGAAATTTGTCCCCCTGATCCTTCTCGGTTCAGCAGGGCCATTTCAGTAGCAATGTCCACTTCATATTCCTTGGTAAGAATGTCACCCCCTGTAAAGATTCTTTTACTTCCTCTGCGGGGTTAACCTGGGAGATACTGGGGACTGATGTTACTGGGTTTTATCCCAAACATAGATCTTGTTCTGAGAAAGGGTTAAATATCTTCTGCCGGAGTTCTGCCAGAAAGATATAATCTCTCCCTTCCTCACCCCTGCTGAACCCTAGGACCATTGAGACAGCTTAAAACGAGCTGTTTCATCCTTAAAACTTGCTGCCAGGAGCATACTACAAATTCTGCATATATCTGGCGACCAACCAAATTTTCCTTTTTTTTTACAAGGACTGTGCTTGTTTTATACAAGAACAGTGCTCATGGCAGGTGGTACGGGCCATACCCACTGCCAAAAAGCAACCCGAGTAATTTGCTACGGAACACTTGAGCTGAGGGTCCTGCATAATGGCGGCCCTGTAGTGATGTGAAGCAACGTGTTATTAGAAGGTTGTTAGTAATAATTGTTTGTAATGAGGGACACTTCTGTAGTTCCCCATATAGTTCCCATATTACAGGTTAACTTGATTACAAGTGTGTACAGTAATTGTGATACATTTTATTAAATATCTATGTCAACTAAAACCCTCTAAGGTTTAGGTTAGTTTTCATACCTGTATGTATATGGCTGTATTACTTATACACTGTTAGTTCTTTTGCAATGGCTATGTGAAATTTTAACTCTGATTGTCATGCCATCCTGACTAACTACTACAAACTAATTTGTTTAACTAACCCAAGCTACTGTTTTATATAGCTTAGGTCAGTGGTCTTCAAACTTTTTAAGACCATGGCCCACTTCAGGCATTTCCAAATATTCATGGCCTACTGCCCTTCAGATTTAGCATATAAATTATGTTCATAATAAAACATAACGATACCAGGTACTTGAGGAACTTTATTACATTTTCTTAACATGTTCAAACAGAATTTTCATAAATGCATTATATGGTAAATGTATCTAAGGAATTTTCATGAAAGTTAAATTTAATAATCCAGAAATCAATAACTGAACTTTGATTATTGCAAATAAAATTCATATACTGACCTTACGGCTTGAAACATGGCCAAAAGATAAACATAAAACGCAACTTCTCTGCTGTTCATGGTAACCACTGACTCAGGTAAGGCAGCTAATGAGATGGATGTACTTGTTTCAGCTTATCAAATCGGGGAGAATTTTGGACAAGGCACATCGCATGTCATCCTCCACCTCTAAAGCGGTTTCTTGCTTTTGTTTTGATTTGAAGTAAGGAGAAAAGCCTGATTCACATAAGTGAGTGGAGGAGAAATGTAGAAGTGTTTTTAGCATGCTTACCAATTCTAGGGTATGATGCACTTACTTGAGCCCAGAATTCCTGTACAGAGAGCTCTTTTTTGCAAACACTTTATACCAGAATCAAATTTCATTTCCAAGTATTCATCTTGGTCAGGGTCTGGCACAGAATCTGGCTCAATATTAAATGGATCTGCTATAAATGACAGATCTATGGACTCAAGATCAGGGAAGTATCTGGAAAATTCTTGACCCAAATTTTGAAGGTGGTTGATTATTTCATTTTGGAGACAAGGATCTAGTTCTTTTCACCTTCAACAACTTCACAAAAATTCTCAAACATTGCAAAGGGCATTAATTTTTAACCCAGTTCTGGATCTTAGCAGTCAATGAGTCAGCAAAATGAATTACAGTTTTGTCTTTACACTGAAGTTTCAGATTTTTATTTCTTTTGTTTTTATTTTATTCTCTTATTTTTATATAGTTAATTTATTTTTTATTATAATCTAGTTAAATGTACGTGGCCCACCTGAAAACCAGGCCATGGCCCACCAGTGGGCCATGGCCCACAGTTTGAAGATCACTGGCTTAGGTTAATGCTTCTAGTATAATTTATGTTAAGCTAAGAATAGTGGATTTCTTAGGGGGTCCTTGCTTAACCAATCCTGGGCCATTGCCTATTCTAGGCTTATTTAAAACTGAAGGATATAACCTATACAGAAAATAAACCCCTTACAAACTGGTGTTCTGATTTATATGGCCAAGACTACCCTTTTATCTGATATTTGGCCACCACTGTTTTAGGTTAATAGTAGGATATTCCCCTAAAAAGGGATTCCAACTTAATCTGGTTAGGTTACTGCCTGTTCTAGGTTTATATCACCTTTAAGGATATAGGCTACATAAGACCCTACTAGTATTTAGCCTTACAGATAGGCTACAGAGTTGTGAAAACTAGGTTATTTTATTGAGCCTAGGATACTATAATCCTAGGCTTATTTGTTCTTTCTTTGCCTAGTATAGGGTACTGCCTAATCAAGATTATTATAGATCACTTTTAATTCTGACGGCTACATAAAAACAGAAATTTACTATGTAACCTTACAGTTAGGCTACTATTTTTGTCTAACCCAGGTTGTTGTTTATATCCAATCATAGGCTATTTGGTCTACTATATAAAACAGTAACTCACTAATGTGTAACCTTATAGCTAGGCTATCACTTACTCTAATCTAGGCTACTGCCTAATCCAGATTATCTAATTCACACTTAAGGGTATGGGTAACATAAAACACAATTGCCTTAGTAGAGGCAGTCCCCGGTTTATGATGGGTCCGGCTTATGACGTTCCGAGGTTACGACGCTTTTCAGATATATACCCAAAGCATTAAAAGTAAGGTTCTATTAGGATTTTTGACAATTTTTCGGTTTATGACGAGGTGTAAGAACGGAACCCCTGTCGTAAACCGGGAACTGCCTGTCTGTAGACTTAAAGCTAGGGTACCATCTCATCCAGCACAGATTACTATTTCATGCAGTCCTAGGTTACATGGTCTAGGCTAATGATTTAGTCCAATAATGGGATTTTTCGTAAAAAGTTATCACTTAACTTAATATAAGGTACTGCCTAGTCCTGGATTATTTAGATCATGCTTAAGTGTACAGGCTTATATAAAAGGAAAAAATTTTACAAATATGTAGCCTTGTAGCTAGGCTACTGATTTATTTTGTCCAGATATTGTTATTATCTGATCCTGGGGTCCTTAGTCTAAGCTAGGCCCCTTAACCCAGAAGGTATGGCGCATCGCTAAAATCGACGCTTTATATGCTGCGTAAGGATGATGTCGATATTTTCAATGCTTTATTTTCAAATATCGCGGTAAATTTAGTCCCTCCCCTTAGCTTTGCTTGAGTGACGTCAACAGTCTCACCTGCCATTCAGCTCACTATTGAACATAAAAGATGCCAGATTTCTCTTAATCATAGGTATAAAAATAGCCAAATTATAAACCTTTCGTCAGCCCAATCGGCGGGACCGGGAGGCTTTTGTATGAAGATTTTTATAAATCTTTGTTTATTTTGTGAATTTTGGAGATAATGGCTTTTGATGATGATGCTTATTCATTTTCATCAAATAGTGATATCGAGATGGATAATTACAATGGCAGTGACGACAGTAATATTGGTTTTAAAGTTAGTGTGCATAGGATAGTTAATATACACACACACATATAGACCCATTCAGCCAATTAATAACTGTTGTATATTTTTGTACTTTTATAAGTGTTTCTTGAATAGCTAAGGAGTAAGATTGTCATGAAAAAATTTGAAACTGTCTCAGAAAATACTGCACGAAGCATTCCAAAACTAAAAAGTGGCTTTTGAAAAAATTTTTTCTTTCCAAAACATATTCTATTTAAATATAAGTTTTTAAAAGTATTTTATGTTTTATTTTTGATTATTAATCTGCGACACAAGGCAATTACAACCATGGATAACATTAGGTGATAAGTTAAAAAATGAGCAAGAACATATTGGCTCCATTACTGAAGTTGCAAATGCATGATACTGCCATCGTCCTTAAGTGGCATCCCCGTAGCATCTCTTGGGTTAAGGATACGTAATCCTAGGTTATAGGCATCCACTATTAATCTAGTCTAAACTATTCTCACTTGATTATTGTAAACATCGTATAATCTGAAAGGGTTTTCTATATTAATGATAAGTTGTGGAGCATTTCTTTTAGTTGAAACATTTAGTTAGAATGACAAATTCTTTCAAACAATTTGCTCTTTACAAAACTAGCAATCAACGATGAGTAAGCACCAACCATTGATGGCAAGAAACACCAAGTTCCGGCTTCCACACCAAATTAATTATTAACTCCAAAAGTTTAAAACTAAAACCTTAACTGGAACTTAATATTAATAACTTATCTTGCTATTTTGATGTTTCCATGATCCTCGCTAATGAAATAGGAGAAAATTTCGAATTTTTTCCGAGCGCTGGTAATAATAAACTTCACTGCGTAGAACAAGAAGAGTAATACTTCTTGGTCTCCGTGATGGGTCTGTTGTTAACGCTATGGAACTCTGTGCACATGCATTAATCACCTCCTCTTCTAAGCAGGTTTTGACGATGGAAGAACCTGGGTATACAGCCTCGCTGTAAAATTTGGGAAAGTGGCCCCTTATCTTTGAGTCCATTATATACTCCATCAAGTGTTACAGTGTTTATCATTATGACACACAGAGCTCTGGTAGGCCATGGAGGGTAACTCCTTGAGCACTCAACAGCAACTACCAAAGATACCGTAGGTTTTTCCTAT
The DNA here is from genome assembly GCF_040412425.1 of Macrobrachium rosenbergii. Lineage (NCBI taxonomy): Eukaryota > Metazoa > Arthropoda > Malacostraca > Decapoda > Palaemonidae > Macrobrachium > Macrobrachium rosenbergii. The sequence continues at coordinate 22,993,272 of NC_089783.1, read as the reverse complement.
GTCAAAAAGCATTTTTTAAAGCTTTAATATTACATAATCTAATAAAAAGACCAGAGTAAAAAACTTAGAACATGACTTTTGAAACAAATAGTTTATTTACCTTTTACACAAATTAAAGACATCTATGAGATCGCTTCTTTTGACGGCATTATGATACCAGGCTCTAACATTGTGATTTTCTGTTTTGATTGGTCTTCCAGATGCTCATCTGTCTCCTGCATTCTCAACCAATTCTTCATTTATGTTAAGTACGAGAATGTAAATTCACAACAGTATACTGTGCCAATAGACAAAAAAACATTGAATTACTTTTTCAAGACTCCTTAATTCTGTGGAGATGAAGGCATCAAGTCCTAACCAGGCAAAAGACAAACTCCTAATTTCACTGGCCATGAGCCAAAGGTGCCCTAATAGCAATGTGAGCAGTAGACCAGTCACTGTTTCTAAAGTTCAGGTCTCTGTGACAAAGTTAGCAGCCATAACAGACATATGGAACTCCTGCCTCTGCGTTAAGTGATCTTGCTCAATACATTAAACCCCCCGTATTCGGGGGGGATGTGTAGCCCCCCCCCGCGAATAGCTAAAACCAGCGAATACTTAGAACCCTTCTAAAAACACAAAACAAACTAAAAATGCTTATACGGGTATTATCCTACTTACGATAAGGTTAGGTTCAAAAAAAAAAAAAAAAAAAAAATCATTTGTTGGAAAAAACGTAAGAAATACCAAAACGTATCTCGAACATAGCCTAGCCTACACTAGGGTATTCGGTACCATGTATACATATATGGTAGCCTAGCCTACACTATAAAATATATTCTTTACATACACGGTATAGTAATTATTAATATCAACTAATTCTGGCGGTTCATGGAAAGTGACTTATGATAATTCAATACAAAGAGAATTGAATAACAAACAAGAATTAGCTTAGCCTACACTATGGTATATTATATACATACACGGTAGCGTAGCCTACATTATACTCTATATTAACATATCGTATTACACAAACGTTAACAGAACAAATATGCATCTTTTCCATGGATCTTTTAAGATGATATGCCATAATTCACTGTATCCAATAATATTGTATGTATTCTTATATTGCTATTGTATTATAAATTGCAGTCATAGCGATCAATGTTTTGGTTTGGAAATGTTTACGCACTGTTTATTTCGCAGCATTTAACTCAGATCTGAGCACTTTTCTTGCTTCTAGTTAGCGTAAATGAATCTCTAAGAGTCTAGATGCTTTATAAAGGGTAAAGTTATTTTTCGTTATATGAAGTGTTTTTAAGTCGAAATATAACTAAAATACGTCTCGTTGTGAAATTAATTTATCTATTATTTTCGTTAATAGATGATGATGGCCATTTGGGGGCGTTTTTGTGTAAAATAAATTCTTGATTCCGTTCGCTATTTTCACTTGATTTCATCATAATACAAGCTTTACGTATTTATCGTTTGTCAGCATAAAAATAGAAGTAATGTGTTCTTTCATGCCCAATAGTTTTGATTAAAATACTTTCTCCCCAATTTTATTTGCGATCGAGTTTCATCCATGTTGCCGGTGCACGATAATTTACAGTATAGTCATTAGCAGCTTGAACATTGTTTTCTCAGCTTCAGCTACAACTTGCAGCTTAAAGTTAGCAGTATATTTCCTTGACAATCTTTTATCCATACCGAATAAGGGTATAATGTAAAAATATATCAGTCCTATTCTGCTTAATGTCATTTGTACCAAAACCTACAGTAATTGTTTATTACCATACGATGCTTGAAATACAAGCAAAACGGCTGTTGTTATCCGATTCGGTTATAAGCAAAACAACAGTTTCTTGGTTGGTTGTTTATGGCTGTACACATTTACGCAAGAGTATAGCGTTACTAGCAATACTTTTATCATTCTCTTTTACTTTTTTAACTAGAAGATGGGATAAAAAGATGGAGGAAAAGTTGTCTATTGTAATTTGGTCCCTCTCACTGCCTGATTACACTGCTACCTGCCCCATGCGAAATTTAAAAATATTTTATAAATAATAATGTCGTATTGGTATTAACCCTTAAACGCCTACTGGACGTATCATACGTCGACTAAAATTGTCTGTTGGGTGCCAAGTGGACGTACCGCACGTCGACTACAAAAAAATTTCAACCTTCGGTCAACTTTGACTTCGACCGAAATGGTCGAAAAACGCAATTGTAAGCTAAAACTCTTACATTCTAGTAATATTCAATCATGTACCTTCATTTTGCAACAAAATGGAATTCTCTAGCACAATATTTCGATTTATGATGAATTTTTGAAAAAAACTTTTTCCTTACGCCCTTGTGTAACTCAGCCGAAAATTTCAGAAATTCTTTTCGTTATTTTGTCGTAATTTTTGCACTGTTCTATATTAGCCGTTACATAAAGTTTTATATATGAAAATGTGCGCAATTTCATGTAAAATACAGCAAAATACAACCCATGGTTGTAGCTTTTATCAGTTTGGAAATATTTTCATATAAACCACGATAACTGCCAAAATTTCAACCTTCGGTCAATTTTGACTCGACCGAAATGGTAAAAAAACGCAATTGTAAGCTAAAACTCTTACATTTTAGTAATATTCACTCATTTACCTTCATTTTGCAACAAACTGGAAGTCTCTAGCACAATATTTAGATTTATGGTGAATTTTTTAAAAAAAACATTTTCCTTACGTCCGCGCCAGAAATTCTTTCGTCACATTGTCGTAATGTTTGCACCATTTTATATTAGTCGTTACATAAAGTTTTATATATGGAAATGTGCGCAATTTCATGTAGAATACAACAGAAAATAACTCATGGTTATAGCTTTTATCAGTTTGGAAATATTTTCATATAAATCATGATAACTGCCAAAATTTCAACCTTCGGTCAACTTTAACTCGACTGAAATGGTAAAAAAACACAATTATAAGCTAAAACTCTTACATTTTAGTAATATTCAATCATGTACCTTCATTTTGCAACAAATTGGAAGTCTCTAGCACAATATTTCGATTTATGGTGAATTTCTGAAAAAAAAAACTTTTTCCTTACGTCTGCGCGATGTTTTCGGCCGAACATCTCAGAAATTCTTTTGTCACGTTGTCGTAATGTTTGCATCGTTTACGTTAGTCGTTACATAAACTTTTATATATGAAAATGTGTGCAATTTCATGTAGAATACAACAGAAAATAGCTCATGGTTGTAGCTTTTATCAGTTTTGAAATATTTTCACATAAATCACGATAACTGCCAAAATTTCAACCTTCGGTCAACTTTAACTCGACCAAAATGGTCGAAAAACGCAATTGTAAGCTAAAACTCTAACATTCTAGTAATATTCAATCATTTACCTTCATTTTGCAATAAATTGGAAGTCTCTAGCACAATATTTCGATTTATGGTGAATTTTTGAAAAAAACATTTTCCTTACGTCCACGCGGTAACTCGGCCGAACATCTCGGAAATTCTTTAAATCACGTTGTCGTAATATTTGCACCATTTTATATTAGTCGTTACATAAAGTTTTATATGTGGAAATGTGCGCAATTTCATGTACAATACAACAGAAAATAACTCATGGTTGTAGCTTTTATCAGTTTTGAAATATTTTCATATAAATCACGATAAATAGAAAAAATTCTACTTTCGGTCAACTTTAACTCAACCGAAATGGTCGAAAACTGCAATTGTAAGCTAAAACACTTACAGTCTAGTAATATTCAATCAATTAGCTTCATTTTTCAACAAACGGGAAGTCTCTAGCACAATATTTCGATTTATGGTGAATTTTTGAAAAAACATTTTTTTACGTCGCGTGTTCTGAATTCATGCATCATTTTGTGATAATATTTTCTCTGTGTTGCTTTGATCGTTTTACAATTTGTTATATACCAAAATCATTGCAATTTAGTGTACAATACAAAGAAAAACAAAATAACCCATTAGCTTTTAACCGTTTTGCTCACAGCGCGATTTGTATAAAATTATATATGAAAAATTTTTTTTGCGCTGTCATATATTTCAATATTTATATATGATAATGATATTTGTTTTCATTTCTGATGGTTGCATACTAAACTTCATTCAATGACAAAAAAAGGAGCCAAAAATTAACTCAATCTTAAAAACTAAGCGTGCTGTGATTTTTTAAAAAAACCTTTTTTCCGCTTCGGCGCTAACTCCTGAACGCCGCCGGCATACGGGAGACATTTTTGTAAATAGAGGCTCAGCGTTTAAGGGTTAATTGCTTACCCCATTGCAAAATTGAATTATCGTAAGGTGAATCATCGTTACTCAAGCATTACCTGAGCATTTTAATAGTTTTACCACAAAAAGTGCATTTAATCATGAAAATGAGATGAAAATACAGTATTTAGTGAATATTTCTCGATGAAAAATACCGCGAATGGGAGAATTTTCCGTGAATAATGGTTAGATACATTCCAAAGAGAAATCCGTGAATACGTGAGTCCACGAATACGGGGGGTTTACTGTAGTTGACAGAGATGCCAGCCTACTGACTTGCTGCAAAGAAGTAAATGCCAAGGGAAAATCTGTTTTCAGTATAAGATTAGGCAGAGAAGCTTCTGGTAGAGTTTCATAAAGGGCTTAACCCTTAAGGGATGGGCTAAATATACAGTATATCAAGCACACTCCCCGAGACCAGGCAAACTTTAAGGTCGGCCAATTTAAGAAAAAACACATCAATGGAAAGAGGATGATATGCAAATGCACATGGTGTAAGAAAAAATGCTAAAAATTTTTCCCTAGCTTCCAAGGGAAGTTGAAAGTCACTATTTGCAATCCTGTGTGGGGCCCCTTTTACAAAGTTATGCATGTTTTTTGCAATCATTTTATTATGTTTTGTAAAATTATTACAGCTCACACATTATCATACCCGATAAGAACTAAAATCAGTAACAAGTTCTGAGTATATTTGTTGTAAAATTTCTACAAGATTTACTGAAATGGGGAGATGCAGTAACTTTTTGTGAGGCATACATATTTTTTATATTTCTTTGCACTTTTCTTTCCAAAATTACAATTACAGCTGACATATTATCATAAAAGATAAGAACTAAAACCAACAGCAATCCCTGGGTATATTTATGAGCAAATATATAAAAAGACATCCTGGAGCAGCAGAGAGGCAGTACATCCCCCTCTGAAATCTCAAGGCATACTGATCGATGTCTCTCCTGTGCGAGGTATTATAGTTGCCATAAGTCATTTATGGACCACTGAAGTGCTATGAACAACTTTCCTGCTAATTTCATTCAAATAGTATAGCGTAAAATATGATTACTCATATGAGGATTCCCGTCCATCACTCAAAACCTGTTACAGATACTCATATAAGGATTCCTGTCCATTAAGGGTTAAGTGAGGCTTCTTAAAAGCCAACAAAAGATCCATCTAACTGAATCAATATCTCAATTCTTTCAAAAAACAAAGGTTTACTCCCTGAGCTTCAAAACTCTAAGATGGAGCAGATCTATAGCCTTTACTGCCAAGCCCAACACCATTTCAATGCCCAAGGAATATGAGGAAGTCATCTATTTTGGGAACAGTGGCACTACCCTGATCAGTGCTTCTCACACTTCATCAACCACAGGAGCTCCACTTACGTAGAGATGAAGAATCTCTTTATGCCTCAGAAACTGCTTTGGATGCTTCCTTAGAAAAACCTGTTTTTCAGATGATGTTGGATAACCTCCATGCATGAAGCTCATCTATGAATTCAAGGTAAACCTGAGGAAGCATTGTTGGTGTAGGAGTTTCTCCTAGATAGGGCACTTCCTGCAGCAGGAAGAGCAGGTCAGAATAACACTCTTGATTTGGCCAAAAAAGAGATATTAATATCATAGAGAGATTTCCTGATTCCAGACTCTTGTCCAGGACTTTCATGATCACTGCAAACAGACTAAAGGAATAAACCTCCAGGTCATCCAAAGGATGCAAGAAGACATCCACATTCCAGTATACAGATGGCTGGATGACTCAACCATTCTAAAGGAAGTACCTGGTTCTTTCTGCCTGTCACTGAGTTGTACTTTCCTAACATAAATCTTGGCATAATTTCCACCCTGCCTTCTCCTGCATATGTGAAAATCTTTGCTGCCAAATCACCAAACTTTCAGATTTCATGCCTCTCTAATGTTTCAGATTTGCAACTGTAGTCATGTTCCAGACATGACTTTGCTCTTCATACTCGTATGCTGATTGAAACCTTTCAAGACTAAAAAGACTGCTTTCAACCAACAAGTTAACTTGGTAATTTTTTCCCTGCAATGACAAGTCTCCTACTGCCAGGAAGGCCAACATGTGAGCTCTCTACCCCTTGGAACTAGATGGCTGTTCAGTTGTACTTCCCAGCACCTATTCACCTGTAACTGCAGAGAATGAATCCTAAACTATCTGCAAGAATCTAATTTTTACGTCCTGGCTTATCATAGCTTGCCACAAATTGGCATAACTCTTGCATCCTTTTCTCTGTTGGATGGACTAAGACACCAAGTGTGTGCATGTCCTTACTTACACAGGTAGTCCTTGTAGCCACCTCTACATCTGGCTTATCACAGTTTACCTGAAACCCTAGTTCTTGAAAAAGTTGAATAAATTGCTATGGGTACTGGTGTTCTTTGAAAATCCCAGCATACTTCACATCTATAGCTCACACTCTACTTTATATCCTTGCAGCAGGCACACAGTGTCTAACTACCTCAAAATTCAACAGCCTGCTAACACAGTATGTAATCATTCCTACAGAATCCAACGTTCTTAACCTTGATTCCTGTGGAAGGTATCCTATGAAATATGGATGCACAGTACCATGAAAACAGAAAACAGCCAAAACCATTAAATATCAATGAGCGCCTATACACAATGGCAGCAAGAAGAATTCTGATTAACTAAACATTCAAAACACCTCACAGAGAACAGGTGCACTAACCAGTCATCCAGACCAGCTATGTAATTTTCCTTTGTTTGAATGCCGACTTGCCTATTGGCAAAAAGATATAAGCTATCTTTAACAATTGGTAAGATTCATCCCAACCAAATAGTACATCTAATGGAATGGTCAGTAGAACAATTAAAAAATCGACAGAACAACAGTTGGTAAAATAGTCGAACAACTAAATAGTCATTACAACTTCCTAACACCAATAGAACATTCATTCAGAAAAATGGTAGACTTTCAGAAAAACAATTATTTGAAAGCTACTGTAGAACACAATTATTTGAAAGCTAGAATACTAAAAGAACTGTTAGTAGACAAGTGAAAATCAGCAGACTGATCAGTAAAATGAGTGAACACCCATAAATCAGCCAGTAAAACCAAAGAAATAAAGTATATCATCCATTTAGTGGTTCTTAGTAAACAGTAAAATATCAGAAAAATAGTCAGCACAATGGTTAAACTTAAGTAGAACTGTCAGTAGAGCACTATCATGAGAACCATGAATACCAAGCAAAACCATTACAATGCAACTTTCTAATATGCAAGGTAAACATAAAATTATGAAATACAGTACTTCCTCAATTATTTCTATAACAGATACATAGAGGATGAGGACTTCAAAATGACAACAATTTATAGCATACTGTATATTGTAGCCTACACCAGGATACTCCTAAATTCTAGCCCAAGCTTCTCTGTCCCATGCACACACGTAGTAAGGTCGTAAAACCTATAGGATCCACAGAAGCAAGAACAATATAGCTCTCTCTCTCTCCCTCTCTCTCTCGCCTTGACTAAGCAACCCCACAGACAGAAAGACCCACCATTCATTGTTTACAACACTGAAAAAGAACCAGGAAAAATTCACCCATACAAGCATGATATGAATACAAAAAATTCAGAGGGTAGAGTTGGAAAATTTGATGTTCTTTTGTCCCATGGCTAGAGAACTTTCACTAGAAAAATGATAAGAAATTATTGAAAATTTTGTATAATTTTCTAACTTCTTAATGTGGAATTACAAACTCTAAAACAAAAAGAAAGCACTTTAAGCCTAAGACAAACTAAAAACAAAATTTTCACTCTCTCCTTTAAATTATTATCATCCATAGTAAAGATAAAAATAACCAGCCTTCTATGTTTGACTTTCAAGTCAGCCTTAGAGGAATGAATGATTGGCAGATGGTCTGTGTGTGTGTGTGTGTGTGTGTGTGTGTGTGTGTGTGATAATTATCTTTTGCTTTTTTATTTATTTCAATTACTTTTCACTTCTCTTCCATCATGTAATTATCTTTGTTTAAATGATTATGTTTTAGTTTGTTTCTTGGCATAGTTTCATGTTTCCTCCATATCTGGGTAGTTTTCTTCTGGAAAAATATACTACTAGTATAATGCTTTAGCTGAAATGTTGAAAACTGGCAAGAAATAAACAAGTGTACATTGGTTTGGGTTAGTTTTAGTTTGAGAATGCTCACTGAAGTGACTAGAATATTTGGGAATGAAAGGAGGGCAACCAGGAGTTTGCAAATGGAGAGACGCAGGTATATGCAGCCACTGGCCTCAAATAAATGGTTGGTGGACTGAAAGCAGGACATTAACAATGCAATCTGCTGAGGTGATCAAGTTGCTTACAAATCACAGGAAGTGATTTGCATACAAAATCACTTGAAAAAATTTGACTGAAGGTGATGCTCAGGACATGCACCATGGTCCAAATGCCCCTCTACTTCTCTTCTCTCTCTCTCTCTCTCTCTCTCCTCTGCTCTCTCTCTCTCTCTCTCTCTCTTATTTACTTAGCATTATGGAAACTTACGTTTGAAATAAATGCAAATAAATACTGTGACTGTCACAGAGGCAATGGTGGTGATGATGAGTAATTCACCCTTCTTTGAAAATAGAATAGAAGGTGAACTACACCCAAAAATGGATAATTTTAACCTGGTCTAACAAATATGAGGCAGAGTTATTTCTTGCTTTATTGGTTTTTACATTATTATTATTATTATTATTATTATTATTATTATTATTATTATTATTATTATTATTATTATTATTATTATTATTATTATTATTGGAAGGAAGAAGACCCTCTTTCAAGCATGTTTTGTTGAAAAGAATGGATGTGTTATGTGAACTGATTTTATATTGCGTTTTTTAATTTTTCTTATAATTTGCTTTTCCTGCACATCAATATTGGTCAATAATTAGTCAATGTTCATACTTTGGTGGATTTAAACAGCGTTTTTCACAGCAGAATTTTTTTTATCCTCTAAAAGAGGAAGTTACTGAAACCTGGTGTCATAAATCTGTAGACTTCAGCAGTTCTAAAGGTGTCTTTTTCTTTGACATCTTCTTCACCAGCAGATGGATTTTGTGTATTCTGGTTACTTTTTCTGTAGTTTTTCTGTCGACATGTTTCGACCAGACCGTTGGTTATATCTTGGACGGCTGAGATGAATCTGGAGACACGGGGAGTGTGGCGGTATTTATAGGACGTTTGAGGTAATGTAAAATTCTCATTGACTACCAGGGAAGATGAAGATTATCTTCTTGGGTGAAGCCTTCTCTTGTGCACCAATGGTTTGTGTGTTCTCACAAGCAAGCATTGGAGTATGCATGGGAGAGTGGTATTGGGAGGATCGCTGCCGGCAGATGGACGCTCCTGATTAGTTTGCTCATCAGGGGTGCTGGTGGGAGCTGCCCTTCGTGCCAACATCGGGAGGAGAAAGGTCTCCTGTGTGGTACTGACACTAGGCTTCTCTCTCCTGATGTGTAGGACTGACCATCACTGTCTATGCCTCCTGGAAGCCCTCAGAATTTGTCTGAGAACTTTACTTGCTGTTGGCTCTAGGCAACACGTCCCCCATCAAGTGTTCTGACTAAATGTATTGCTGGAGTCTAAGTGTAATGGTGTCCGGCTTACGACATTCCGAGGTTATGGCACTTTTCAAATATATTCATCAGAAATTATTTCTCGATTTAGGATGCATGTTCTGGGGTTACGACGCCGATCCAATGGAAGAAATATGGCTACAAAACTGCAGAATAATAAAAATTTTGAGGTTTTTTGATGAAAAACTTAATAAAAATGCAGTTTACATCATTTTCAATACACCCAAAGTATTAAAAGTAAGGTTTTCTTAGGATTTTTGATGATTTTTGACAATTGTTCGGCTTACGATGATTTTTAGCTTATGACGTGGCATAGGAATAGAACCCCCGTCGTAAACCGGGGACTGCCTACACAGTAAACCCCCTGTATTCACGGTCTCACAATTCGTGGACTCACGTATTCGTGGATTTCTCTGTGGAATGTATCTACCCATTATTTGTGGAATATTTGCCCATTCGCGATATTTCTCACTGAGAAATATTCACTAATTACTGCATCTTCATATCATTTTCATAACTAAATGCACTTTTAGTGATAAAACTATTAAAATACTCAGGTATAAGCATTTTTAGAGTGTTTTTCTTGTGTTTAAACTATCAAAATAGGCAGTTCTAAGTGTTTTTACAGGGGTTTTAGGTAATCACGGATTTTAACTATTAGCGGGGGCATCCCCCGCGAATACGGGGGGTTTACTGTATATGTATAATGTCTTGATTTCATTTTTCTTACTGACATCCAGATTTGAAAATATATTAATGGCCCATCAAGAGCCAAGGCAAAACCTCTACCTTATCAACCCAATCTTGATACAGTATATACACAGTACATTTACAAATTTCACACCTACCAGTATATTGCTACCTATTTATTACCTGATGCAATTTGTGATGTATATAAATTAATAATGCTGCATTTCCCTTTACGAGAAATATGCAAAACAAAAATAAAATCCACAATGCACAAAGTACATTAATGCTTTGATTTAATAAACAAACCATTATGGCCAGTCCTGTGAGAATTAAGAATTTAATATTAACCCGTCCTTGGCGGGTTGTTTTCCACCAAAAGCCTCATGGAAAAGTGTTGCAGTACTTCTAATCTCCAATATGCTATTTTGATTAGTTCCCGAGTATTTTAACACTCTATATCCCCACTGTGTCTAGATGGTATTAAAGGTCCTTTGAAAGATTCATTTGGCCCTTGCTGAATTGCTTGTAACCTTTTACTTTCAGCCATTCCACCTGATCTCTTCTCACCTTGCTGTGTAACTTCTCTAACTTTACCACAGTTTAATTTTTACCTCTCATTTAAGAACAAATCCTTTGGTGAACCCTGCGAGTGTCTTGAAATGAGACTATATCACAGAAATGATTTATCATAACTAACATAACATATATATACAGTATTAATTTTCTTATTCAATCTGTGAGGTTCTCTCAAAGCCTTTTGCATTTAATAGATTTCAAAGCCTGTTTCCTAGTCATGGCTAGAATATATTGAAACTTCAAAAATGCCTATTTTCTACTGACATACTTTATAACATAATTACACTGATTTTATCAAATTCAAATTTACAGTTGCATAAACATGGTTTTGTATCACTACCCAGTCAATTTTTCACTGCTACAGCATGTGATGAAACAACATAGGCAATGTTAATCTGCATTTACTAATCTTTATCAATGAAAATTTTAATCATAAATAATCACTTAAAAATCTATTAATACTGTATATTACTATTATAAAGGCATGCTTAATCTAATTTCAAATGCTTCTAAATAAAGGGTATCATAAACATGAATTTCACCTACCTGCCCAAATTTACAGCATCAGCAATAGTTTCAGGAAGTAAGGTTTTCTTGGTTTCAGGCATAATGCAGTTCAGAAGACCAGCAACAATCGATAATGAACCAAAGACAATCATAGGCAGAGGTCCATAGATTTCTTCCTGTAATTACAATGATAACAGAAAATTCTATCTCTACAGTAGAATACAATGTAACTCTTCTTATAAATATATCTACAGTTAATGCTAACCCTTATCCCAAGAAGAAAACGCAGTAAACTAATACAGATAGGCATGTCTTACATCAGGTGCAACTTACTACAATCTGCGTTTACGACAATAGCAAAAAATTTTCCAAAAATAAAGAAAATAAAAAAGTATATAAAAATTCATAAAACGTTGTGCAGCAGGCAGTATTTATGAGTAGCAGTCTCAGCAGTGTTTGCAAGGCAGACCACACACTATCAAACATGTATATATATCCAGCATGACATATCATACAATCAAACAATCTAAGAACATGTGGTTACATTGGAAAGATTGACTAATAGTCTGATATTCGCCCATCTAAAATATTTACCCCACAGTTATTTGTGTACTAGTATCAGTTCCAAGAACAATAGCTGTCATTTTCGCTTCATTTACTGTTTAAAAAATGTTTATTAAGCCACAGTAAGTCGACAAAAAGGGAACTTTCATTGTCACAAATTCAGCCAGCCTTTATAAAAAGGCATGCAAGGTTATCAACTTGGAATTAAAAACCAAATGTGATTAATCAGTATGAAGGAGGAAAAAGAATAAGCAAAATAGCACTCAACCTAGAACTTCCATATTCAACAGTGTCGACAACTCTTAAGGATCAAGAACGCATACGTGAAGCTGTTAAAGGCTTTTGCTTCGGTTAAAAGGTTTTGCTTCAATGAACTCTACTGTAATTACGAAGCAAAGGCAAGGGCCAATCCATGAAATGGAGAAGTTATTAATGGTGTGGTAAGAAGACCAGGTTAAAACACAAACACCATTGAGCCTTCCAACCATCCAGGCAAAGGCTAGAAGTCTGTTGCATACCCTTAAGGAACATGCAAGTGATGAATATCAACAAGAATTCATCACAGGTACTGGATGGTTCATAAGATCCAGTTTGCATAATGTCTGGGCAACGCAACAGGCAGCATGAAAGTTCGTTGATTGTTTTGATGAATTCATAAAAAAAAAATAAATAATTATAACATTTTCCATGAAAAACTATGGGTTAATCATTCTTAAAATAAGCTTATAAAAGCTCCAGACTAAATGTGAAAACATAAATATCACCAAAAGCATGAGCTGCACACAATATGCAAACATCGTAAAAATGTTTTGTAACATTATGACAAAATGGAAATCGGTTGGGATCAAACTAAAGAAATGGTAAAGTACTTTGCAATACTCTATTTAATTATTATGGTGTGATATTCATCAGTCAACTGAAATAAGGTTAAACTGGTTCACCAGGAATATAGAGGTACAATATCTGTTGAAATGAAAAAAAGGGTTTGCCTCAGTGACTTTTGTTGCCATACTAGCAAGGAGGATGACTGTCTCCTTTCATAGTTTCTAAATGCCTATTGAAGGAGGGACCAAGTACCATTCTGTACTGGGAAAAAGGAAACCTGTCCTAAAAAATTACTTGTAAAATCCCTCTGTGCTTGTGTCCTCGACTTCCTTCACTGCCTGCTTCTCAAGCAGAGCCAAAACTTTCCAAGACAGAATTACTTATATTCCACCTCAATCAATATTTTCCTTTCACTGATGAGGTATTTGGCATCTCAAAAAAGGTTACATATTGAGGCATCATACCAAGGGTTATCAGTACTGGTTCAGGGGAAGGTACTGGTATCACTGATCTTCCCAACTTTGGAGGTAGAGTCCAAACTGTTCAAGGTATTAGAACCAGTTGAAACTATGAAAAGAGGGGTCATACCTCTATGAGTCTTCTGACTCTAAAGGAATCTAAGCAGCAGACTAAACTTCACTTTGGACTTTTTTTTTTATTTTAAGCCTGCCCCCAGGATCAAAATTTTGTCATGTGATATTGATCCCTGCACAGGTGGCTTTTGAAAATTTTCTAGTCTCTCTTAGGAGGATGTTGAAACAAGACAATCCAAAAACTAGACAAAATCTTCGATAAGGAGGATCCTTCCATCGAAGTACTGGAGGGAGGAACGCCAAAGACACATGCCTTTCTCTCTTCCCGACAAAAGTCACTCCTCAAAAAGTCCCTATCCACAAAGGACACTGCTGCAATACTAAAGAAAGTAGTAACAATGTCTTGAATTTCAAGTGAAGGCGAACCAACTGGGGAGTTGTGAGCGGAGAGTAGGCACCCGGCAAATGGGGACTGGTGCCAACTAATTGGAAGCTGAAGCCAGGCATTCCATTGGGAACTGGCACCCCAGAAAGAACAACAGAGTGTTCTAAGGAAAAACCAGGCACCGAGGGATTAAATAGTGCCGATCGAAAATTGTGGAACACTTCACTATTTGCGTGTCATCCTTGTGCAGGGGCCATGGTAATTTCTGTATCGTTCCAATTTAAAATAGGTACTGCCGAAGCAAGTATTTCGGACAATGGGTGCTCAACACTGGAAGATCGGAGGGGCCACTGAGCGCTCCATGGGCCACTTGACAAGCACTTGTCGCCAAACAGAGGCATCATCCCAGCAGGCTTGAGCCCAGTGCTTGGGAAGACGACTGTTGTCGAGTGATGCTCACACTACACATTACAACATTACGCCTTCATCAAAACACCTCTGAATGGCTATCTAACACTACATTTCCATTCAGATGCCTTTCCATTGGGTGTCTGTCAATACCTGGACTTCTCCCAGATGCAGGGAAGTATGACAGTGACTTAGGTCTAGGAGAACCAGTGGGCTGGGTAATCACCTCCTCCACTGCAAAACACTTCACTTTGCAAGGTTAATTTTCTGGTAACCCAGACACAAGACTGGCGATGGCATGGGAAAGAAGTGATGGAGCCAGGGGTGGAAGCAAGTGGTAATAATATAGGGTAGAAGTTGGAGAGAAAAAGGGTACGACAGCTCTGTGCATGCCTGGCTGTCTGCTACAGATACCACCTGTGGGTGCTAGAGAGCTTATGGGTGCTTGTTTGGGTGCCTTTTGGCTGCTCAGAGAACTAATTGATGCCACGCAATATAAAAGTTCTGGCCTAAAGGAATGGCATAATATACAAGAATTACTTTTCAGGGCAAAACTATAAAAACGTCTCACAAGTAGTCTAGGCAAAAAGTAGGCAAAAGTTTTACCTACATTTTAGCCTAATAGAATGATGAAACACTCAAGTATTACTTTTAAGGCAATTACATCAGCAGCTTGAGGATAGCCTACACTCTGTAAACAATTTGATGTAAATGTTTGGCCTAAAGAAATGGTATAAGATACAAGAATTACTTTTACGGCAAAACTATATCGGAGGCTCACAAGTAGCCTCGGCAAAAAGGGCAAAAGTTTTGTCTAGCTTTTACCCTAACAGAATGATGAAACATTCAGGAATTACTTTTAGGGCATTTACTATCAGTGGCCTGCGAGAGCTTATGCCCAGAAAATACCATTTGAAAATGTAATTTTAAGGCAAAACTATATACCGATGGCTTGCATGTAATCTAGGCCTGGTAAACAAAACAGTGCAAAGGTTTCAACCTAAAGGAACGACGTATCATACAAAAGGCAGAACTATTATCGGCAGCTCGCAAGTAGCCTAGGTATAAACAAAAGATTTGGCCTAACAGATGATTGACTCTTAAGTCAAAATTCTGTTGATGAATCAACTTAATAAAAACAAAACAAGAAAAAACTCATCCTGAGATTTCATGAAGGTTACTAGTATGTGTTCCAGTGGACGTGTACATCACTGAAATCCAGTTAAATCACAGGAAAATAATGAATAAGCTGCTGCCATAACTCGATGTTTACCCAGGCACGGCAGGAACAGATTGAGGTTATCTGTTAAAGTCATTACTAATATTCCCGCTAGTGGGAGGAACTGGTTAACTACACAGATGTTTGAAGTGTTACCCAGCGAAGTTTTGAATTCAAGCTGCCGTGTAAATGAACTACTATGTAATTACTTGGTAAGTTACTTATATAAAAATATTATGCTATATATACCTCCTAAAAAATTATATGCAGTGTGCAAAATGTACTCAAAATATGAAACAATTTTTAAGAAAGTTTAGAACAGTAATGCTGTTATAGGCTATGGTATGCTGGGTAAAACACCATTCAATCCATTCTAAGACCAGATTTCTAAGAGATTTTATTCTGGTAATGTAAAATCAAATTTTGTACTTGTTACCAGACACTCAAACTGAAACCTGAATTCACTGATCTGACAAGAAAATTTACCAGCTGTAGTTTAGATGTTTAAAACACACACACATGCACATATTTTTTACTTTGCATCTGAAGTGACACCCTGAAATTAATCTAAAAACTTAATTCTCAAAAAGTCTGATGATGAATGAGTACTGTGTACAGTTTATAATAAATATCAGACATCAAAGAAACAGCTTACTTACTAGAGACGAGGAAAATGGTGCTAACATTGCACCAACTCTTGCAAAAGTTGAACAGAGACCAAGGATCGTGCTTCGAACTCTTGTTGGGAACATTTCCATTGTAAACATGTACACAGTGGAAAATGTACAGGTGATGAAGCACTTTCCAAACAGGAATGGAATTATAATATAATCCTCACCATATTCTGAAAATTACAAACATAATACAACACAACACTGATGAAACCTTTCATTTTACTGGTGGGTTATTTTGAACTTCAGTTAACTTTTCGTAAAATACCCTATTATTTTAATACCTGATACCAGATTTGTTGTGCACATGGATATACTACAAAAATATAATCAAAAGGTTACTGCTACAATAAAGACTGGTTCAAGAATAAAATAATTATCTGAAACAAAAATGGCAGTTTTCTTATTAATACAGTTTTTATGTACAGATGTGGCTGTAGTGAGAACATATACATGGTCGTGAGGATTTTTATTTATTTTTCTTTCTTTGAGTTAATTAAAAGTTCTGTACAATATCATAAAAATTTTCCAAATGGACGATTCTTGCATAGTAACCACTGACTTAGCACTGAGTTTTGAAAAGTAAATTGCATCTCCATATTTGATCACGAAATAAAATTCAAATTCCTCCCCAGAAGGGTTTGAATACTTGAGTACAGGTATTTAATAATCTACTTTCACTATAACGCTTTGGTCCAGGAAGAAGACACTTGCGCCAATTCACAGGGGAAGGAGGGAAGGGGAGGGGAAGATCTTAGTGAAAGGCAATGGTCTGTATGTAGGAAAAATTAAAAAAAAAATACTCTCTGATATTCAAACTACACACCAATCACTGTCTGGACAACATAATATATACTTGGTTGGGAATGTAAACTTCAAAAACATGAAATAACAACTTGGTTTTCTTTGCCGAAAAGAAAGTGACACTTTCAAGGCAATATTAATGGACTTTATGGCAGTCATGGTTAACTTACCTGAACTTTTCAGGTAATGATGGCCACTTACCAAATGATTCTTTACTTTTTCAACCATAGCCAAATAAATATGGAATTATGATTTTCTACATTATCATGAAGACAAGTTTCACACACAGACACATACACAAAAACAAAAACTCACCTGCACAAAAGCCTGCCCCTCCACAGGAAATCCCAGCAAGTATAAGAGACATTATCATTGTCCATCTCCTCCCAAACCAACTCATACATAACCATGACAACGAATATCCTGTTTAAAAAATAAAATAAGTAAAATGAAGAATAAATGCTACACCTTCATTAATAACCATTTATTTTCTTTAATCTCCATATTATATGACTTTCAAAGTACAGGATCATGGAATTTTGAAGATATTCAATGCTATTTTGCTTCATCAAAAACATTTCTTATAAGTGCCCTTTTCTGTGCACACAAAATTGTCCTGAACATTGCAGTCCCTCTTCAAAATTAATAGGATGGATGTGAGCTGGCAGTGCTGCTCCTGCATGGACACTTGGTTCTCATCCTACCAATATCCACTCTGACTCTGCCACTTCTGTTGCTGCATCTAATAACCTTTCCCAAAATTTCTAGCATTTTTCTTCTGGTCTGCATAACTTCTTTCCTAAGATCACTGTAGTCTACATTATTGTTTCTCTGCCATTTATCTTTAGTCAATAAGCATACTTATTTCATCTTGTATCTCCCTCCATATCTTTGGAATTTACATTTCTTTTTGTCATTACAAACAGCATTTGTGCTTTCTCTTTTATATCAAACCTAATGTATGCAGCACATGTCCAGGTTTCCTCTAGCTACCATCAACACTTCCCTACTTTTGCATACCATTCTTCTCACCATAAATGTACCCATTTTTAGTGAGCCTGCTTTACTTCTATTTTCCACTCACTGCCTACCTTAAGACTGTCACGTAATTGGAGCAATTTCCTCAGAGAACTCATACCTTTTGAGGTGGTTGTCTGTTTACAAGATCTGTATGTCCTTACTGACAAAATCAACCCAACAAATTTGTCCTGCTTTGAACCAGATGCTGAAGATATATTAATGTTATTTTAAAACCTAGTAGGGGAAAATTACTGTACCTACAGGAAGGGATACAACATCAGACTGTTTAGTCAGTCTTAGAAGGCTAAGACCTTGTCTCTACTGGTAATTTTTCAATGGGTGGTGAAGACAGTTAAGTTTTGTGAGGTAAAGACTGGAAACCAATACTCTCATTAGAAGGTCTACATTAGAACTCCTATTACCCTGTATTCATACAGACATCATTAAAGGTCTTGGTAAAATCAGACTCAACTTCTCTTGTTGTCACTAACTACCAAAATGATGCTGATGCTAGAATGCGCACACTGCCTGCTCTGTAATGGCTTTTAGCTTATTTTTCAGTAAGTCAGGATGCAACAAAATTGAAAAAAACACTGTTGCAAAAGCTTTCATCCCAAAAATACTACCTTTTATTGGCACAAAAATACTGGTATTCCAACAAGCTAGAAAATACTAAATTACTATTCAAGTCTAATTATCAGAAAAAACAATTAAGTTTCCTAGGTGTTTCTTAAGAATTTCGATAACTTCACTATGAATCATGATCATCTTTTACTAGAACTTAGGACACGTATGGTTATAATCACATGCTAAAACCTATGGATTTAAATTATTTTATGAAGAAGAACTGTGGTTGTATTTTGATTTCCCTTATTTAGTTTTTCTTGCATCATTCCTCTCATTTTGCATATCTACTGAGTCATCACTGAAGGGGAGGCAAGATAATCTCACTATTGTTTAAAATTAATAGGTTTCATCGAATATATTAAACACTACTGATGAATGATACAAAATTCTAGACCTCTAAGATCTTGATGAGAAACTGTAAACAAACTTGTCTTTTAACAAATTACTTTAAGAAAAACAGAACTATAACACCTAAAAAATTTTCTGTTCATGATTAGTTTTACAGTTTATATGAAAATATTAGACATTAATTAATTCTACTTATTTTCTGGCTTTATGTGCCCAAAAGTTATAACCAGCACCTACCTGGTATTTCCACAAGTGAAGTCAGGATAAAATCCACAAAAGGGGCAGAAGGGTTGTTACTTTCCCCTAAGGCTACTGCATTCATACTTAAGGCATAGTACACAAGTGTTATAACTATCCTAGAAAGAAATAACAGTGATAATAATTAATTCTACAGTATATCCATAATTACCATTAACAAAATTGTGCACACAATTGTCAACAGTTAATACCACTAACAGTATATAATATTTAACATATCTAATACAGAAGTTATAGTGTTGATCCAACAAGCAGTAGTGTTTGCTGTTAGCAACTATAATACTTTTAAGCTTAAAACCAAAGATAAAATTTATGAACTTTCACATACTACACAGAAGACAATGTCCATAGGCAGTGGCAAACTGGGCCTAAAACAAACAATGCACAAAAAATATTAACTTAAAATTTAAATTTTTAAATACTTAGCAATCTATTATGATAGCTGAATTCCCCACATCAGCAGAAGGATGACAGTGTGAAAAAGCAATAAAAATTAACTGAGAGGATTGCATTTTATACACCTATCCCCTCCATGTTAGCCACTGGTTTGAACGTTTATTGTCTTCAGTTTTTCTTCATCCTCATGAGTGGGGAGGTTGGGAGGGCAATTACATAATAGAGGTAAGAATTTACAAAGTAAAATCTTATCTTAATCTTCATATTTCTGAAATGAACCTTACCTCTCGTTATGATAACTGATTCCCACACTAGAATAGGAGACTGGAAACCAGTGAGGATAAAACAACCCCCAAAGAAAACTGTAATTATTCCAATAATTCCAACAGGAATAAGATTAGTATTCACCTGCAGATTAGATTCCAGAGGTCAGCAGTGCTACCAAGTGACAACAAAAGGTCACAAGGCCCTCAAAATAATTCTAAAGATGCCTTCCACTTCTAGTGAAAGTAGGGCAAAGGTTTTTTGATCTCTTATCCATAATTCTAAAAACTGAAAAGTTCTAAAAACCGAAATATTTTTTTTTGAGAAAAGTAACCATCTGCAGAAGTCAAACAGTACAACTATAATTAGAATACAGTAATGATTTAAATAAAAGTTGTTTTGCTTGCTGTATCCAATTACAGTATATTCCATGTATTATTATCATATTGTTCTTGAATTACAGAATATAAACATGAAATTGTATGCCATTTGCATTTAATAGTGTTTACAGTCTCAAAATCTCGGCTCACTGAGTACTACTGACATCTTATTGCTATTAGTTGCTAAAAGAAGCATCATTCGGAGATACTGTTTCTTGTAAATTAACAAATCTGGGCTTAAAACATGCAGGTTACTTGATTTTAAAAGCAGCAAGTGTGATTTTGCCTGTTCCAAACATCACTTTCGCCTATTCCAAAATGTTCTGCAGCCTGCCCGTTATTCATTTTATTCACCTGCAGCTATAACCTGCAGTTTTAATTTTGCGGTATTCTTTCTTAAAAGCCTTCTCCACTGCGTGAAGGGTAAATAAAAATGTATTCTATTATTACTTATGGAAGCCACCATTGAGAATCAGCAAGTTTTAACAACTTGACAACTTTAACACAACTCTTAATAAATGCTCAGTAGTTATGGTAAATGACATCAGCAATCAGCTGTTTCTTGATTCAGTTGTTTATTATGTACAGGTTTACAATCCTTCATCTTGAGTTCTAAAGAACAGGAATTTTTTTAGTGGAGGATGGAGCATCATCTTAAGGTATTGCAGTCGAGATTATTGGCCCTGGGTAGCTTGTTAAACCGACAGATACCATTTGCAAAAGTACTGATAATAATGATAATTTTGATAAAACTACTGTATTGTTTTACTGCATCCAATTATCTTACATGTATTACTGTCATATCACATTGTAAAATATGAACAAAGCAACCATGTGCCATTTGCATTCTAGTTCTATCTACATTCTTAAAATCATCAGCTGATTGTGTTTTACTGACATCATCGTCATTAGTTGCCGAATGAAACTTAATTCTGAGACGAGTTTCTTTCGTAAACTTTCAAAGGTGGGTTTAAAAATTGTACTTTATAACTAAATGCAGTAAATAAACAAAGTACATGTGTGATTTTGCCAGATTCAGATGTTGCTTCTTCCTCCAAAACATTTTGCAGCCTGCTCATTACTCGTTTCTTCAGACAAAGCTATAACCTGCAGCTTGAATTTGGTGGCATACTTTCTTAACACCTTCTTCGTTGTGTGAAGGATGAATACAGATATATTTTATTTCTATTTATGGAATTACACTGAAAATAAGCAAATTTTTAACGAGTCAACAACTGTAACGCAACTCTTAATAAACGCAATTCTTAATATTAATGTACTAAACACAGCAAAATATCAATTCATTAAAGAAAATATCGTGAATTAGCAAGATATTAGTTCAATATAAATTCTTTCCCTCATCTTTTTCCAAAAGCTTTGGAGCGAGGGGTTGGGTGTAACCTGTCAAATATGTCAAATATCTTGACATACTGACTGCAAGGGTAGATGTTGCCACTCGGTGGTCAAATAAATGTTGCCACCTGGTGGTCAAATACCCTATGAAGGATACTGAAGATCTCTCTCTCTCTCTCTCTCTCTCTCTCTCTCTCTCTCTCTCTCTCTCTCTCTCTCTCTCTCTCTCCGAGATAGATTTTTTATGTATATGTAACATGTTTGTTTATATATTGTACTGTAATTTTACAGATAAATGTGACATTACTTTGTTATTAATTTTTTCTCATAATTTCCATGCTAAAATTACAACTTTTTGCTTTGTATAGTAAATTATTAAAAATTTTAAACATACATATCAATCTTAGGTCTTGTTCTTGGATTCTTCAGAGCGAGGGGGGGTGCAAGTACTTGTCAATTTACTTGACATATTGACATAAACCACAAAGGGGAGGTAATGCTGCCTACAGATGGTCAAGGATATTGAAAAATCTCTCTCTCTCTCTCTTTTTCTATTTCATTCACAAATCATGAATTTTCACCTTTTGATAACAAAAGAATAACTTCTCTCTCTCTCTTTCCAAAGTTATTCTCTCTTTCTTTGTCATAATATGTAAGAACAAACACCCCCTCTCTCTCTCTCTCTCCTCTCTCTCTCTCTCTCTCTCTCTCTCTCTCTCTCTCTCTCTCTCTCTCTCTCTCTCTCTCTCATGCCAAAGGATACTCAGAATGTGAAAGATGGATAGATAGATAGATAAATAGACAGAATGGGAGAGTGGTTGATAGCAAGATATACTCTCTCTCTCTCTCTCTCTCTCTCTCTCTCTCTCTCTCTCTCTCTCTCTCTCTCTCTCTCTCTCTCTCTCTCTCTCTCTGTGTTACTGGCTGGAAAGGTTAGAAGTACATACATACAGACTTTTAAGGGTAAAATGTTTAAGATGACTTTGAGATGATAATGATAACATTTCAAAGTTTAATACAGTAATAGGATAATAGTTTCAAGCATATTTGACAGGATGCTAGTTTAAGGTATACATTTGGTATCTGAGCTTTCAAGATAGGCATTTATAAGCGTTTTTAGAGGCAGGTGTAAACTATTCGCGGATTTTAACTGTTCGCAGGAGGTTGTGATACGCATCACCTGCGAATACGGGGTTTACTGCACAATAAAACATAAGTATTTACTCAACTACTCCACAGTTCTCAGACCTAAAGTGATTCTTTTTCACTTGCATTAGATTTCTTCATAGAAATGTTTCCTGACATCTTAATCCATTCATTTGGATCCTCAACAGCCAACTCACATAACCTCTATATAATATTAAATAGCAATTAATAATTAGCAGTAAATGGATTAACAAAGGTTCCTCAAATTGTAAAAAGGCAGACAAGCAATTAAACAATAAAAGGGACCAACAATATTGAAGATAAAAATCCTCAAAATAAGCAAGGCAGCAAAGTTCACTGTCAGGGCGTAAGCTTTTAATTATATAAATTGATAACTCATGAGAAATGGAGGTGTCTTAACCCTCTTAGGGGTGATTACTGAGAACCCCTAAGAGAGCAGGATTTTCTTTTACAACATATGCATGCAGTCATTCACAGTAAATCAGAGCTCATGTCTAAGTTTGTGGGCTGTCCATTGTATGAATGCATCAACTGAGCTGATATTTCAAATCATTATTAAACCTAGAGAAATCACATCATCCTGTTTAAAAAAGTAATAAACACTTACCAGATATAAAACATTGAGAACATTCTAATACATAGGATTGGCCTTCGAATAACATCTAACATTGAGACTTTTCGAGCATCTGTCAGAGAGTCCATCATATCACTATCATCATCAGCCTCTTCACTAACCTAATATACAAGAAAAATATAATTTTTAAAAGGAAAATTAGTTAAAAAGAAATTTAATTACCACTCTGTGCACACAAAATAATCCAAGATACAGTAATTCAAACCCCCTGAAAAGAAAGAAAATGGAAGTCAGACAGTTGACCTGTGCATGCATGGCAGGATTCCAGGGTCTCAGGCAGCTTCAAGTCCTTTGTCTGTGTTAAAACAAAAGTTGCAAAAAGTGGTGAGACTGGAAGCAGGAATTTGTGCTATAAGCAATGGTTAAAATTAATTTTTCCTAAAAAGATTACATTTATTTCACAACAATCCATTTATAACTGGCCATAACTTCAACTGAAGTGGGAAGGATTAAACAGGTAAAGTCATCAGATTGGCTAAACAGAGACTTGGCAGATGTGCCTGAACACCCCTTGCTTCAGACCTATCATGGAATTGTAAAAGTTGGGAAACCTGTAATGCCATAGGTACTACCAAGAGCAAGTAATGCAGCAGAGGATAGCCCTTATCCATTAAAAAGCATGGATAAAATGCTAAATGGATAAAAAAAAAAAGTATAACTAAGGCAATAAAGATCATGAATCTACAAAGCTGGAAATCTCTCACACAGCAGAGACCATCCGTCTCACTGTATCCCTGACATAAAAGATTGCTAACTTGTGTGGCACTGCAACATTTACTAAGCAAGTTGAATCAACTCAAGATAAAGTTTAAAAGAACAGAAGTCAAAAGAGCTTTACTTTCATGGACAAGTACTGTTACCTGTGCTGCTATACTATATTTGAAATAGAGAAAATCAGCAAGAAGATGGACTTTACTTCCAACATTATGCTAACCCTTGCTGTCTTTAGTGAAAATATCTACAAATGACCCTTCTCTTTCATATTTACTCAAGATAAAAGAGGCTCCAGAACTGATCACCATACAGCAACATCACCATCAGCTATTTACACTATTTTGGCAGTTACTGGCATTGCCATATTTGTACTGGCTGGCCTATACATTTTAAAATGAAAAGGAGGAAAATTACAATTATGCAAAATGGCTTTAAAATTACAGGAAATTTTCACATTGTACGGGTTCTATGCAAAGTGCTGTAATATAGATATGATAAAATTAGCCACTGTTTAGGATGAAACCCTAAAAGGCTGCTAATTTGGATCATAAGAGTCCATTCTTCAAGTTATTACAGAACACCATACAAAACAAGAGGGCAAAGTTCCACTTATATATAGTTTTTGTATTCTTCCTCCACAATTTAAGTTTTATACAGTACGTATCATTCATGTCTTAATGGTAATTAATTGTATTTTCCATACTGAGAAATGTTTTCATAAATTTTTCCAAAATATTTAAACTTAGAATTAAAATTTCAGGCCTTTAACTTAATCACACAAACATCTACCAATTATCAAACATTGCATGAGTGTGCACTTTAAAAAAAAAGCAAAATGCAACCAAAATTATACATAGTTACAAAACTTCATCATTAAAACTTCCTAATACTAATGTGAAAATAATTTACCAAAATATGAATGTAATAAATTCGAACATAACACCATATTTATTGCACAGCAGTTGCTCCTCTCCAGAACAAACCTGCAAGAATACAGCAGTTGGAAACCAGCCAATCCAGCTGGTGAATTCAGATGCACATCCACCTCCAAACTCAAAGGCCAAGGCAAATTCATAATTCCCCTCATCACATAAGCACAATATTTACTATGAAGAGAATACAATGTAATAAATACAGTTAATTTGGAAAACAGAAAACATCACAATACAAAGACATCTGGAGACTTCATGAGCATAGCAGGCACAATAACAGATACAGAAATAATTATACTTCAAGCTGCTGCAACCCTGCTATCTGCCCACAAACACACATATCACTAGAACATAAATGCCCTTATTTATTTTAAAAAAGAACAGAAGCATCTTGGGTAATCTAGCTTGCACAAAGAATATCTTTGCTTTGAGACAGACATAATTACATATTTAAATCATTGTTAAATCCTGAAGTAATATAAAAAGTTCAACTAAGCACAGTGAATGCTAAGAAAAAGACTGGAAAAAGGACATCAAAACAATATAAAAAACTGTACTTGGTAGAATTAATTCATCATCATAAAAGTAGAAAATAAGCAATAACCCAAAAATGACACTTAAAATAAATTTCACTTCAAAAGCATAACTTTATGTGCAAATTATCTTGCTCTTCTGTAGTACTGCATGTAGGCAAGTTTGCTAAACTCCTATCCAATAAGTCTATGCGTTTGCCAAACTGATTCTTCCTACATACTGAACTACACCTTAAATATCTCTGGCAACAAACCATCTTTGAGGGCGTTTTAATTTATCAACAATCTGACTGCCAGATTAACCTCACTTAATATCACTGCTCTTGTTTCCTTTCAAAAGGTTAATATTACTGCTCTTGTTTCCTTTCAAAAGGAAAATCTCTTCAACAGGTGGAATGGGTCTAGTCAATATATCACAATAGTCTCCTATTTTTTTTATATCTATATCTCTTGTCAAAAACTTCCATCTGGTTACACAAAGAGCCTTAGCTTTACCCAAACTTTGGGCTTGAATTAATCTAGAAATGAAACGTGTCCTAAGTTTATACTATGATTACATTCACTTAGCTGTCTACCTTCTTTTAACTTTACTCTGTCCCACCTTTACATCTTTAATATTCACCTGTAAATAGCAAGCAACTGAAATGGATTTCAGTGCTTTAAAAGAAATTGAAAAGTACATAGAAAAGCATTTTTAACTTGTGTAAATGGATTTTGACCTATCCTTGTGACATTTTAAACATCTTTTAAATTATAGGTTATAACTCTAGCCTTTTATTTTATTGAAGGAGATGTGATTTCAATGTACCAGATGTATGTACTTATGTATATTCAATATGTAAATTTACTGCATCAACCTACAAATAATTTGTTCAGAGTAATTTGTACGTAGTTTTAGAATAAGTAAAAGGTGCTACACAGTCTTGTTGTTCGGTGACCATCTCTTCCCAGAGAATAGCAGCTTAAAATTGAGTTTTGTATGGTACCATCTGATAAAGTTTTATATTCTTATGTATTATATAAGAAACTTGAATATCCTCTGTAAACTAGAATTTGGAAACAAAGGCATTACATATAATAATAATAATAATAATAATAATAATAATAATAATAATAATAATAATAATAATAATAATAATAATAATAATAATAACACAGGCAGTCCCCAGTTTATGACAGGGGTTCCATTTCTATGCCGCGAGCCGAAAATCGTTGTAAGCCGAAATATCGTCGACAATTGTAAAAAATTCTAAGGAAACCTTACTTTCAATGCTTTGGGTATGTTGAAAACGATGTAAATTGCATTTTTATTGAGTTTTTCATAAAAAAATCTCCAAATTTTTATTATTCTGCAGTTTTGTAGCCATATCTCTTCCGTCGGATCGGCGTCGTAACCCTGGAACATGCGTCGTAAACCAGGAAGTAATTTCTGATGAATATATTTGAAAAGTTTCATAACCTCAGAAGGCCGTAAGCTGGACCCATCATAACCGGGACCCATCATAACCTGGGGACTGCCTGTAATAACAATACTGGTAATAATAATAATAATAATAATAATAATAATATTCTTCTTTGTCTTCAGCCTTTACCCATCTCTATATGGGGTCGCTGTTCCGTGTAAGCCTTCTCCATCTTCTTCTATCTTGCATATCCTGTTCTCTTAACCCTTTTTCCCACATGTCATTTGCTACGTTATCTCTCCATCTGAATCTTGGCCTTCCCTTCCTCCTCCTCCCAACCACCTCCATGTCCATGACCCTTCTACACACATGATCCTCTTCTCTCCGCATGACATGACTAAACCACTGCAATCTTCTTTGCTGAATCTTCTTTGACACTTCTACCACTTTGACTGTCCCTCTAATATAATTGTTTCTGATCCTATCCTTTCTCATGACTCCACACATCCATCTCAACATCCTCATCTCTGCCACTTCCAACTTCCTTTCTTGAGCCTTCTTTATCGACCACATCTCAGCCCCATACACCATTGCTGGTCTAACTACACTTTTATAAAATCTTCCTTTTACTCTTGCACTAATCCTTTTGTCGCACAATATTCCCGATGATCTCCTCCAAATCATCCAAGCACACTATATCCTGTGGTTTATTTCTGAGTCCATAGCACGATCACCCATAACACAGGACCCAAGGTACTTCAAAGTCGTAACCCTCTAGATGTCGTCTAAACCTAATCTAACTGCACCCTGTTTTCCTTCCCCTCCCATCCACAGATATATCCTTAAACCTCGATCTTCAAGTACTTGTCTCCACAACTCTAGTTTTATCTCCACCTCTTCTCTACTCAGGTCCACCAAAACAACATCATCAGCAAACATCTCACTCCACAGGACTTCCTCTCTGACATCTGATGTAATAAGGTCACAAGGTCAAAGATGTAGGGACTGAAAGTTGAACCTTGATGTAACCCAACTCTTACACTAAACTTTTCTGTTGTTCCCACACTGCTCCTTACCTGAGTGGTGACCTCTGCATACATATCCTGGACCACTTTAACATACTTTTCTGAAACACTCCTCTCTCTCATACATCTCCACACTTCTTGCCTAGGTACCCAATCATATGCCTTCTCCAGATCAATAAATACTAGATGTAGCCCTCTCTTGTCTTTCTGCATGTTTTTCCATTGCTTGCCTTATGCCGAAAATTGCATCTACTGTACCCTTTCCCAACATAAACCCAAATTGTTCTTCACTTATTGTTGTTTCATTCCTTATTCTTTTCTCTATAATTCGCTCATATCTTCATAGTACGAGATATCAATAATAATAATAATAATAATAATAATAATAATAATAATAATAATAATAATAATAATAATAATAATTATTACAATTATTATTATTATTATTATTATTATCACAGTATTATTTTTTTAGTCTATCACAGTCATCCTATTCGACTGGGTGGTTTTTATAGTGTGGGTTCCGGGATGCATCCTGCCTCCTTAGGAGTCCATCACTTTTCTCGCTTTGTGCGCTATTCCTAGTAGCACACTCTTCTGCATGAGTCCTTGAGTTACTTCAGCACCTAGTTTTTCCAGATTCCTTTTCAGGGATCTTGGGATTGTGCCTAGTGTTCCTATGATTATGGGTTACAATTTCCACTGGCATATTCCATATCCTTCTACTGGCATATTCCATATCCTTCTTATTTCGATTTTCAGGTCTTGATACTTATCTTTATTTCTCATCTACTCTGGTGTCCCATGGTATTGCAAAATAACTGAGCAATACTTTCTTCTTGATTTTGTCAATCAATGTCACGTCTGGTCTACTGGCACGTATCACCCTGTGTGTTCTGATACCATAGTCCCAGAGGATCTTTGCTTGATCGTTTTCTATCACTCCCTCAGGTTGGTGTTCGTACCACTTATTACTGCAAGCTAGCTGGTGCTTCTTGTACAGGCTCCAGTGGGGGATTTTTGCTACTGAATCATGCCTCTTTTTGTACTGGTTCTGTGCAAATGCTGGACATTTGCTTGCTATGTGGTTTATGGTCTTGTCTTTCATATTACACTTCCTGCATATGAGTGAGATGTTATTTCCATCTATTTTTCTTTGAACACTGGTTCTTACGGCCCGATCTTGCGCTGCTGTTATTATTATTATTACTATTACTGTATTATTATTATTAAGACCTATGAGCATCTGGCGATGTGAATCAGGGGTGTTGTTAAACTATAGCACTATGTAAAATATAAAAGTTTTCAACATAAGTTTTTCTGATAAAGTACTGTCAAACACACAATGTACAGTATTTTGTATGTATGCAGAATGAAAAATAATTTTCTGCCATTTCTTTTATAGAACATATATACTTTTCTATAGGGCCAACAAGTACTATTATAAAAGAAAAGTGTATAGTATAGAGAAAATCTTTTAAAGAGTAGTAACTTGTGAGAATACATGAGGACTCTTCAAGTTTTTTACAGTGACTTAAATGGATAATGTGATTTTGCACATGGAAGGTTCCCTAATTCCACATTACAATGTAAAAGATTTTTTAAACTTTAGCCTGAAAGCACACAAAACTACAGACCAAGAGAAGTGGCACATCATGTGAAAAAATGTCCACCATAATAATTGTTCAAATTATTAACATAATTTGAATCATACACACCTCTAAAAATTCCTGAGGAATGGTTTTTTTATTTTTCTTTGCTATCTTCTCCAAGACTGCAACTGCTTTACGGTGCCTTCCTTTAGCTAGCAGCCAACGAGGTGATTCTGGTATAAAGCTGGAATGACAAAAAAAAAAATTTTAAATATAGAAAAAAAGAGGCAAATCTATTGTACAATAGATCATTTTCACAGGAAATATTAATACTGTACTTCCCTCTTCAGGATAACTGCTTATAATAATAGTTAATATATATGGCAAACTTTAAGCAATCCCTCGACTATCTGCATTCACATTATCTGCATGCAACTGGCACCCTGGGGCTAAAGAAATATGTATTACATATATAAATTTCGTACAAATTGAAAAACCACACCCCAACGGCTGGCAATGCTATGTGGGCTTAAAGTCGTCTTGGTAACACTGCTCACACACATATACAGGTTTGGAAAGGGGAGGGCGGAGAATGGGAAAAGTTTCAGGGTTAAGAGTTGGGAAGTCTAGGTAAGATGGGGTGAGTGGTTGGCAATGCTGTGTGGGGAGAGAGAAGTGTTAGTAACTCTGCTCACAGAAATAAGCATCCAGAGAAAGGGTTATTGGGAGGGTGGGTGACCATGGTAAGAGTTCCCGGGCAGGGAAGGGTAGAAAAGCCGTGTGAGATAGGTGGAGGGGGTAGGTGGGCATTTGATTTTTTTGAGAACTTTTACTTTGTTTTATGTTTTTACACCTTAATATTTTCTCACATTTTATCAAAGAATATCAACTTGTAATACAGTCACCACCCTGCTTATGAACATTCATGTTACGAACTTCAGAGATATCAACAGACAGGGTCACAAGTTAAATTGTGTTTAGAATGCTCCCCTTTGCCACCCCTTAAGCTCATATTTTGCCATGTGGGCCTATTTTGCTAGCAAGAATTTTTTGCAAAAAACAGAAGAACACATAGAAGAAGAACCCATTCCTTTAACCCGTTCTTTGATTATTCCAAGTATTCTCATGATTAACTACCATGTATTCTTCTTACAATCACGAGAATGTTCGTTCATATACTTGTTAAATATTCCTATATTATTTTTTCTTCCCGATCTAGCTCGTTCTTTGATGAATAACCATTTTCTATATTTCCTCTCTCCATATGAAAAGTTTAGTTCAGTATGTATTTTTGTCAATAGATGGGGGTGTGCACTGATAACTTTGTGAACTTCCAATGTCAGATGCTGCCCCTGTGAAATTCTCTCCAAGTTCATAACTTTCAAAGCATGGAAAATACAAAACTTTTAATATTGCATGAATCAAAATTTTATTTTCATCTATTTACATTCCTAACATCCAAAATAATTCTTTATAATACCGCATAATTTAGAAATACAGTGAAAATAGTATAATCAATGACTCCCGAGTTAACTTAGGAATGTAAAGAACAACAAAAATTATGCAATACATATTAAAAACTAACATAAGAACTATTCAAGAAACGAATGGCTGTCCGAAACAACTCGTTTGTAAGTTGGGTAGTGACTGTAAAATAATCATGCACAATGCAAAGGAGAATGAATGAGAGAAATGAGCAGCTCTACATGTTGCCAACATCTAGGAAAAGTTTCATGACGAAATTTGCATTAAAATTTTTGAACAGTATTTTACTGTGGGGAGATACACCATGCATTGATGTGACACGTCACCAAAGCGTAAAATTTATGTATTTCTCTAAAAAAAAAATATCTTTTTCAAAATTCTTATATGTCAACTTCTACTATGTAATCTGGGAAAAAGCAGCTTTCAAGGTTACTGAGAAATAGTTGCTGTACTGCATTTTTTGGAAGAACATTTATGATTTTTTCTCTCAAGCAGACTTGGTGATATTCATCATAGAGTCAACTGAAAATATGCATTTTACATTATGACAAAACATCAAGAAATAAAAAATCAGAAATGACAATGGGGAAAGGGAATGTGTGAGTATGTGTTAGCATGTACTGTGCATGTAGGGGAGTCTCTCTCTCTCTCTCTCTCTCTCTCTCTCTCTCTCTCTCTCTCTCTCTCTCTCTCTCTCTCTCTCTCTCTCTCTCTCTCTCTCTCTCTCTCTCTCTCTCTCTCTCTCTCTCTCTCTCTCTCTCTCTCTCTCTCTCTCTGATTTTTTATATTCTCCCAATGATGATGGGGAGAAATTCAGTGTCTTTCACCATGTTAGTTAATGCTTGGTTTTTTCCAAAACATGGAGTGCTTCCAGAAGCTGTAGGCATCAGTGGTCTGTTGCCTGGTCTATAATTTTTGTGTTCTTTACAGGCTCATCCCTTTCAGGTCTTTTGTTATGTTTTTGTACATAATGGCTAAAGATAGCCCCTTCCTGAAAGTGGAAGGAAAGACTCTCAAGAGAATTTGGTAGTGGTCATCCCAATATATGAGATATTGTTGCTCATAAGCATTTGTGTGTACCTTTCAATCTCCTCCATGGTTTCTCCCCACATGGAGCAGTGTGTGTGAGGGAGCGACAGACGATGGCATCCACCACAGACCTTTTATACCTGTCTGAGCATTCACTCAATCCATTAAGACATAGACCCAGATTCACGGGCTTTTTATACACAATGGTGTTACAACCCTTTGGAGTCTCCAGGAATGGGGAGGGCACCATCAACACTGTGTTCACACCTGAAATAGAGGAGAGAACGTTTTTAAAAAGTTGTTGGTAGCATTTCTAGATCCTCTTTGTTGTCCACTCTCACACAGGCATCCATACAACGGTGGTATTGAAGAGGGCAGAGGATCTTATTGAAAACCATTCCCACTACAACACTCATGTAGAATTGGCAAAAATGACCCCCAAATGGGGTCCAATTACCAAGCTGTCAATGTGTCGATAAAGATGCCCTCTGTTGGTGGCAAAGGGATCCTTCTTAGTGCATTTTCAAGAAGGGTTTTTAAGGTATACTGATGTGTCCTCATATCTATATACCCTGTTCATTGTCTCATCAACCAGAATGTTCATGAAGAGGCTCTTGATGTTTAGAGAGGCAATAATAGCTGCAGAAGAAGTCTCAAAATTTCCATAAAAAGTTGGTAAGTGACTGGTGACAGTATCTGCATTCACATGTGAAACGGAGGAAGTAACACCTTCAAAAGTTGCTCTTATTATTTCTAGGTCCTCTTCATTGTCCACTCTTACAAAGGTGTCATCTATATAATGGTGGTATTGAGGAGGGCAGGGCAGGGGATCTTTTTGAAAACCCTTTCCTCTACAACATTCATGTGGAAATTGGTCACTAGGGTGGGTTACAAAGATTGGTGAATTGGTTAATGGACTGAATTTTGATTGGCCATGGGTTGATGATGAAGTCGGTCGCAAAGGCATTGTGATCTTCAATCTTTGTAACTCTCCCTGATGACCACCATAGCATATGTCAAAACGTTAGTGGATATAAAACTAAGTCAACAAAAAAACTTTACATGTCCTCAGAAAACTTGATAACCAGCTACACACTGATGAAAAGATTGTCACACGAATAGAGAAGGCTCTATACAAGTTGAGTGCTGTAGAAACTGCCATTATTTTCAACTCTACTGCCCTCAAAGAAGGTCTCCTCCCTAATTACACCCGTATAGAGCTACATGATCCAGTTGCAACAAGAGAGAACACCACCACATCCTTCAGGAGGACTCTGGTGCTTCATCACCTGGAAGAAAAAAAGAAAGAGAAGAGAGAAATAAAAAGGAATTAGAGAAATAACAAAAAATTAGATACTCTACAAACATAGACAGCTTCCCAAGGAACCCCCTTCCAGATATCAATGCTGCCCTT
Organism: Macrobrachium rosenbergii; assembly: GCF_040412425.1. NCBI lineage: Eukaryota > Metazoa > Arthropoda > Malacostraca > Decapoda > Palaemonidae > Macrobrachium > Macrobrachium rosenbergii. The sequence goes on along the minus strand of NC_089783.1, from coordinate 22,959,638 downwards.
CAGTGCCTGCAACACAGTGATTACTGCAGGAAGGGAAGGGTTATCCTTAAGAAACTTGTAAGGTTTAATGGCAGAAGTATGAAGATCCCTGACAAAGAAATGAATTCATCAACCTCACTGAATACGAACCAACAACAGAAGAAGACCTCCTTATTCTTGGACTTAACACCCATTTGAATCAAAATCCAAACCCTTACACTAAGCGCCTACAGGTTGAAGTCCTCCTTAACTCTGTCCAGTTGCTTGAGGACCAAGGCAAGTTCAGGTTGAGCGATTCCCTCCAGCCCTTACTGCTAGCAGAAGTCCTTACTGACTTGGGTGCCCCATACAGAAGCTCTGCGCTCACCAAGGAAATGAAAGACACAGTCAAAAACTTGAGAGAACACCAGGGAATTACAATAAGAAGAGCAGACAATGCTGCTGCCCTAGCGCTCATCCACACCTCTGAATATAACCAGAAGCTGGACCAAATACTAGCTGACAAATCAAAATTCTGAAAAATCAACAAGGACCCCATCGAGGATATCTGATGAGCTATCAACAGAACTGTTGAAAGGAACCATGCCTCAAGAAAAGCCCCCACTCTCCCCCTTGCCCAGGGCAACTTTAATCCAGGATATATTTATGGTACGTACTGTAGAAACCCACAAGCCTGATAACCCTCTATAACCAATTATAAGCCAAATACTGACACCAACTTACAAAACTGCAGAGACTTAATGATCTCCTCACACCATGTGTCCCCAACAGATACTGTCTCCAGTGGTCTACCAACCTTTTACGGAAACTATGTGACTCTCCTTCTACCGTATCATTGCCTTTCTAGACACTGAGAGCCTCTTCATGTATGCTCCAGTCAATGAAACGATTGAACATATCCTAAATAGGGTATGTAGATGTGAGAACACACTGACTATGAACACCTCCGAAGAAGCCTTAAAAGTCCATCCTGAATCACACGCCAAGGACCCCTTTATTACCCACAGAGGGCATCTTTATGGCCAGATTGGCAGCATGGTAATGGGATCCCCTTTATGGATTCTATTTGACAATTTCTTTGAGTGTCATAGAGAAAAGGGTTTTCAATAAGATCCTCTGCCCTCCTCAATACCACAGTTACATAAATGACACCTATGTAAGAGTGGACAACGAAGAGGATCTAGAATACTAAGGATTTCTGAAGAACATTCCCTCCTCCATTTCATGTGTGAACACGGTGTTGATGGTGCCCTCCCCTTCCTGGACATTCAGGTACAGCAGACTCCAACAGGCTATTGCACCACAGTCTATAAAAAGCCTATGAACCCAGGTCTATGCCTTAATGGATCCAGGGAATGCCAAGACAGGTATAAAAAGTTTGTGGTAGATGCCTTCGCCTGTCACACCCTCACACACTGCTCCACAAGGGGAGAAACCACAGAGGAGATTGAAAGGTCCACACAAATGCTTTTAAGCAACAATTTCTCAAATCAAATGGTCGAGCAACAAACCTGCGTTTCCATAAATAACTAGCACTGTGAAAGTATGACAGACACCAATAATGACCAAAGTGGGTCTATAAAACTCTACTACAGAAATTACATGGATCAAAAATATTTAGAGGATGAAAAGTCCCTCAGAAAAATAATGGATAAAAATGTTTCACCTTCTGTAGAAGGGGATAAGATTAATTTATAATTTATTGTAAAAATATGAAACCGAGTCACCTACTTCTTAAAAACAACCTGGCTCCCCAGAAACTTCTTCAAAGAGAAGTATTGTAATGTCATCTATGAATTTTCCTTACTTGTGGAAGGATGCCACCACTCGTATATTGGAATGAGCACTACCGAACTCTCCAAGAGTCTCTCCTGCCACCTTCACAAAGGAGCCATCTTTAAGCATTATGTACAAAAACATAACAAAATACCTGAAAAAGAGCTTGTCAAGAACACAAAAATTATTGACCGGGCAACAGACCGCCAATGCCTACAGCTTCTAGAGGCACTCCATATACAGTAGATACCGCTAACAGCAGTCTCCAGTTAACGGCGGGCTCGGTTAATGGCGAGCCGGTTTTACAGTGCATCTCTAAAGATGAAAATCTGCAATTTTCAGCGCCGAAAATCGCAGATTTCTGCTCACTGGCACCGATAATTGGGTATTGACGCCAATACATACCTAACAGAAGCGCTGGTAACCGAAAATTGGCACTTGTCGGTGCCGAAAAGCCCCGAAATTTGCCAAAAAAGCAAGAAAATAGTCAGTTTTCAGTTAGCAGCGATTTTCGGTTATCATCACACCCTCAGAACGGAACCCCGCCAATAACCGAGGACTGCCTGTATTTGCTGATTCGCAATTCACAGACTCACCAATTTGCGGATTTCTTCCGTGGAACCTATCTATAAATTATTCGAGGAAAACTTGCCTATTCTCAGATTTTTCTGTGGAACATATCGGTAAATTATTTGTGGGAACTCGCCTATTCGAGGATTTTTTATTTTTTCATGGAGCAATGTTCTGTATTTTCATATTATTTACTGTAATAACATTAAATAATAATGTACAGTAATAATAATACTACACTACATAATAGAAATAAGATTAAATAATAATAATACATAATACACACTGGGTACCTGTAATAATAATAATATAACAATAATAAGATTAAATCACACAGGTACTCACTGGTGATGAATGTTAATTATGGATGATGATGAATTACCTGTGCAGTCCGATGAATGATGATGAAGACATGACTGCACAGAAAAGTAGAGGAGTTACATCTCCTCTGAGGGCACCTCTTTCCCTTCTCCAGGAGGCACCACTTTGTTGAGGTAATTGAACATGTCCACAAAGGTGTTACAATAGGGCTGCATCAGTTCATTAAGGCCATTAGAAAAATTTGTATCTCTTACCTCAGAATTATCCCATGCCTCTATCATTGTCTGCAGCTACCTGACTTTAAGAATTTTGTACAGACCATGAAATTCTTCAAAATCCTGGTCCTTCAGTGGAATAGACAGGACGGCGAATTCTTCTCCCGCAAGGGCCTTCCCAAGTATTTTGCACTCTTCATATTCCTTCTTGATGAAGGCGACAGCACTTAATGTCACGCCATAACAGGCTGCTACTTCTCCATAACTTTTGCCCTCTTTTAACATTACTATAATGTCTGCCTTCTCGAGTGTCATGATCTTCCTCTGGCACTGGGCTCTTTGTCAGAAGCCTTAGGAGAAGCAGGGAGTTTAGGAGGCATCTTAGAGCATGATTCCCAAAAATATGCTTAGTCCACAGTACCATACACAAAACACGCTTAACTGAGAGATATGCGCCTGGATGGAGATGCTGGGTCATTTGCCTATATCAGTAGTGTGTATATACATACATACATAGGTATACACAGTATTGCGCATACGTACATAGGTATACACAGTATTGCGCATAACAACATTGATATTCCGCGCATACTGTACATTTTATAGATATCTTGTCATGTTGTAAGATGATTTTGAAATATCAAAGTGTTTTAGGATGGTAGCAGTTTGTAGAGCATATCTAAAATACGTATGTAGTCTGCAGAATGACGGGACTAATGTACTACGTACAGGCAGTCCCCAGTTATCGACGATCTGGTTTTATGGCGCTTGTCTAGCAACAACAATAACTGATTTTCAGTGCCGATATGTGCTGATCACCACTTAACAGCAGCACCGATCCCCGGTTATTGGTGCCAAGAAGCACTGTTATCGGTGATTTTCAGTTATCGTCACGCTGTTGGGGACCAAACCCCCGCCGATAACTGTGGACTGCCTATACTAGGATATGTCTGGTGTGGAGTATTTTCATGTTATTACACTACAGTACATTTTTGTGACTGCTGTACATAAATACAATTTTTTATGATTAAAAAAAGACTTAATAATTTTCAAATATTACAGTACTGTAATATATTAATGTAAACACAACACAATTTCAATAACGTGTATTTTTTTCTTAAAAAGTGTTTGACCCAAGCCAGCAAATGGCAGAAACGGAAAATGCATGCTGGGATGCTGATATAGCCAAGCATAATGATACTCGACACGCTATTGGCTGTTGTCTGCAATGCAGCCAACTCAGGAGCGCCATTCATTTTCCTTGGCACTGACTTGCTGTACACTTGACGCTGATTGGCTGGACCCACAATCCCATCTCGTGAAGATGTAAGTGTGGGAGCCCGCATCTATCCAAGTTCACTGGGTAGTATGTAGCATCTTCTGATCGCGTGTATCACAAATCTGTGTGTGTCATTTTTAATCTGTGTGCATCTCTTTAATTGTGCCATAAGATGCCTCCTAAACGGCCTGCTCCTTCTCAGGCTTCTGGCAGAGCCTAAATGAAAGAAGGTGGTCATGAAGCTCAAGGAGAAGGTAAAATTTCTGGATATATTGAAGGAAGGGAAAATTTACACCGCGGTAGCCTGCCATTTTAGTGTGAATGAGAGTACCATAATGTACATCAAGAAGAAAGAGGTGGAGATACGAAAGGCTGTAAGTATGAGCTTCTTCAGTAGTGCAAAAACAGTTTCTACAGTGTGTGACAAGACAATCGTTAAGATGGAATCTGCACTGCCATTTTGGATAATGGGCTGCTGTAAGAAGAACATCCCCCTCGACTCCAACATCATTCGTGAAAAAGCGCAACAACTTTACCAGCAGTTTTCGATTACTACAGAGGCGGCAACGTACAAGCACAGGAAGGTGGCGACGTATAAGCACAGGAAGGCGATGACGCAGGGGAATTAGAATTCTTAGGCTTCGATGAACTCGCGGAAGAAGAAGAAGAGGAGGAAGAGCCACAAGCAGGACCATCAACAGCTCCTCAAGGTTTTCAGGCCACCAAGGGGTGGTTCCACCAGTTTCAGAGGCAGTTCCAACTGAAGAATGCGTCTCTGCATGGGGAAATCCCATCTGCAGATATGGAGGTAGCTGCAAAATATCTGGAGACCTTGAAGAAAATTATAAAAGAGAAGGCTATCATCCAAAACAGGTGTTCAATATGGGCAAGACTGGCTTGTTCTGGAAGAAAATACTGTCTCGGACATACCGCATGAAGGACAAAGACAAAGCCTCCGGATTCAAGGCCCAAAAAGATAGGGTTACCCTCATAATGTGTGGGAATGCAGCTGGCTTCATGTTGAAACCAGGCCTCATTTACAAGGCTGCAAACCCCACGGCCCTCAAGAATAAGAACAAGGCGTTGCTGCCTGTTTTGGATGCACAACCCCAAGGCCTGGACCACCAAAGTCCTTACATCTAACTGGTTCATTCAGAGCGTCATCCCTCAAGTTAAGCAATACCTGAGCGACTTGTGCATGGGGTTCAAGGTGCTGTTGATTATGAATAATGCTGACGGCCACCCTCTGGATCTTTATTACAAGGAGTCCAGCTTGAGTTCATCTCCTGCCAACACCACCTCTCTCTGCCAGTCTATGGACCAGGGCGTGATCTGTGCCTTCAAGGCACTCTACACCCAGAATGCCTTCCAGCACTTGTGAATGCAATGAACACTGACAGCGAATTTAGACTGAAGGAGTACTGGCATAAATTCACGATTGCCACGTCTGTCCGTCATCGACCAATCGTTGAATGATATGAAGACAAAGACCCCTAATGCCTGCTGGAAGAAGTTGTGACCAGAGTGTGTTCACAATTACTGTATAAGGGCTTCTCTCCTGAAGGAATTCAACAGGAGGAGGAGGAGGAGGAGGAGGAGGAGGAGGAGGAGGAGGAGGAGGAGGAGGAGGAGGAGGAGGAGGAGGAGGAGGAGGAGGAGGAGGAGGAGGAGGAGGAGGAGGAGGAGGAGGAGGAGGAGGAGGAGGAGGAGGAGGAGGAGGAGGAGGAGGAGGAGGAGGAGGAGGAGGAGGAGGAGGAGGATCTGTCCCAACTTAAGAGGATAATCAAGGAGGCGCAGGATGCGGCTTTGGCATGGGATCCTTACATGGAACGCTCCTAAAGTTTTCAAATGCCCTTGATGCGGCATTAGTGCTCTATAATCATACCCTCATCAGCATGAAGAAGCAGTGACAGCAGCTGCCCATCACTATGTTTATTAAATGTACGAAGAAGGACCCTCCAAAGCCTCCCCAAACCCCTGAAGAAGTGTCTCCCCAAGCGCCTAAAGTACTGTCGTGCCTCTCCAAGCACCTGAAGAAGCGCCTCCTGAAGAAGGGGAGAGGCACCCCTCAGAGGAGATGTAACTCCTCTGCTTTGCTATGCAGTCATATCTTCATCGTCATTCATCGGACTGCACAGGTAATTCATCATCATCACCTATAATCAACATTCATCACCGTAAGTACCCGTACTATGATTTACGTAGTCTTATTATTAAATACAGTATTTTTAATGTGCGTACATATTTTCTCTCTCTCTCTCTCTCTCTCTCTCTCTCTCTCTCTCTCTCTCTCTCTCTCTCTCTCTCTCTCTCTCTCGTGACTTATGTACATACCATCTCTCTTGTGACTTACGTACATACCATCTCTCTCTTGTGACTTACGTACATACCAATGTTTCCCCTGTAAAAGACAACAGGACAACTTAAAAAGTAAGTGTATGAAAGAAAACGTGCATTCCTGAATACGTAGGGAGAACTGGAATATAGTTTTCACACGTAGCTGTAAGCCATACAGTACACATATGTATATTTTTAAGGGTAATGTTTAAGATAGCTTTGAAATATTAACAATATATCATTTCAAAGATTAATACAGCAATAGGATAATAGTTTGAGGAATATTTGATGTAGGATGATAGTTTAAGACAGGCAGATATAAGCATTTTTAGAGGGGAGGTGTTTAAAAATTCACCGATTTTAGCTATTTGCGGGGAGGTTGTGGTATGTATCCCTCGCGAATACAGGGGCTCGACTGCACTGTATTGGAAAAAACCAAGCATTAACATGGTGAAAGAAACTGAAGTTCTCCCCACCATCATCAGGAGAAATATAAGAAATCAGCCAATGCCAAACACTGAGAGAGAGAGAGAGAGAGAGAGAGAGAGAGAGAGAGAGAGAGCACTGGATACCGGCAGCATGTCACCTGGGTGATCTATAATACCAGCCACACTAGTAAGCGGTACCCAAGCCATCACCCACCTCCAACCAACAACACCAATTAGGCTTAGAAGATCACAATGCCTCCAGAACCGAGTTTGTCATCAACTCAACCAATCAAAATTCAGTCAACTGTAAACCACCTCCCTGCTATGTATGTCTGTGTGACATGCATGTCAATTCATCCAATTTTTGTAACGCTCCCCAATAACCACCAGAACGTGTGCAGAAATGTCAGAGGAAATAAAATAATAATAATAATAATACCTTGGAAGAAGACCCTCTTTCAAACAAACTTCATTAAACAGAATGGCTGTCTGGATATTAGTGAGTTTCTCAATCTCTCAAATGGGTTTCTCTGTAGCAGCAGGTAAATTGTATAGGAGTTCTCCAAAGTTCATTTATTCCTTAAAATTTCGGTAGTACTCTCTTCCATTTACTAAGAGGCGAACAAAGCCAAGGGTACAATTATGACATTCATACCCACGAGCGGGGTTACAAAAAATAATACGTAAATTTTGATTGGTTATCAAAACAAGGGAGGGGAGGGGAAAGGGGGATCTTCCTATTGGCTGGGAGTGGAATGCTTCATCCACAAGAGTGTGACTGACCAATGAAAGGTGCTGACTGGCTGGAGTCAGGTCCCAGGAGCTCTGATTGTAGGGTGTGCTGCCTGAAGTAGTGAGTGCTTAAGGGTTAACCGAGGCACACTGCCTTGACATTCCTGACAGTGCTAGGGAGAAGAGGGATCTCCTGGGCCATGTTCAGCAATGGTTTCCACTACAAGATGGCAAGGACCTCCTTATATCAGAAGTAGGGATGGTCGATGTTGCCTTCCTGGATTTTCATGCCATTCTCCAATGGCAATATGAACTCTCTTTTTCTTTTTTTCTTTAAATCTCCAGCTGTAAACTCTTATGGACAGTCAACAGACTATAAAGCCAAGTGGGCTTCTAAAGGAAACCAGCCTACAGAGAGAGAGAGAGAGAAAGAGAGAGATAGGTTTTGGGAGAGATAAATAATTAAAGAAATATGAGGAAACAGAAAATAAAACCAGGAGGCATCAGCATAAAGCGGGGATGTATTTACTCCTCACTTAAACATTTGGAGCCCAGAAGATTTCACAAATCATAATTTATTAGGAACACTATCTCACGTTTTAGTTGCAGCAAAGATAAATCTACTAGTAAACTGCGTAGAATTAAACCTGATACTTTACCAGAAAATGATACAATACAACAACGGCCTGCATAGTGTTGTGAGCAAAAACAGCTAGGTCACGTAAAGAAAGTGCAGAAAAGAATGGAAATAAAGCTTTATTGTGACTATCTATAAAGAGAAGGGTGACATCCAAGATTGTGCAAATTAGAGAGATCAAGCCCCCTTGTGCATGCTGTTTGCTGATGAAATTGTGATATACAGCACCAACGGAAGGGTAGTGGAATTAAAACTAGAGCAAAGGAGGAAGGTACTGGAAGACAGAGGATTAAATAGTTATCAGTTGAAAGAAGACTGAATACTTAAGGTACAATGAGGATCAAGACTTTGAGATTATTATGGAAGGGACAAGGATGAACAGAGTAGAAAAATTTAGGTATCTTGGTTCAACAGTAGCTGAAGATGGAAATTTGGTCATAGAAATAACACATGAGCGCAGGCTGGATGGAAAAACTGGAGAAAGATGTCAAGTGTCCTGTGTGACTGCAGAATCAACATAAAGATTACAGGAAGAGTGTATAAGACAGTAGTACGACCAGCAGTGATATATGGAGCTGAAACATGGCTGGTAAAGAGTACAAGAGAAGAAATTGGATGTGGTGAGATGAAAATGCTTAGATGGAAGTTTGGAGTGACAAAATGGATAAGATCAAGAATGAAAGAATATAGGGAACTACTAAAGTCATAGAACTATCAAAGAAGACCCAGGAAAGGAGACTGCAGTGGTATAGCCATGTGATGAGAAGGGATGAGACATATGTATGGAGGAGAGTAATGCAGATGGAGGTGCCTGGTGGGAGAGCAAAGTGAAGGTGGATGGATGTAGTTAAAGAAGATCTGAGAGACAAACAATTGTCAGAGGACGATTTGTGTGACTGGAGGAACGCTGTCAGAAATACTGACCCCAAACAGAAGTAGGAACAGATACAGAAAAAGATTACATTTACTCCACTATTTAATTATGGCCTTTCTCTGGGATTTTCTAGGTATTCCCACTGGCCTCCATTATTCAATATCCAGTGTCTACTATTTATCAGAATGACTTCCTTTCTACCACTCTTATCTATTTTCCTCCCTCTGAACATCATATCTATCAGCAACTTTACTTATCTGTATTAAGTTTTTCCAATAATAATAATAATAATAATAATAATAATAATAATAATAATAATAATAATAATAATAATAATAATAAATACCTGTACTGTAATAATAATAATAATAATAATAATAATAATAATAATAATAATAATAATAATAATACAGTCCGACCTCTTTAAACTGGCACCCTTGGGACCAGGCCACTGCTGGACCATATAAAATCCCAGATGACAGAAATTACCCCTATAAAAACCCCTATCTAAACAAAGTCTTGCCAGCTCGTTCGGCATATACAGTGCTGTGTTATCATTCGGCATATATAGTGCTGTGTTATCAAAAGTACAACAAAGGTGATAAATAATTACTGTCATTCGTTAGGTTTACTTCCTTATGAAAATTCTGGCCTGTTCTACACTCATCTCCCCAGAAATGCTTACACCTTCGATCAGTTGGAGCTTAAACTACTTTATAATAAATGCACAGTCGAATTCTGATCTTCTGGCACCCTTCAATGTTTTCTGGCAATTCAAACACTTCTGCCTTTCATTTTTAGCAAAACCTAAAAATCTGCTGCTTGTTTCTTTAAACCTGCATGTGTGAGAGAGAGAGAGAGAGAGAGAGAGAGAGAGAGAGAGAATTTTATTTTTATTGATTAAATAGTATAGTACTGTATTTCAAACTGTATTATGCACATACATATATTGCACTGGAAAACTATATCAGTTACTATCCTCAACAAAGAGTGCTTGAAACAAATTCATACTTACAACCAATAAAAGACGAAACAAGACACAGGCCCAGATATAAGTAGTTGTATCATCCGCCACTCTTTTATGCCCCAAGACACAAGGCCCAACAAAATCTCACCAAAAGCAAAGAAGTACTGAGGCAGGACTCCACAAGTAACACGCATTTTGGGACCAACAAACTCAGTTGCTGAAAATAAAAATGATAAAAATGATATTTTCATAATAAAATTAAGATTCATATATAGCCTACTTACCAAGTAATTACAAAGCTAAGGTTTCTAACTCACTTGGCAGCCTTTTTAAAAATTCGCAACGCTTCTATCGTTTTTTGTGTAGATGGCAGGCTCTGCTCACTATCGGAGCACTTGAGGAAACAACCAGCCAGTTAGTTCAATTGTGTTTGTGCCCTTATATCCATATGAGGGGAGAAGGGTGGGCTCCGATTCTGTGATTACTAGGTAAGTATATAAAAAACTTAATTTTATGAAAATAACATTTTCATGCACTATAAGTAACTTACCAAGTAATTACACAGCTGAATCCCACATTGAATGGAGGTGGGGTACATGGACATACTGTATTCTACGCCAAAACATGAAAGCATGGTAATGATTTTTTAACAGAAAATTTGGCCAGCACTGATACACTGCTTGTTTTTTCTTATCTGGTAAGAGAGCTACTGCAGATGAATACTGCCTCTGGCTGGTGCTCATCTTAACCTGTACTGGCGTGGCAGTTGAGTCATGGGTCGCCTGTACCTAAGTGGGAGCTCTGCAGCAGAGGATAGGCCTGATGGCTAGCGAAGCATTCACAAGTGCCCTTGCCCTGGGCACATTAAAAACAACCAGACAATGCTGTCATCTACACTGGAAAAACCACAACAATTCCACTAAGACTGGTGGGTCTATACCAAGGCAAAAAGATAGTAGGAGAAAAAGAGTGCTTCCTATGAATCCTCTCCCAAATACTATGCCAGCCACTGATAACAGCCCCAAGTACTGCAATTTTCAAACACTGTTTCAACTTCCTTCAAATAGTGAGACGTGAAGATAGATTTGCACTTCCAGTAGGCTGACTGAAAAATGGAAGTATGGGACACGTTGTGCCTGAAAAAAAAATAGGCAGAGACTGCTCTGATGTCATGAGCTTTCGCTTTGAAAGTAGTCAAAATGACCCCCTGAATCCGAGCATGTGCCTCAGAAATTAAGTCCCTCAGGAAGAACAACAATGAATTCTTAGTTAGAGGGCAAGACAGGTTCTTAACTGAACATCAGAGGTTACTGGATGTCCCTCTGATCTTCTCAGTACTGCTTAGGTAATACCTCAGGGCTCTCACAGGTCAAAGAACTCTCTCTTCTTCCTCAGAGACAAGGATGTCCATTAAATTCTTAATGGTAAAAGAATGCGGCCAGGGCTTGGACAGGTCCTCATTCTTGGCTAAAAAAAAACCTAAGGTAAAGGAGCAAGCTGTGTCTCCTCTGGAAAATCCTACCCTTTTATCGATGGCTTGAATCTCACTAAAACGTTTAGCAGTAGCCAAAGCCACGAAGAAGTGTCTTACCAGCGAGGTTCCTCAGAGAAGCGGAACAAAGGGGTTCGAAGGCGGGACCTATCAGCCATTTCAGCAATAAGTCCAGGTTCCAAGAGACCAGATTGTCCTTCCTCTGCTTGGACGTATAAGAGGACTTGATGAGGCTGTTAAGATCCGAGTTTGACAAAAGATCCAGGCCTCTATGTTTAAAAACTGAGCTAAGCATAGCTTGATACCCCTTAATGGTGGAGGACAACAAATTCCTGGAGCTCCTCAGATATAGGAGGAAATCCGCAATTTATGTTACAGATGTCTCAGAAGAAATGTTATGTCTGAGACACCATCGTTGGAAAACTGCCCACTTAGACTGGTAGATGCGGCTAGAAGATTGATGCCTGCATCTTGCAATAGCCTCTGCAGCTCCTCTTGAAAACCTTTTCACTCTGACAAGCTTACAGGCAGTCTGAAGCCTGTCAGAGCAAGAGCGGACAATCCTTGGTGGTATCTCCTGAAGTGGGGTATTTTGAGTAAACACGGTATTTGGGGAAGGAGCCTTGGAAAGTCCACCAACAACCATAGAAGGTCCAGGAACCACTCTTTCATGGGCCAGAACGGGGTTATGAGAGTCACAGTTACATTGCCATGAGGTCAAAATTTGTTCAACACCTCCCTGATGATGTTGAAGGGCGGAAAAGCGTAAAGATCCAGATTGGACATCTTGCAGCATGGCGTCTGCTGCCCAAGCCAGAGGTCTGGGCCTGGAAAACAAAAGAGAGGAAGGCGATGGTTCCTTGAAGTGGCAAACAGGTCTAGTGTGGGCCTGCCCGTAGTTTCCAAAGATCCAGACAGACCAGGGGATCCAAGGTCCACTCAGTGGAAAGGACCTGCTTCTGACGGCTCAGCTCATCTGCCAAAATTTTTAGTTTTCCCTGAATAAGTTGAGTGACCATCACTTGATTTTGATCTGTCCACAGGAGATGATTTCTTGCTGCCTGGCAGAGAGAAAAGGAATGAGTGCCGCCTTGTTTTTGAGTGTATGTTAAGGCCGTGGTATTGTTTGCATGAACTACCACTGTCTTGTTGCAGACCATGGTTGAGAAAAACTGAAATCCTAAGTGAACCACTTTTAGCTCTCTGATGTTCATGTGAAGACTGTTGTTCTGGGGACCCATCCCAGAAACTTTCTGGCTCCCCAGAAGGGCTCCCGAGCCTAGGTCCGAGGTATTTGAGTAAAAATCTAGGTCGGGGCTCACAGGATGAAGGGACTTTCCCTTTGAAAGTCTCTCTTTGGACAGCCACCATCGCAGGTCCGATTTTATTTCCAGGGTGATTGGAAACACGTAGGTGGCCAGCTGTGCTTTCCTGTCCCAGTTGGCCTTGAGGGAGAACTGAAGAACTTTCATATTTTTGCTGTGCTGTTAGAAGACTTTGAAATGATGTTAAGTATATATATATATATATATATATATATATATATATATATATATATATATATATATATATATATATATATATATATATATATATATATATATATATATATATATATATATATATATATATATATATATATATATATATATATATATATATATATATATATATATATATATATATATATATATATATATATATATATATATATTATTCACAAATATATATATTACAGGAACAGTACTGACAAACATATACAACCGTTAAAGACTACATATCCACCCACAGGCCAGTGTCAAGGTAGGAGTGGCCTTCAAAACTCATTTGGCTAAAAATCACAATATGCTCATATACTCTCAGGGGACAATACTGATAGACATACCGACCATAGACGACATCAGATCCACACCTGACAGGTGTCAGAGAGGCAGGGTTTGGAAAACTCATTAGTACTGCTGCCCCTGTACTGTGTTTACAAATAAAATATGATAATCTTATTTCCATACATCTCTACTGCCTACCTTAAAATTTAAACAATTCATAAATTTCTTTTGATATTAAAGGATCAAGTATATACATCCCCCGACTGATATTCATATTGCGGCTGTAACTTTCTTTTATAAGCTAGATTCAATGATATTCCTTTCCAGTGCATTATTAGAATATACAATCCTTTTTGCCCCTTCCCAGTTGATAACATGATTGTTCTCAATAACATATGCAAAAATACCACAGTCCCCCTGTGCATACCTCATAAATTTTTTATGCTGTTTAATTCTATTTTCCAGTGCTTTACCCGTTTGGCCAATATAAAAGTTGTCACAAGACTTGCATGGAATTTTATATACATACCCTTTAGTATTGTCGGGGGAGTTCTTGATAAGTACATGTTTCATTGTTTTATTGTCCTTAAATGTGACATTCTTTCATATTATTATCATAAGGCAGTACAAGCAAATTTTTTGTGTTATAAGGTTCTTTTTGGTTTTGATACATAGTCTTTTTTGCCACTTCTAATGCATTGTTTAATAGACTTTCAGGATATTTCAATTTCTTGCCTGTATTCCTAATCTTATCTATTTCCTCATCAATATATTCAGGGCTACATACAAGTAATGCTCTTAAAAACATTGATGAAAACACTGCTTTGTCCGGAATAGAAATGCACACAGGAAGAAATATTAGGTTTTCTATACACAATATATTTAAACCCATTACTATTTCTTCATATGAGAACATATAAAAAGGGTAAGCACCCATCATTTTCCATTTCCATAGTGAATTTAATTGATGGTACTAATTGATTTAATTGGCAAAAAAGTTATTTACATCTTCGTTCCTGGCCATACACAAATTATGTCGTCAACATACTATACCATATTACATTGCGTGGAATTATGTTGTTTAATGTTTTCTTTTTAAAAAATTCCATATATATGTTACTTAACACTGGGGATAGAGGGTTTCCCATTGCCATATCAAAATTTTGAGAGTAAAATTTACCATTAAATTCAAATTTACATTCTTTCACACATAATTTAATCAGTTCAATTAACCCTTTAACGCCTTCAAAACTCATTTGGCTAAAAAGCCCTATTTTCAGGGGACAATACTGAAAACGTCTCCCGTATGCTGGCGGCCTCCGAGAGGTAGCGCTGAAGCGTTTACAAAAAAAAGTTTTTCAAAAATCACAGCTACCTTAGTTTTCAAGATTAAGAGTTCATTTTTGGCTCCTTTTTTCTCATTGCCTGAAGTTTAGTATGCAACCATCAGAAATAAAAAAATATCATTATCATATATAAATATTGGAATATATGACAGCCAATATAAAATTTGAAAAAAAAAACTCGTATATAATTGTATACAAATCATTGTTTTGCTGTAAGGAAAACGGTTGAAGCTAATGAGTTAATTTTTTTAGTTGTATTGTACACTAAATTGCGATGATTTTGGTATATAACAGATTGTAAAACGATTAAAGCAACACAGAGAAAATATTATCACAAATGATGCATGAATTATATTTAAACATCGACGGACGTAAAAAAGTTTTTTAACAAATTCACCAAAAATCAAAATATTGTGCTAGAGAATTTCCAATTGTGCCAAAATGAAGGAAATTGATTGAATATTACTAGGCTGTAAGTTTTTAGCTCACAATTCCATTTTTGAACCATTTCGATCGAGTTAAAGTTGATTACGAAGGTTGATTTACATTTTTTTCTATTTATCGTTATTTCGATGTAAATATAAAAAAACTGTGAAGAGCTAAAGGAATGATATTTTTTGTTGTATTCTACATGAAATTATGCACATTTTGATGTATAACACTTTACGTAACGAATAATATGAAATGGCAGCGAAAAAAAAAATTACAGCAAGCTGACTGTAAAAAATGACAGGATTTTTAGTTGTAGTACACTAAATTGCGATGATTTTGTATATAACAGATTGTAAAACGATTAAAGCAAAAATTTCTTTTCAAAAAATTCAAAAATTCACCAAAAATCTACATATTGTGCTAGAGACTTTCCATTTGTTGCAAAATGAAGGTAAATGATTGATTGTTACTCGAATGTAATAATTTTGGCTTACGGATGCGTTTTTGATCATTTCGGTCGAGTCAAAGTTGACCGAATGTTAAAATTTTGTCAGTTATCGTGATTTCGATGAAAATATTAAAAATTGTGAAGAGCTAAAGGAATGACATATTTTTTGTTGTATTCTACATGAAATGGCGCACATTTTGATGTATAACACTTTATGTAACGAATAATATGAAACGGCGAAAAAATTACGGCAAGCTGATGCAAGAAATGACAGGATTTTCAGCGGAGTCGGCGCGGATTTTAAGGAAAATTTTTTTCAATAATTCACCAAAAATCTAAATAATGTGCTAGAGACTTTCCGTTTGTTGCAAAATGAAGGTAAATGATTGATTGTTACTCGAATGTAATAATTATGGCTTACGGATGCGTTTTTCGATCATTTTGGTCGAATCAAAGTTGACCGAATGTTAAAATTTTGTCAGTTATCGTGATTTCGGCAAAAATATTAAAAAACTGTGAAGAGCTAAAGGAATGACATATTTTTTGTTGTATTCTACATGAAATTGCGCACATTTTGATGTATAACACTTTATGTAACGAATAATATGAAACGGCGAAAAATCACGGCAAGCTGACGCAAGAAATGACAGGATTTTCAGCGGAGTGCTGTATGGGAGCGAAGGAAAATTTTTTTTTTTCAAAAATTCACCAAAAATCTAAATAATGTGCTAGAGACTTTCCATTTGTTGCAAAATGAAGATAAATGATTGATTGTTACTCGAATGTAATAATTATGGCTTACAGATGCGTTTTTCAATCATTTCGGTCGAATCAAAGTTGACCGAATGTTAAAATTTTGTCAGTTATCGTGATTTCGATGTAAATATTAAAAAACTGTGAAGAGCTAAAGGAATGATATATTTTTGTTGTATTCTACATGAAATTGCACACATTTTGACGTATAACACTTTATGTAACGAATAATATGAAACGACGAAAAAATTATGGCAAGCTGACGCAAGAAATGACAGGATTTTCAGCGGAGTTCGCGCGCGTGGAGCGGAGGAAAATTTCTTTTTCAAAAATTCACCAAAATTCTAAATATTGTGCTAGAGACTTTCCGTTTGTTGCAAAATGAAGGTAAATGATTGATTGTTACTCAAATGTAATAATTATGGCTTACGGATGCGTTTTTCGATCATTTTGGTCGAGTCAAAGTTGACCAAATGTTAAAATTTTGTCAGTTATCGTGATTTCGATGTAAATATTAAAACACTGTAAAGAGCTAAAGGAATGATATATTTTTTGTTGTATTCTAGATGAAATTGCGCACATTTTGATGTATAACACTTTATGTAACGAATAATATGAAATGGCGAAAAAATTACGGCAAGCTGATGCAAGAAATGACAGGATTTTCAGCGGAGTTCGAGCGTGCGGAGCGGAGGAAAATTTTTTTTTCAAAAATTCACCAAAATTCTAAATATTGTGCTAGAGACTTTCTGTTTGTTGCAAAATGAAGGTAAATGATTGATTGTTACTCGAATGTAATAATTATGGCTTACGGATGCGTTTTTCGATCATTTCAGTCGAGTCAAAGTTGACCAAATGTTAAAATTCACTTTGGTTGCTGGGTCCTTCTCCAGCATCCCAGTCTAAAACTCGCCTCACACGCTCACTTCCGACAGGCAGTATGCGCCTTTCACGGTCCTGACGCCTTTGTGACATATCTACAAACGTCCTGTTGCAGCACTAATACGCAAACACTCGCCAAAGTTCTGCAAAACACGCTCTGCGTCAAAATATCGCTTCCGAAGGTCCGGCGCTGATGCTATCTGGCGTGAGTAGGAGGAATTCGCGCATGCGGCGTCTGGGTGACGCTCAAAAACAACACAACACCTGGATCCGTGAACTCCCAGCATCCGCCAAAGCGCGCGTGATTTGAAATCTTCCGCAAACTAGGCCTATAATTATTTTTCCGCGAATATTTAAAAAAGCATTTTCAGTCGACGTTTGCAACGTCCACTCGGCATTCGACAGACAATTTTTGACAACGTTTAAAACGTCCATCAGGCGTTTAAGGGTTAAAGTGCTTTTAGAGAATGGGATATCCAGCTGTGTGTTCTCTGATAATTCCAATGAACTACCCACATAAATAGATATTCTCTACTGCTGTCATCCTAAAATACATTAATATTTCAAAGTCATCATAATACACATATATATATATATATATACATATATATATATATATATATATATATATATATATATATATATATATATATATATATATATATATATATATATATATATATATATATATATATATATATATATATATATATATATATATATATATATATATATTTCTGGATCGGGTCCCGTGTCATATATTTCTCTTTTGTGTACCCGGTGAAAAAAGTCCATTCAGCACTTATTTCTAGGTAATTCCGTTGCTAGATACCAGAGAAAAGCTAAATGTAAAGCTGGGGTTACTACCACCACAGCGAGCTCCAAGAAATGGAGTCGTGTATGGTAAAGGGTGAGATTGTCACAATCACGGGACCCTGCCCTATAAAGATTCCCAATGTCAAAAGTCCCAACGAGAGAGGTGCCGATACAAGCCCATGCACTACTCGCGGACTGTACACAAGGCAATACTAGCCGCATTCCATTTTAGCACGCGATTTCGTTCACACGTAATTTCGTTGTGCTCCTTATTTTGTGTCTTTGTTGCGCTATTATGGCATCCTATTATGGCATCCTCACAAGGTTCTTCTTCAACATCTTGAGTACCAGTGTTTTGTTGTTTTTTAGGCGATTGAGGCTCCTTATTTTCCTTCAGTTTAATAATTAAAGGAATTTACAACGCCCGTCTCGATCTCCTCTCTCGGCGACTCTTGACCTCTCTTGGTCTTGGGTTGGCATGTTTGTTTTGTGTAATTTATTTGTAATTTTTCTTGTTTGGGATATATTCCCAATTTGTGATTCCTATTTAAGTGGGTTTGATTATTTTTATGTTTGTTCTGTGCCCATTTACTACGAGAAGTGTAGTTTGGCGTTTAGGCTACGAGCTTCCCCCTCGGGCCTATTCGCTTATTGTCATGGCTTTATTATGCCTTAATTTTGTCCCTCACTTCTCTTAGCTTCTGGGAATCTTATTTTCATTAGTACTGTTACGGTTTTTTGCTTTGTTTTTGCAATTTAGTAAATTTTCTGAATTTTGTGTTCCCTTGCTGGTCAAGTGCGGTCTTGCTGTTTAGGCTACGTGTTTTCCACTCGGGCCTATTCGCTTATTATTATGGCTTTATTTTGCCTTACTTTAGACTCTCACTTCTCTAAGCTTATGGGAACATGATTTTCATTGGTACATTTAAGATTATTCTCTTTCATTTGACCTTGTGCTCGGAGGCTTTTGAATTTTGTTGATTATTTTGGATACTTTCATATAACTGGAGGTCGGCCTTTTCCCTTCACGTTCATGTCGTGTTGGGCCTGCCTATCCTCCTACATGTACCTTTTAGTAATTTTCTGTTATATTATACATTTATTTTGGGTTGGTTAGTTAGCCTTCATCCCTCTCCTAGGCCTCCTTCCTTTGCATCGCCACAGTTAGGTTAGCCTAGGGATAGGCTATAGCCTTTTTTCCCTTCGGGGAAAAAACGTTAAGGGGGGGCGATCTCGGTCTGTACGTATGAGTTTCATGTCTGCGATCTCGATCTGTACGTATGAGTTTTATGTCTGGTGCTTCCCTTTGTTTGGTTTTGGCTTGGGTATATAGCCCACGTCCACCCTCTCCTGTTTGGCTTTTCACTTAGGCTAATGTTCCTGATAGGTTAAGCTGGAATAGCGAGGGTTTAATTGCGTAGCCTATCCTAGTTCAATCCTTCTTTGGGTTGCTTACCAACTATAATTTATTGTATCGAGAAACCCCTTCTTCCCCTTTTACCCAATCCCTTTGCTCTCTCCCCCCTTGGTTCGTTTTCAAGGTTTGTTAACTTACCAAGGCTTGAGAGCACTTTATCCTTATTTTGTGCTGTAGCCTACATCCCCTCCCTCTGCACTGATTGGTTTGTCCCTCGGTGTTGAGTGTCTGACCTTATCGGTTGGCACCCCACCTGGACCTAGAGGTGACCGGGAGTGCTCTCCCCACTCCTGTTCACACTCCATTTACAGAATATGTATGCTGTTTACAGTACATATATATAGATTTCACATGCAGTGAATGTATAATTTATTCATTGCTCACTCACCTAAAATGAATGATGTCTGAAACACCGCTGTGGCCATGACTGCACTCATGAATCTAGTAAAATTTAGACCAGGTAGTGAAGAGACGAGCGCAGCTGTTACGCCAAAGGATGCCATCCCTACAATGCCAATTGTAAATGTCAGAATACGGCCCAACCTGAGAAATAATTGTTGTTAGTGAAAGATGTGACTGAATTTATGGACAACGTTAAAAATGAAAATTTGGTGATTACATTAAGATGATCACATTTAGGGCTAAGCAAAGAAAAATGGTAATAAACTTGAAAGGCACCACTAAGTGGCAATTCTAGACACTCATACAACTTGCCCAAATGGTTTGTTCTTAATCCCATGAGCTACTGAGCCATAACAAATCATGTCTATCTCAGAGCACAGTGAGGTATTGGTGACCACATAGGGACCAAATGACATTTTCAGCTGATAGATTTTCATACTAAGATACTGGTTTTGGTGTCATTCTGAAACTTACTGTAATAAGTTAAAATAATTAAAAGGTCAAAATCAGAAATTAAGTTACTAAAAGTTAAAACATATTACCATACAAAAATATTTGATGAAAAGTAATAAGCATGTTAATGTTTTTACACCATGCAAAATTATTAAAAACTGCTCTTCCAGTGTCACAAGAATGTGTGACAAGAATGTGTGGAACCCCAAAACATATAAGGCCTTTTACCTTTTCCACTAATGCCAGGTCAGCTTAATTACTTGTGCAGTGGCACCTAAACTCAACAGACAGCTCAGGGGTCTGCCCCTCCCAGTAACAAAAGCTGCTGAGTAACAAAGACTGCATCAAATCTTAATTAACATATGCAATAAAAAGAGAAAGAGAAAAGGAGTAAACAATGTAAGTGCTTACACACATACATATGCAGATTGAAAAATGTAAGACTACATTACTGTACTGTATTAAGTACAAGAGTATTGTATTGCATAAGAGAGAGAGAGAGAGAGAGAGAGAGAGAGAGAGAGAGAGAGAGAGAGAGAGAGAGAGAGAGAGAGAGAGAGAGAGAGAGAGAGAGAGATCTAATAACCTTAGCCTACTTACCGGACTACTTGGATAATACAAAATATACACATGAAAATGCCTTTAGTTTATTTGTAATCTTCTTACCTCTCCATTATACAAGTAACCTTTCAATTATCTAGATTAATAGAGCCCAGGCCCCGTCGGATAAGGGCAAAATCATGATAAGGGTAAGTAAAAAAACTATGGGTGTTAAGGCTGACTCTGTACCCTTCCTATCCCTACCTTGTCAATACCACATGACCGTAAACACTAAATATGCTTGTGAACAACCACCATAACACTTGAAACTGAAAACTTTAGTACTGAAGGTGATAGCTACATCAGCTACATTCAGTTTGTATAGTTTTCATTATCTTTCTGGTCACTGATTTTTCAGAGTTGCTCCATTCTGACAGTAACTCGTCAATATTTGTCAATGAACGAATACACTATATTAGTTAAAGAGTAACAATGGTGGTAACTGAAATCTGGAGTTCATCCTCTGTGGAGTTGTTCTTCAGAAGAAAATCTTTGTCAGTGACAAAGATTCTCTCCTGAAGAAGGACAACTCCATGGAAGATGAACTCCGATTTTCAGTTACCATCACTGTTACCCTGTAACTGATACAGTGTATTCATCCGAAATAAAACACCCAACTTTGCAACCGCTTTCCTCTCCAAGAAAGACAAACATAAGCAAGCTATTGGCAGAATGTAGTAACCCTGAAATATCTGTGATAAGAAAGATAGAGAAAACTCTATACTGTACAAATTGAAGGCAGCTGATGCAGCTTCATTTATGGATAAAAGTGTCACCTTTATTTTCCTAATTTTGCTTAAACACTAATACTGTAATAAAACAAATTTTCCTCTCTCACTTACCTGTGTGCGGTGTCAAAAATGCTTGGCACTAGCTATCTTTTGAAAAACTTTTAAGGATGTTTACAAATCCTCTTCCTCCTCCCCCTCCTCCAACACCACATCAAGATCCTGTACCTCCTTTATGTCTAGAGGGTCCTGGTCATCTACAGGAGGCAAATAGATATCAGATTCCTCACTGAATGAACCTAATTTAGCACATCAACATCCATAAAAGGAATTCCCATCAGCTGAAAATCCTCTGTCTCCTTCTCAGAAGCATCCAAAACTTTGCCAGAGTCTTCTCATTAGGCAGCTCATTTCAAATCTCTTAAATAAAAAAAGCCAACCCTTGGACACCATAAAGTCTGCAATCCTATGCAGGCCTGCAAACTTCACAGCTGCAGACCTTCATCTCAGCACTGCCAATATGCTTTCCAGCCACCATTTGCTTATGAAACCAGACCAAGGCCAACTTTGTCCTGGGAAGTCTTGATATCATGCAAGGTATACCGTGCAATACCATACTCCTCCATGATATGTGACCTAAACCAACCTGCCTCCATTCTCCCAACAATTTCTACAATGAGGTGGGGCCATACAAAAAATACACAGCACCATATACAACACCAGCAAGATCTGCAATGCTGCAAGCACCGCAATGTAAGTCATGTGCTTGGGATACAGCACTGTGAAAGCAATGCACTTGCGAACAGTTCAAACAAACAACTCATTGCTCATGACTGTACAAAGAGGGAAAACAACCTTTATTACCAAGTGCACTGATACTTTTTGGATGTAGCCAATCAGCATATGATATGTTTATGACACACATGATGCACCTTATACCATATGCTACTAAACTGATAACATATCCATATCAGCCATAAAAAGCGATAAAGTGACATTTCATGACATGTTAAATGATGTCATGCTTTTAACTAAACAAGAATCTCTCTACAGACCTCTTCTGCACTGTGTTCTCCTTAGCTCAGTATCATGTGTTGCCTTTTTTTTTTGCTTTGCTTGATTTACAGTATTTCATTACAAGTTTAGTTGATTCAAGTATGATTATCATACATACCATAACAGCACATAAGAGAATATTTTACCACTTCATATTTCAACTCTAATTAAAAATATTTAAAATGCAAATCTGTAGATGTTGGCAACATATTCTGTTATTTATAACTTGTCTTGATGCCATCAACCAAAGCAAAGGAGTGTGTGCTTATGTACTGCATACACACACCCTACAGGATATGAAATGCATTTATCTCTTTTGGGTAGTAAATTTGATTGTTTTTCATCTTTTACGCTGTGAATATAAAAATGAGAGCTGTAAAATGAAAAAAGTTATGAGTGAGTATCTTATAGGCTTTAACATATGTGATACCTTAGTTGTTATTCTCTCTCTCTCTCTCTCTCTCTCTTTATTTTGCTTTGTGCTTGATGTATTTCACCACAAGATATGTACAGTACAATAAACTCCCGATATTCGCGTTCTCACAATTCGCAGACTCAGCGATTCGCGGAATTTCCTGTGAAACCTATCTATAAATTATTTGAGAGAAACTCACCCATTCTCGGATTTTTTCGTAGAGCAATATTCTGTATTTTCATACTATTTTTGCGACTAAATACTGAACTGTATCTACATATACATTTTATGATAAAATAATGATTTACAATACTAATTTTCAAATATTAATATTAAGTTTAATAAGATTAAATAATAACAAATAATAAAAATAATTCTCTCTCACTCTCTCTCTCTTACTGAGATGTATGTTTGTTTGTTTTGTATGATAAATAAATGATTTACTAATTTTCAAATATCAATATTAATGTAAACAGCAATAATATCAATTCATTAAAGAAAATGCTATAGTGAATGATAAAGATTTTAGTTTATAAATTATGTAAAATTTTAAGGAATACATATTGACCCCTAATCTTTTGCTGTAAGACTTGGAGAGAGGGAGGAGGGTGAACCTGTCAGATATGTCAAGTAACCTGACAGCAAGGGTTGGGTGGTTAGTGTTGCAAACTTACTGGTCAAATACCACTATGAAGGATACACAGGTAGTCGTCGACTTACGACCTATGCGACTTACGACCGACCGACTTTACGACGGCTACGACAATATAATAATATATAATATTTAATTTTATATTTTGCTAAAATACGTCGAGCGCATACGATACTTTTTCCCGCTACCGGCAGCACGCTCATATCCGAAAGATGCTCAGCTTTCGGCAGCGTTCAGTGTGTTTGTGTCGTTCGAAAATGGTAAAAGATTCATATTTTTATAATGTATTTTGTATTTCTATTTTTTGCAAATAAATCAAATGTAATAACAAATTACCGTATTTGATGGCTTATAAGACGCATATCTGCATAGGACGCACCCCAATTTCAGCAGGACATTGAGGGAAAAAAAAATAAGGTTTCCTAGCCTATGCTCATATGATTTTGGTAAGTAAAAACTGTAGTATTAGGTTATCATATGCATATTGTTTCTTACCAACAGAATCAACAAAAACATTAATAAAGAAGTTATTTACCATATTTATATTTATCAAAATATGTATTATACAATCAGCCATTTACTACGATCGAATGTTTCGTCTGCTGCTGAAAGCTACCTCATAGGTTTACCAATAGATTGCAACACATTCATTTGTAAACATTGTTTCTTACCAGCAGAATCAACAAAAACATTAATAAAGATGTTACCTACGGTAATATATGTTATATATATCCATTATATATTATAAAAGTATGCAATCAAGGGGTAAAATCCAATAAATAAAAATGTTTCCTATGTAACGGCTCCAGTCTCGTGAGCAACTGAACAAAGCCATGTTATTATTTTTAAAAGAGAATGCTAGCACGAGTTACGAAGTATCAACTCAACGAAGCCTTGTTATTATGCCTAAAGAGAATGGTAGCAGGAATTGTCAACCACCAATTGATCGAAGCCATGTTGTTATGCGTAAAGAGAATGTTAGCAGGAATTGCCAACTACCAACTGAACGAAGCCTCGTTATCCATAAAGCTCTCAAGATAATCAACAATAGGTGGCAGCACACGTACTGTAAGTATGTAAATGTGGAATGTGGCGATCCGCTCTAGATGGCGATAATGATATTAAGACATTTTACTGAAAATATCGATAATAACAACGTAGATATTGATTATAATACTAGCAGTAGTAATTGTGGTGATGGTAAGTGTGGTAATGATAAATAATTATAATAAACTTTGTTTTTTAATAGGTTATTAGGATAACACCGAATGTTAGGCTAGGCTACAACATCTACGTGATGTTTCATGTATAATTTCGGCCAAAATTCTTAAATTCTGAGCCTACATTATGTACATAGGATGCAGGGGGATTTTTTTAGGCCATTTTTTTATTAAAAAAGTGCATCTTATACGCCGTCAAATACGGTATGTATTTAATTCAAACCTATAAATAAATAAAAGTACATAATACGTCATACGTGTAGCCAATTGGCAATGCAAATGGCAGATAAGAAAATGTAAACAGACCAGACAGATGGTTTAAATGCCTACAATAAAAATGTTAAATACAGTAATAAAAGTAAGTATTAATCAAGGAGTTCAAGCATGATAAGATTTCATATGCTAAACATAATAATAGGTACTATACATGCACATTTTTGGGATAATATAAAATGTATATGTAGGCTAGTCATACTTAGGATATAATGTATGATGGATAATATACGGTAGGTACAGAATACATGTACATATGTGGTTGGTCGACTTACGACATGAGATCGACTTCTGACGAGATCGACTCTTACGACTGCTCTGTCAGAACCTAATGCTCGTCGTAAGTCTCTCTCTCTACCTGTACTGAAAAAATCAATCTCTCTCTCTCTCTCTCTCTCTCTCTCTCTCTCTCTCTCTCTCTCTCTCTCTCTCTGAAAAGATTTTTATGGTATGTGTAATTGTTTTGTAGGATAAATAAATGATTTACCTAATAAGTACTATTTTTCAAATAATAATAATAATAATAATAATAATATACTGTAATTACTACATTTATGCATTTTTATAGTAAGGTAAGAAAGAAAAATTTTAATCAAACAAATTTTAAACACGATCTCTTCCCGAGTTTTCCAGCTCAGGGGGAGGGTGAACATGTCAAATATGTCAAATTACTCTAGATGTTGCCACAATGTGATGAAATCAATTTCTCTTTTTACTTCCTCCCTTTCTCTCTCTCTCACCAAAGGACAGATTGTGAGAAATAAATAGATAGATAGATAAGTAGATACTTAGTTCAGCCCTTCTCTCTCTCTCTCTCAGAAAAAGATAACAAATTTTGTAAAGAGAAATGGATTAACATTCCTCAAAAGATGAAAAAGATAAACTCTCTCTCACTCTTTTGCCCTTCAAGTACAAGGCTGGCAGAATTTGTCATAGTGGTAACTCACTCTCTCTTTCTGATTTGGCTGGAAGGGTTGTAAGTACATATGTCTATATTTTTAAGGGTACTAATGTTTAAGATGACTTTGAAATATAATTTCAAAGATTAATACAGTAATGGGATAATAATTTAATGTATATTTGATGTAGGATGATACTCTATGTATACATTTGGTATCTGAACTTTCAAGGTAGGCAGTCATAAGCATTTTTAGATGGGTGGTTCCAAGTATTCGCAGATTTTAACTATTTGGGGAGGGGGGGAGGGTGTGGAATGCATCTCCCCCCCCCCCATGAATATGGTGGGTTTACTGTACGGTGCAGATCCTTTAATAAAACTGGGGAAAAACAAACATAAACACAAAATACAAAAAGCTCTATCAAAGTCAAACGCCTGCCTATCCCTCTCCACCCACCCATCCCACACTGCATTCCCACCCCCTTCTCAGCCAGGAAAACTATATCCCTGCTCCACACACCTTCCAAAACCATTTCTCTGGGTGAGTTCTTGTAAACTGCCTTACTGCTGCTCCTCTTCCAAGGTGCTCAACCATCTGGTGTCCCACACCTTGGAAATCTCTCCAGGCCTCCCACACACCCAAAACCCTTCCTCAGTCTCTTTATAAGTGTAAGCAGTCAGTGCTTCCAACATTTTTCCTTAGGCTGCACAACACTGCCAACCATTGGGAAGTGGTTTTTCAAATTTTCTTGAAGTTTATATATTTTGTATCTTTGGTCCCTGGTCCGGTTGTGTTGGATAATGTCGAGTGATGGATAATGATGATCCAGATAATCAAGTGCTTACTGTCACAAACAGTCAACTAAAAATGAAAGCCTAATCCATTTTCTGTAAAGCTGTGAGAGTTGGCAGATACTGGAATGGTGTGGCAAGCACAAACCAGAGAGCTCCAAGTTGGAAACCCTTGCTATTTGGACAAACGAAGAATCACCCAGTTATCTATGCATGTTTCAACACAACTGAAACTGGTTTTCTGACATCCATTACCTGTATCTTCCAGGAAATTGTACAGCCAACAGTAATCTTAAAGGTTCAAAAAAAGACTGAACAAGTTGCAGCTTCCTTGCCTCTTGTTTCAAAACCTGATACTAACCATCATGTAGAGGATCCTAAGGTGAGAGGGTATCAAGATTCATCTAAGAAAAGCTGCAAAATACTAGGCTTTGGAGAATTCTAGCACCTTAGTTATATTTGCTAAGAAAGTGCTAGCCACATTTATGACAACCTTCTGCCAATGAATTGCTTTGGAATGCATTCATGAAACAATCAGTGATGTTCACACCCAAGTTGATGGCTAAATAGAAGGAAGAGGAATAGGATGTGGGACATCTTGTGCCAGGGCCTTGTCATCCAAGCATCTCCTGTTGTTGGCAAGCATGACTATGGAAGAGCTGACCAAAAGAAGGTTTTAGGAGACCCTGTTGTACTCCAAACTGAATGCAACAATCCTATCAAGAGTCTTCACTGAAAAAACACTGTCATGCTGGGTCATGGTGTCACAGTTGTCCTCCTAAGCCAAAATGCCATCCTGAAATGTGGGATCCATCATATGGAACACCAAGACCTCCAAGCCTTGCTCTTCTGGGAAAAGTATCAGATTTCCTGTGCTTGAGAGCCAGGTATGTCAAGACTGTACATCAGAGAATACCAACGCCTTCCCAACTGTTGGTCTGCTTGATGGATATCATCCATCTCTAGGTGTTGTACGGGAAGGAAGCTTTATTCAAGGACATGCAGGCAAAGAAGACATTGAGTGGTCCAGCCTTTTGTAAGATAGAGCACAGCAGTAAGCAAATAACTAAAGGTTTGCAATTTTCATCAGTATATAAGTTAATCACACTTGAGTATATAATCCACAGAACTCCTATGATGGGAGAGGCTCCTAAATTAGCAAATTTCAACTCTGATACAGTCTTGTGCCTGTTAAACTGTATATGAAGTACCATGGCCATCCAAGACAACAAAAGTGGGCTAACATAAATAATGGCTTTGTTATGAGACAAAAATCTTGAAATACTGTATATTGTTGGGCAAGTAACACTGGCTGTGATCATAAATGAAGGAAATACACTACGGAATAAAACCTTTCCACTATATCATTATTAGAGTAAATATGTCTTTGAAATGTAGAGCTGAACTGGTAAAATTCTTGCTTTGTTATCTGTCATTTATTGAAGTTTCCTTATGAGGCCAAATTTAATTGGTCTGAAAGACTAAAATTTTTTTCACTGCTGGAAGTCATTGACAATTATTGAAAACACTTTCTTTATGGTAGTATAAAATAATTCAGCCTTCCAATATGATGCACACAGCTTATTTCAAGAGACAAAAATTGTTTAACTCACCTGTCCCCCATATATCCAGATATCAACGATCCTACCAAAATACCACCAAAATAGATGGTCTGTACCATGTTTGCCTCCCATGCATTATGGCAAGTTAAGTCAAACTGGAAAAATTAAGAATTGAATATTTTAAGAGTATCCAGCATATGCATATCCTAAAATATAACATTCCAAAAATACAAATTTCTGAGCTTGACAGAAGGTAAAATACATTTTACAAAACACAGTGGCATAAGATGTTATCTTTAAATCTTTTATTAGCAAGTCTTAAAAATTGAAGATTGGATGACTCAGGAGTATTGTTACTCACCATTTAAAAGGGTAAAAAAAGAATACAAAAAATCTTCCTAATGATCTCAGATCTCATTTTCAAGTTCCTTTCTACTACATGTTTACCATTATACAATAATACCTTACTTATTAGATTAGAATTTTCTATATCCAAAAAATGCTTCTTTTCACCACAATCTTTATATGCAAAGGGTAAGCCCACGTAAATGAGCAAAAATTGCTTAATTCTGGAGTGAGAACACAAATTGAAACCACCTACACAGCCAGGCAAGTTAAACTGAATTATGTCTACGGGGTTGGAGAGGAAAGGTATCAAGTCACACTGACTTTAGTACTGGGAGTGGAGGTACTGAAGTCATCTAAACTTCACTACAAGTAGTAAAACCAGTTTTAAAGAAAATACTTGTTAAGTTACTTATATAAAAATGAGTATTACTTTCAACATGTCTGGGAGAAACACCAAATACGTGTGATTTGTCGGACAGAAATGAGGTACTAAGGGTCCCAAATGTAAATCTGGCCAGGGAAGTATTCTTCATCTTTTGGAATGGTTTTATTGGAAAACTGTCCATACACAACAGGTATTTATAAACTGACAATTTGCTGAAAAACACACAAAAGCTCACTAATAATAATAGTGAAAAATATAGTAGTGATAATCAACTTCAAAAAACTTCAAAGTTTTCAAGTAAATAATGAATAAAACTGAAAGATTTAAATACATAAAAATCATAAAGCACCCACCTCACTAACAATTGTTGACAAGTAAACTGAGTTATCAAAGACACTTCCATTCTTGCATGTGTCTTGCAGAGTCATATTAAAATCTGAAGAAAAACAGGTATCTGGCTCTATGCTTGAATTCACTCTAATATAGTGGTGACACTGATCCAACTCTCTGCCATCTTTGAGGTATGGGATGGTGAAGTTAACAAAATCACTGTCATAGCTGGGATATGTTGCATTGTCACAACCAGGGATAGCACACCTGTCAATGAAAATCTTTTAGGTCACACATCAAACCTATAAAGATAATTAATGAACATTACAACATAAGAGTACATCTATGCAGCCAATGTAGTCTAATCCTACTAGTATAGCCTTAGCCTGTGGTAGATGTTCAACTATATTTGATTTTTCCTGAACTTCTTGCTTTTCTTCTCTTGGTATCCCTGAATGTGGAGAGTACACCAAAAACACATGCACTACCTCCTTTCATTTTATCATTTTACCTTTGTTTGTCCAGTTTCTATCACATCCCTGGTAATTTCATCTTTAACCACCATACCAACCCCATTTTGTCTCACCACTATTTTTATAGAATTTATACACTGTCTACACTTCTTCCCTAATTTTTCCTACAATTGTGCCAACATTAATCCTCTCACTTTTACCAAGTTTGTTATAAGACTATTTCCCATAAGAATTCTTCATCTCCTTGCTCAATCACAGGATGCCAGGTACCAGAGTCATTTCACCTGAAAACTAATAGGATTTTGTGGCTCTTGTTTTCTTCATGAATTTTATATGCCCTTATTGACAAATTCAACACGCCAAATTTGACTGACTGTTTGCGTCATGAAAATGTGTGGTATGTCCAGTGTTAGTGTCATCATGGGTAAGAAAAGAAGAGAATGTGTAGATAAAATGCAACTCTATGGGGCATGTGTGGGCAAGGGGAAAACACTATACATAGAAAAAGGCAGTCTACTACAAGAGCCCAATTTTCTATCATGTTACTACTGTAAGGAATGGTTGGTGTCTTGACCAGCGTAGTACATGTTTTACCAACAAAGAAAAAAAAAGTACCAAAAAGTAAAGAACTGGCTATGAAAGCAGTGTATCACCTCAACTGAAACACTTATGTACTTATAAGGTACATTATACATTATAATAAACATTTATATAATAAAATGAAAATTTTTATTATAAAATAATTTGGACACTTACCTACTGTTAAAGTTAGCTTAAATCTTTGCGCCATTAAGTGTGATGGGCAATCAAAACAAACAAAAGAATAATGCTTGGCTAACAATGCAAGGGGTCTCTGTAATCACCTGTTTCCCACCAGGTGGCACTGGAATGTTTACATTCTTGTCAGAATTCTTAATGACCACCCATTAAGATGTGGGGAAGATGGGTGGGTTTCTAACTTTAACAGTAGGTAACTATCCAGATAATTAATTTTATCATGAAAATTACCATTATTTGGAATGAATCTTACCTACTGTTTAAGTTAGCTGACTACCACATTGAATGAGAATGGTGGGTTAGTAGGGCCAGAGAAATAATGTTCAGCCAAGCAAATTCAAAGCTTTTTAATGAGGGGAAAAAGCTTCTAAACATTCCTGCCATTTGTGTGATCCTTACTTATAAATACTGTTGCCGACATTGGAACCACAGCAGGTTGTAAGGCCCTCATAGAGGGGCTTGTCAGAGGATCCTTATGGGGTAAAAGGACTCTTATCTCATAGAGTCGAAAGCCCATAACCGACAGTTCAAAACTAAAGACAACTACCCTCAGATATGGAGGTATGCTCCTATACACCAATGTGTACCTTCATGCTCCCAAAATTCAGCAGCGGGATTTCCTAACATCTGACAATAAGAGAGAGAAACTAAGGTTACGCTCACATTTGGTTTCAGGAGAAAGTGTCCCTACCACAACAATAGGGCTAAGGGCTTTACATATCTCATCTAAATTTGAACATTTTGCAAATAATGTGAGGCAAAAACAGTTATATATACCTCCTCTGAGCTGCACTGACAACCTTCTCTAGCAAGAGGTTTTAAAGGAAATAAAATGATGTGCTTACAGCACACATGCCATGAGGCTTTAATTTCAAAAACAGTAAAAGCTCAGAAATCAACTTCATGTGCACTGACTTAATCAAGCATTCTTGGATATATGAGTGTTTGGCCTCCGAACACCACAGTATAAATTCTCGATCCTCCTCTTAAATGTTTAAGTCTGTCAAGGTAAACCCTTAGAATTTTAACTGGACATAACAAGGACATTTCTTCACTGCCTACCAAAGCAGTTAAATTAGGCCATCACAAATCTG
The DNA here is from genome assembly GCF_040412425.1 of Macrobrachium rosenbergii. NCBI lineage: Eukaryota > Metazoa > Arthropoda > Malacostraca > Decapoda > Palaemonidae > Macrobrachium > Macrobrachium rosenbergii. The sequence continues at coordinate 22,927,653 of NC_089783.1, read as the reverse complement.
GGAAGGGCTTTCACTTCTACATCTATTCTCTACACAAAGAAAGAAAAGAGAGAGGTTTCCACATGAACAAAGCCCACATACAAGACGGCTTGAAGCTTTTACCATTGCAAGAGCTCAAAGAAAGTGTCTTCAAAGTTCTTAAAGAGATGCCTTATCCCAAGGCTTAAACTGAGGTAACGTTAAATCTGTAAGGACTATGTTCAAATTTCATAGTAAAACCCTGGTGGGAAGCTTTGAAATTTCCAGCTCAAAAGATTGAAAACTTCTTTCAAATTTAAATTGTGAGCAATATTCCAATTAGCATGACACAGAACTGAAGACAATGTAAAGCAGCATCCTTTGATCCCTCAGAAGAAAACTTATTTGCATACCTGAGGCAGTGGAGAAGTTGATCTGGATATCTATAGTGGTACGGGTGCTGGAAAAGTTGCCTCCTAGGCTTCCTCCCCCATTATCATACCTGCTACAGACTGGGGCCCTAAGGTGCTGCAATTGTCGTAGGTGGTTTCAATGTCTCGGAGAGTGTGCATTGCAAAAACTGACCTACATCTCCAGTATGTAGTTTGGGGATAGAAGATAAGGACGGATTATGCTTGAAGGCTAAGAAGGTTCTTGAATAGAGGAGAAAGTCTGCTAGCTGCGTCACACGTCTTAGAAGACGAGATGTTTTGTCTTCTGCACCAAAGTCTAAAGATGGACCACTTTGCAGACTTTGAAAATCCTTTCGATCGTAAGGATTTGACAGTCGAAACCCTGTCAGGACCAGAGTGGTGAGGTTTTGATGAAACCTCCTGAAATGAGGCTGTCTGAGCAGCTCTGGAATGGTGGGAAGGAGCCTCAGATAGTCCACCAGGAGGGCAAGGACATCTGTAAACCGTAAGCCACTCCTTCTGGGGCTAGAATGGAGCTATGAGGGTCATTCTGACATTCAGGTGAGATTGAAGCTTGTTTAGTACTTCCCTGATTAGACTAAATGGGGGAAATGCGTACAAGTCCAGATCGGACCAGTCCTGCAGAAGGGCACATGTCGCCCATGCTAGAGGGTCCGGAAAAGGGGAGCAGAATAGAGGAAGGCGGTGATTCTTGTACATGGTGAAGAGGTCCAGGAATGGTGTCCCCCACAGCTTCCACAAATCTGCTCATACTTGAAGGTCCAGAGCCCACTCCATGGGAAAGATTTGGTGGAGTCGACTTAACCCATCTGCCAACACACTGAGTTTTCCTTGAACGAATCAGGTGACTTTGCTCCTGTCTGGTCTGTCCAAAGGGGAAGTGACTGTGGTTTCGAAGAGCGAATGTGAGTGTGTTCCTCCTTGACGACTGATGTAGGCTAAGGCTGTGGTATTGTCTGAGTGAACTGCTATCACTCTGCCTCAGACTTCTTCCTGTAAGTGTCTAGGACCAAAATGAAGTGCTTTTAACACCTTGTTGTTGATATGGAGAGTGCTGTGACATCTCTGTATCTCTTAGATGGGCTCCCCAACCTGTGTCCGATGTGTCAGAGAAGTAGTTTAGGACTGGGTTCAGAGGAAGCAGAGACTTCCCTTCTGCATATCTGTCCACGTACTACCACCACCATAGGTCTTCTTTGATTTCTGTTGAGATCGGAAAGACAAATGAGTCTGGCTGAGTCTTCCTGTCCCAGTTTCTCTTCAGGAAGAATTGTAGAGGTTGTAAATGTACTCTCCCCAGCCTGATGAATTGTTCTATTGAAGACAACTGCCCAGTAGACTCATCCACTTGGCTGAACAATTCTTTAGAGTAAGGAAATGATTCACTGCTTTCAGGCATGACTATACTTTTGAGGGAAGGGAAAGCCCAAAAACTCCGAGAGCCTGCCTGAATCCCCAAATAGAGAATCCTCTGAGATGGGGTCAGCTGAGATTTCTGAACATTTATTAGTAGTCCTAAGTCTTGGGTTAAAAGTAGGGTTTTCTGAAGGTCCTCCATACATTGTAGATCCGTGGGTGAACGAATCAGCCAATCGTCCAAGTATAAAAGGATGTTGATGCCTATTAAATATAACCACTTTGCCAGGGGGGCAAGAACTCTTATAAAGACCTGTGGTGCTGTTGACAGGCCGAAACACAGTGCTCCGAATTGATATACTTTGTTCTGGTACACAAACCTCAAAAACTTTCTCGACGCTGGATGAATTGGATGTGAAAATAAATGTCTTGCACATCTAGGGAGATCATCCAATCCCCCCGACGGATGGACGCAAGAACTGACTGGTCTGCTTCCATCTGGAATCTTTTTTTCTTGATGAAAACATTCAGGGCACTCACATCAAGGACTGGTCTCCATCCTCCCACTGATTTGGGGACCACAAACAGCCGATTGTAGAACCCCATCGACGCGATGTCCTCTACTACTTCTATCACCTCTTTTTTGAGAAGTGCTGAGACCTCCTCTGACAGAGCTAAAAACTTCTCTGAACCTGCAGAGTACGTGGTCAAGGTGATCAGCGTGTTGACTAGAGGTGGCTTTTTCTCAGTATGGTTCCGCCCCTTTGGCGTTCCAACTTTCCCAAAACAGTTGGAGCCTGGCACCCACAGGGGCATGGAGGACTGCATCTTCACTTCTTCGATGCAGGTTTAGAAGATTTCTTAATGGCTCGGGAGGAGAAACAGACTCCAGCCCAAGGTCTAGACAGACAGCATTGTCTTCCTCCTCGAAAGGGCTGTCCCTGAAGGGATGAGGACGATCTAGCAGAAAAAGTGGACCAATCCTTAGGGCATCTAGTGGATCAGGCCAAAAGGTCATGGGTAGATTTCTTCTGCAGTTCAAGAGAAACTTCATTTACCACTGCTTGTGGGAAAAGGTGATGGCGATCAAGGGGGAAGAAAAGAAGGGCTGACCTCTGAGAGGCAGTAACACTCTTGGAAATGAAAGAATACCAGAGCTCTCTTTTCTTTAAAAGTCCCGTAGTGAAAAGGGAGGCCAATTCCTGGGAGGCATCTCTAATAGCTCTATCCATGTAGTAGATCACACTGAGCCAATCTGAGGAACAATCTTCTGAGTGGAGAAAAATCCTGGATCTTCTTGGCTAATGCCCCAACTGACCAGTCAAGGAAACTTTGCACCTCCGAAGACTTTTAGAGATTCTTCAATAAGTGATCAATTTCCATCCAGGAAAACATCACTTTAGCAGCAGCAAAAGTGGACCTTCGTGCAGAATCTATCAGTGCAGAGAAGTCCCCCTGGGAGGAGGCAGCCACTCCCAGAGAGGGAGCTTCTCCAGTAAAATAAGACTGGTAACGTCTCTTAGATAGGTGTGAAGGGGGAATGCAGAAGGACTTCCCTTGAATCCTCTTCTCCGAAAGCCAAAGGTCCACATCTTCCAGAGCCTTCCTGGCAGACAAGGATAAAACCATCCTCGGGAGCTGGGAGAATTCAGACGGGTTATTCATTAAAAAGGTTGACTGTGGCGCCGAAGGAGCCTTGACTAAGAAGTAATCCGGAAATGACACAAGGTAAAACTTCAAGAGAGCAACATATGCTGACAGAGAAGGGTCTTGAACTGTCTCCTCTTCTTCCAATGATAACGGCAAAGTTGAAGGGTCCGTGGAAGTCTTCGATGGAAGAGTTTTCTTCAAAAGGTCCAAAATACTATCCAGCTGGCACTGAATTGGTTCCAGAGAAGGGTCTAACTCCTTTTGTGCCACAGAAGAAGCTTCATGAGAAAGAATCAGCACCGCACGCATATCAGTAGTTGGCGGCAAGCGGACAGCAGGAGCTGGGCACCTGGCTGATGGGCACTTGGGTATGCTACTGAGTGCTTGTGGGATAACAGATGATCAGGAGCAAAACGATGCTCTGGCGCTACAGGGTGCTTGAGCATCACTGGATGCTTTGATGACGAAGAATGGCGCCTGGGCGACAGATACTGGCAGTCAGGAGATGGTTGAGCGGGAGTAAGCCGCTTGCAGCTATCCCAGAAGCTGCAAGAAGCTTGGGGACTTCGGGGAGGTTCTTTCAGTCTTTTGCAAGGGATAAGAGATTGTTCCCAAGCAGAAGAAAACCTCTTTAAGGGTCAAGACTCCCTTGAGAAACGCCACTGGCACCTTGAATCAGGGGTAGGAAGGAGTTCCTGGGCTCGAGGAGAGACGGTGGACCTCTAAGACATCTCTCCAATGGCCTTCTGTCGCAGCCTGGGAAGCAACAGGCTCGAGCGAGGGGGTGACTACCCATGTATAGCTCCCACCAACCTACTTTGGGCCTCCAGTATACCTCCTCCCAGGTTTAGGGGAGTCTGGCAGTGACCTTTGCCTAGGAGAGTCGGTGGGACGGGTAGCCACCTCCTTCACAATCACTTTACTGGCACTTTTATCACTAAATTTATTCATCAAAAAGCACACTGATTCACTGAGTTGTCACTGTACTTACCATCAGACCAAACTTCTGGTCAAACTTGCTCTCAAGACTGGCTAAGCGATCTGGTTTGCGAGCAAGGGAGCCAGATGAGGGAGGAACAGGAGGGCTCGGAGCAAAAGACACGTTAGAAACAGGAGAGGTAAGAGAGGGTACATCCATACTCACCAGTTTGGGAGTTGAGCTAATATCTAAAACTTTACTATCGGCTCTAGCAGCTGCTTTCCTCTTTCTATGTCTTTCTAGCTTAGAAAGATGCATCTTCTCATCCCAACCTGCACACTCATTACAAACTAGATTGATTAAACAGACCTCACCTCTGCAAGAAGAACAAATGGTATGAGCGTCATATGAAGCTTTTGTTAATCTGGTATTGCAGCCTTTGCTGCAGTACCGAAAACTGGATGAGCTAGTCTGACATAATCAAAAACTAGACAAAAAGTTACAAAAGTTAATGCTTAGAGAAAAACATTCCTGAAGGACAATTAGCTTTACAGTGATCTTCATATGCAACTACCGAACTATTCAAAAGCCGATCAGCAAATCTCGTTAAGAGAAAAAGCCAATCGACACAAAAATCACAAAGAGTAATCAAAATCAGACAGAAGTCAAAATCAGTTGATAACAACAAAAAACTAGTGCCAAAGGCAATAAATTAGAATATTTCACCGAAACGGGAAGCTAACAAGACAAATTCCAAAAAACCAAGCTGCATTCCTACAACTGTGTGAGCTCTAGGACGGCAGAAAACAAATTGAACCATCTTTCAAGGGTTGTTCCTCTCCTTCCCAGAGAGTGGGAGGGCCTAGTCACTGTCTTGGATGGAAGAAGGACAGTTTTGCTGCGAATTTCGAAAATTCCAGCTGCCGTCGAGTAGGGTAAGTTACTTAAATAAAACTATGGTAGGCTGTGGGTGAACAGGAGGTAGGCTATGGGTTAGCCCATACAGTATATACCTATACAGTATATAGTAATGCATTGCAAACTGGTTAATGCCAAAATTTAGCTTCCTACATGTTTGCAAGGAGCTAACCCTGTCAAAGATCGATGTCTAACTGTGTCAAGAAGTGAAACGGTTGGTGGGGTAGGAGGAAGAGGAGGAGGAGGGCAGAAGAACAGGGAAGTCACCAAGAGAAGGCAAAGGTGCCAAAGCTGGAGGGAGAGGAAAAGGCTATGATCTGCTCTACTCATTTGCTTTCTTAATCTATCTGCACTCTTCTTCCTATAGTTAATCTATTTTTTCATTATCTCATCTGATCACTAAAACATTCTGCACACCTTAGAATGAAATCACATTCCCTACCCTTACAACCAGCACAAAAAGTTATGATACTGAATACATCCTATTAAAGCAAAATTCAGTTTTGCAGAACCTAACACTTTTATTCTTACTGCTTCCAGTAGAGGACATCCTAAAAAAAATAAAGTCACAATACCATGAAAATCCGCAAACAACTGCCAATATACTCTACAAATGCACAGATAGATCAGCCTTCAAGACAGCAAGAATTCTGACTTAGATAAAAACCATCTACACACACCTGGTGGTGAATAGCAACAAGTGAACTAGACAGGCCATCTGGGTTAGCCATGCACCCTTCTTCTATGTTTTTTATATGCTAATTGTGCCTATGGCATGAAAGATGTGAGCGAACCTTAACTGTAGATAAGAGTTCCCTAAATAAGCTACCATTTCAGACGTGATGCATTTTTGGATATTTCACTTAAACTGAATGCTAAATACCTAAAAAAAAAGTTTGATTTATGCTACTGTACTGTAATATAATGAAGTTGATACATCACAATTTACATAATGCAGAGAGAGAGATATATCATATAATACAGTATAGGGTATCCCCACTTCATTAAGAAGTGATCTCATACCTGTACTTGGGGGATGCTGCAATGAAGACATATGCCAAATTTGCACTTCCCACTAGGATGGAAGGAAGACATAGTAGTAAGAAAGCACGTTTCTGAAAAGGGCCAAATTCACCAATCTCCCGCAGGATAGCATCAACATCAATGGCCATCCCTACTGTCAACTAACTCCTGCAAACAAACATCCAAGATAATTTACCAAATTAGTACTCATTGCTAAATCACAATGTTTCAGTATTTCAATATACTGTATAGCAATGCTGAATACATATAGTACAGTAACTCATTTAAATGCAAGCACTATTACAGTTATGAATAAAGCTGGAAAGAAGAAATATAATTCAATAACTACATGAAATGAATTACAAATGAAACAAAAATTTTTTTAATACTAACCTATCAATTCATATTTTGATTTCTTATGGTTAGCAGCTCCTTCACACATTGGAGGTTACCTCACTCTGTGCTGTTTGGGCCACAAATAAAAATGTGGATTTGGGTGGTAGGCCCATTACATGTAACCTGATACCAACCTGATGGGTTTGCATTGAAAAATGAATTTCTAAATAATTACAACTTATTGTTGTAATGAAGACATAAGATACATTTTACTATGGTGGTAAGGTATGCAACCTTCCAAGGTCAAGAAAATAAGCATAGAAGTCCTCAGAAGTTATAGGGCTAACAAGGGATTAAGAAAAGGAATGGACGCTTGTCAGAAGGGTCTTGAGATGATGGTTTAATGACTAAGAAAGCATGGTACATAGCAAACTATTCATAAAATTAGGATTTTTCATCAGTGGAATGTGAATAAGAGGCCTAGCTCCATAAGCCTTTTTGCTGATAAAAATGGATAAAACTTAGTCACAAAAAACACTAATTTCTTATGCAAATTAACTCCTTTATCCAGAGGAAGGCTACACTGGACTACAGAAAGGATCTCCACTGTGCCAAGTTTCACCTGACCAAGTGGGAAAAACTAGTGATAAAGCTAGTTGAATACCAGATTGCTGGTAGGTCTTATAAATCACAAGACAAACTCTATACCAATCCTTAGAAGAAAGTCCCTGGCCAACTAAAACTCAGAGCTATACCACCAATGTTGACATTCAATTCTAAGTAAAAGGTCTGTGCTAGAATCATTCCAGCTGGGTGGGGTAAGAGCATAAAGGAAGTGTTATATCCCAATCAAGAGCACTGCCACACTCATGAGATCCCAGTGAAACAGATTCTTTTATCAGTGATCAAACATAAAGTGCCTATCATCATAGCACTTAGTAACTGAATCGGCCAAATGGACACCATAACTGAAAAGCCAAAGAGGGGTCACTAACGCTTACAATGTGCTCCTAAAGATGCCCTTGGCCAGAAGCATCTTTTCTCTGAGATATGAACCAACAGACTCTTCCAGGGTGCCATATTTTGTCCTTCTGAGCTAACCATCTCTCCATCTTATATGTTTGATGTTACTTTAATAGACCTTTGGACTTATAAGTTTGAAGAGCATCACAATGGCATTGCCCAACACAAGTTCTATTTTGTTGAGCCAAAGGATGTCAAGATGTGTTTGGGCCAGAAAATATTTCCAACAAGCCATTATGAAGGCACAGATACTGCTACTGTGAAATTCGTGGTAAAATCCTCTGACTAGGTGGACCAGAAAAAAGCTAAGTTTGAAGAGGACACTCAAGAGCTTCTAACTAGTTCTGACTGAATCTAGTGTCCTTCACTAAAATCACAATTTTTTTAAGTAAATTGTATTTTTCTTAACTATACAAACCTGAGGTCCTTTACATTAGGAATTACTTTCAGCGGAGCTGGAAACGGCCATTGAACTTTCAAACAAGGTGGTTAGGCAGTTAACTACCATCCGGAAGGTGGGAGAACCGCCTGCCCGGATGTAAACATACCAATTTGCCTTTCAGCCCAGGTGTCAGATTGAGGGGTGGCATGAGGTGGGCATGAAATGTAATGTAAAGGTACCCATCCAACATAAACAATATCCATACGAGCTATGAAGACACGCAAATTTAAAAACTTAAGAACATCATATGACGTGGATACCCTGTGTGGGACGACTTCTGCAACACGTCATATGACATGGTTGACCTTTTATGGGTTAAAGAGAATTGAGGGGGTGCATAGAAGGTGCCAAAGCAACTCAATTCAAGGCACTGGTAACATGCATGAATTTTGGACATTTACTCACTGCACTAAGCAAGTCAGGTCTCTGTGGAAAATCGCACTTCAGAAAAGAAAATAAGGAAAATCTCTTTTTGGGTTAATCTCCTTCACTGGATCATCTGTGCCTCCGGCAGGGATGTGGTCTCCAAAGACGATACCTGGAAAAAAGGTCTCAAGCAGTCACTAGGTCAAGGAAGAGGGTTAAAATATTACTAAAGGGTGAGGAACAAGATTTTCAGGAAGGGGCGATATTTTCCCACAACCTGCCTTTGTTAGTCAGCTGTGTTATTAACGATACTGTACTTGTTTCAATCGGAATAAAAGCAAATCAAGTTTACATGGTACATTATTGCAAGATTTGAGGGCGAGGTGACTTAGAAGAGGTCTCCAAAGTAACCCCTCATTTATCCAAATCAATACCTCCAAGGACCTGAATATGGTACTAAGCCATGTATTTAACAGTAAAATACAGCATAGTGGCTTATGTCACCATAGTTTATTGTTGTTGTTTTTCTTAGGGATGCAATAGGTGCTTGTAACATATATGCTGCTAATGAGCATTTATGGGAGTTTTTAGTTCCTCGTTGGACGAGTTGGTAGAGTTCTCGGCTAGCACTCAGCTAGGCCGGAGTTCGAGTCTCCGGCAGGCCAACGAAGAATTAGAGGAATTTATTTCTGGTGACGGAAATTCATTTCTCACTATGATGTGGTTCGGATTCCACATTAAGCTGTAGGTCCCGTTGCTAGGTAACCAATTGATTCTTAGCCAAATAAAAAAGTCTATTTCTTCAGGCCAGCCCTAGGAGAGCCGTTCATCAGCTCAGTGGTCTGGTTAAACTAAGGTATACTTTCTGTTTGGCCACTCTTAACAATTAGTCAACTGCTGAGTGTGCCCCCTAGCTGTGTACCTCCCAGCCTTAGGGGAAGGATAATGATCCATGCAATGGTAAGGGGGAGACAGGGGTGCCACCATGCCATTAGGACCCAGTGTGCAAGGTTAGGCCGAGATGAATTACTGTATCTCAATAACGTGCCTTATAGCGCTCTTGGTCAAGTTAGGATGTGGGGTTCCATTGATAAAGTAAGAACCAGGACCCTTGGTTAGGTTAGGCTGGAGAAGGCAAGTATATGATACATACAGTACTGTCTTTTACTTCAACTGAAGGTACTCTAGGTCAGGTTAGCCAGTCAAATAAGGGCCCATGTTTTATGGTTAGAAATGCATAAAACATGAGATAAATACACAGTTAGTGTAGGCTTTGGTCAGAAATTATAAGAGAAAAATATACAGTTAGTGTGGGTTAGAAATTAAAGTCACTTACGAATAGCATTTGCCTGGCCTAGGCTTGGCAAGGCCCGCCTCCTAGGCCAATAGAATAGCCTTATCTACCGAATAGCCTATCGCTATAAATATGAATACAATGGCCAAACCTCCCTATCAATGACTTAAACTCCCTTAGCTTTTGACAGGTAAGCAAATCCAAGCGTTGGGATAAGCTATGCAAAAGAGTACGCAACGAAGCCGTACGCTATCCTATGACACTTCCTATCAGTGTTTGCGAATCTGTGGAACCACCTATCAAAACTATCCTAAATCCTCAACAAAAAATAATACCAAAAATAAAAATAAACTATAAGATGTCAATAGTTTATTCCTTACCACATACTTCCCTCATAAGCCTGGAATTTCGCGTGATCTCTTGTCTGCAAGGCGTTAACTTCACAGTCAATCAACGTAATTCCTGTTGTGTTGTGTGTTTCAAGATCAGCTGATCGCACAAAGGAGCGTTTTTCTTACATGTACCGACGAGGGTAAAACATCGTAAAAGAGATTTCTGTGTTCCGTTCCGGTCCGCCTTTGACTTGTACTTAACTTTGGGCAGTTTGTTGATATGGTTCCTCTGGTGTATCACATTTTTATTGATAAAATTTGAGATTTTATTTATAATATTTCTGACAATAAATCCGAGCTTGTAATAGGAAATTTTAGTAACTTATTATTAAAGAGATCTCGAGGTTCGTCCCGAACACAGGTTGAGTTTCCTTCCATTTAAAACCGTTAGCTAACACGTCCCCCTTCGTATGTTTAACTGCTCAATTCAATTAATGTATTGTAATTTACTAACAAAGCTCTGAGTAAGGTCTTCGTTGATTATGGAGATATCACTACAGTATCTGTACATATGGTAAAATATCCATGAGGCGTTCTGTTTGATTACTGTACTTTTTTCCGGCATTAGTCTACATGAAACAAGAGTGATAGTGAGGGATAACAACGGATAACTGATAATGAAAGATAAATTCGAGGCCTGCTTACAGACATGAAGATGAAGCTGTCAAATTTGATTAGTTGCTCTGAGCTTGATTTTCACCGTTTTCTTATATAAATCACGATAGTCTTATATATATTTCAAAAATTGCAAAAATTATGAACACTAAAATTATGACGTAATTAACATTTTTAGACAAATGACTCAACATCATGGATGAACGTCACGAACAATTTTACCATTCTTTTACTCGCTATTATTTTCGAATAATAATTTTACCATTTTTTACTCGCTATTGTTTTCGAATAATTTTACCATTCTTTCCTTGTAGCCTATTATTTTCGAATAATTTTACCATTCTTTTACTCGGTATTCTACTAGAATAAGTAGCTTTGAAACTTGATAGTTCGTGATAACTCAGTGAGCATCTGCATTTAATAACTCAGCATTTATTTCTTTTAACATTCACTTCAATTGCAAGAATCTTTTGTCAGAGAATTGGCGTTTCCAACATTAATCTGAAAAAGGTGACCTTGGGTATTACCATTTCCTCAATATTTTGGATTTCTTGGAGCTTAATGGCTCAAAACGTTTCTCTTTTCCACTCTCTTTTATTAAATGCCAAAATGAGTTTTATGAAAAGTTCTTATGTCCATTTAGTATATGACAGATCTCTTTCTTTTTTTCTGTCTATAATTGAGCATAAGAACGAAAAACTATTTATTTCTGCTATAGGCTACTGTCTTGTCAGCGCAGTTGCTTTTCAGTTTTATGCCAGAAAGTCTCCTAAGACACAACAGATCAACGATGTTGTTTTAGATTTAGATTTAGCTGGCCTTGTGCCAGCACGGGCTCTTGCTCCTAGAGCAGCCCGTAAGATCAACGGTGATTTTGCGAACCTCATAAAGTGGGATGCGGACGTCTGTGTACTTCGCAGAGACCGCTGGTACTAAGATTTACAGGTGACCTGAGGTCAAACTAATTTCTTACAAAAACAGGACAGGTTCATACAGAAAACATAGTGATCAATAATGTCTGACACATAACATAAATAACTCGTTACTTGTACATAAAGCATGATTGTTTAGAAAGACAACAAATAAACAATTTACAATTATGGTGATAAATATATATTCTGATCGACCCTAGGTCGATGTGAAGGCACTGCAGAAAACGGCATGTTCTCTACAGAGAACGCGTTGAGCGGCGATTTTACAATACTCCCCCACCCAAAGACGGAAGCAACGTCTGATCAAACTAGGTATCTGCTGGGGCGACGAAGGGGGCCTCGCTTTCTCGATGTCAATTGGAGAGGGTGGTCGCCCTCCCCGGTGTCCTCTGCAGCAGTTTGTTGGGGTGCCTTTCTGTCCAGTTTCTGGGTTTTCCGGGGACGCCAATACCTCCTTCCTATGCCCAGGGTTGTCCGAGGGGCTGCCGCATCCTGCGGGAGGTTTTGGGGTCCGCCTCCGTTGCCCTCCTCCAGGAATGCGGGTTTGAGACGATCTATTGATACCCAGTCTTCCCGCCCATGGATGGATATTCGAAATGCCTTCTTGTTCCTTTCCAGTACAAGGAAAGGTCCTCTGTAGGGTCTAGTGAAGGGTGAGCGTACGGCGTCATCCCTGACGAAGACATGGGTGGCGGAGGATAGCCCGTGGGGCATGAAGGGGAACGTCCTGTCGGTGAATGTCCTTTGGCAGGGGGGCGAACTTTCCAACTCTGTCACGGAGCCTCTGTGTCCGTATGTCGTCCCTGTCCTCTGCGACGAGTTCCCCCCGCATCCTGCTTTATAAGCAGCTCGCTTCATCAATAAACCAGCAGTACTTGTCTTCCTGCTCATTATTTTGCACCTCTCTCACAGACTGGTCATCTCTTGGAGTGCCAAGTGGCCGTTGCTTATGCCAACCGGGAGAGAAGGACGTCTTGGCAACGTAACAAATGATTGTTCCGACACGATGTACAAACCGTTGGTCCTTTACATTAGGAATTACTTACGGCAAAGCTGGACACGGCTGTTAAACTCTTGAACAAGGTGGTTAGACAGTAACTACTGTCAAGCAGGTGGGAATACCTGCCTGCCCGGATGTAAACATTCCAATTTGCTTTCGGCCGTCATGCATTGCAGATGTGTTTTTGGGTCTCTTTTCCTGACTGTTGTTAAGCTCTTTATTTATCCCGGTGGGATCTCTGTATTTTTGTGTATATATTGCGTGTGTTTGATACTTATTAATATACAAGCCTACGATTTGTGATAGCCTTGCATAGGCCGTCATTCCACTGGGTCTGTGTCTGGGATTTGACGGCCAAGAGTTTATTTAGAGAGGTGTAACTGAGTGGTAATGCTTCTCTTCCAGTAGCCCTTTAATTAGATAATGAAGGTGTTCCCCTCTATGTTCGGATATATTAGATTGGGGCGTAATAACTTCGCTTCCCTTCATTGATCGGGACATAACAAGTTTGGGCTCACGCCCTCCATGTACAAGGGCATGTCTACTTCCTTTCTACTTGTGGTGAGTGTTGTTTTTCACCACCTGCGCTTTGGAAGAGTTGCCGGGTGATGTTGTTGGAGTTGTCGGTAAGTTTCACTTCCACAGTGCCCTTGGTGGCCTCCCCTTCTTCCTTCTCTCCCTGTAGGTTCCTTTTATCTCTCCTTCGCCCTCTTCGCTTGCTCGTCGGGTGAAGACCGCGAGGCGGGGGGCCAGGGCGGTCGGGGGACCTCTTCCCAGGGGCCTCCTCTCACTTCGTAGGGCAGTTCCCCTCGGAACAAGAGGAGTCTCCCTCTACTAATCATCTTTGCTTTTTCTTTCCGGTTGACAGTGAGCATCATAGGCGCTGCAGTAATTGGCTGGATGTCTCAGTTGGGATATCTTTGCTTGAAGGAGTCCCGACGTTCATACAATGTTTGCTTCGGGATCGACCACATTACCTGGTTGGAATGGCATAGATCCATGTCGGGATCATTCCGACTCTGTTCCCACCAATGTGGACCAATCGCTGTCATTGCTGGACTTCATGTATGCTGTGGTACTGCCTCTGGCGTATCTGTGGTCCGTCTGCTCCTGCTGTGCTTCCTGTGTTATTGCTCCTGTTGACTTGGTGACAAGTCTCTGGGCGGTTCCTCTTGGTCTCCTGCCGCAGCTGTCCTGATCGCTCCTGTCGCTGCTGGTGATGTTCTTGTGACGTTCCTGGCCGTTGCTGAAGCTCCTGCCTTCCGAACCGCTTCTGTAGCTCCCGCATCGGCTGTCCTGATTGCGCCTACTGCTTCTCCAGGATCTAGGGAAATATCGTATACAATTCCATGGTCTAGGAAAATATTCTAAATAGTTACAGGATCTAGAGAAATATCATAAACAGTTCTAGGGTCTAGAAAAATGTCCTATACAGTTCCAGGTTCTATAGAAATATCCTATACCAGCCCAGGATCCTTGGAGATGTCCTGAACAGTTCCAGAATCTAGAGAAATATCCTAAACAGTTTCAGAATCTAGGGAAATATCCTTAACAGTCCCGGGATCTAGAGAAATATCCTAAATAGTTGCAGGTTCTCTGGAAGTATCCTGAACACTTCCAGGGTCTAGAAAAATATCCTAAACATTTCCAAGTTCTATTGAAATATCCTAATCCGTTCCAGCATCCACGTAAATGCCCTGAACAGCTGCAAGATTTAGAGAAATATTACAGACAGTTTCAGGATCTCGGGAAATATCCTAAGGGGTTCCAGGGTCTAGGGAAATATCCTATATAGTTCCAGGATCTGATGAAATATCCTGAACTGTTCCAGGTTCTAAGAAAATACCCTGAAGATTCCCAAGATCTAGAAAAATATTCTGAATAGTTCCAGAATCTAGGGCAATATTCTGAACAGTTCCAGGCTCTAGGGAAATATTATAGTAGTTCCAGGATCTAGAGAAATATAAAAAATAATCCCATAATCTAGGGAATTATCCTAAACAGCTCTACAATCTAAGAAAATATCCTGAACAGTTTCAGGATCTAATGAAATATCCTGAAGACTTCCAGGGTCTAGAAAAATATCCTAAACAGTTCCATGGTCTATGGAAATATCTTTAAAAGTTCCAGGATCTAGAGGAATATCCTAAACAGTTTCATGGTCCAGAAAAATATCTTAAACAGTTCCAGGTTCTTTCAGAAATATCCAAAACCGTTCCAGTATCCATGGGAAGTCATGAACAGCTCCAAGATCTATGAAAATATCATAAACAGTTCCAGGATCGAGGTAAATATCATAAACAGTTCCAGGATCAAGGGAAATATCCTATACAGTTCTAAGATCTAAGGAAATATCCTGAACTGTTCCAGGATCTAAGGAGGTATCCTGAATGGTCTTAGGATCTAGGGAAATATCCTGAATAGTTCAGGGATTTAGGGTAAAATCTTGAACAGTTCCATGATCTAGGAAAATACAAAAAATTTCCAGGATCTAGAGAAAATTTAATAACATAAACAGTTCGAAATTTTGAGGTATATCCTAAAGAGTTTCTGGGTCCTTGGAAATGTCCTGTATAGTTTCAAGATTCAGGGGAATATCCTGAATAGTTCTAGGATCGAGGAAAATATCCTGAACAGTTCCAGGATCTATAGAAATATCCTGATCATTCCAGGATCTAATGAAATATCCTAAACAGTTCCAGGATTAGATAAATATCCTGAATAATTCTAGGATCTAAGGAAATGTCCTGCTCAGATCCAGGATCTGAAGAAATATCATAAGCAGTTCCAGGCTCTAGGGAAATATCCTATTCTGTTCCAGGATATAGAGAAATATCCTAAATAGTTCCAGGATCTAGGGAAATATCCTAAACAGTTCCAAGGCCGATGGAAATATCCTAAGCAATTCTAGGGTCTATGGAAATAATGTGGATAATTCAAGGATCCATGGAAATGTCCCAGACAGTTCCAGGATCTAGGGAAATATCCTGAATAGTTTCAGAATCTAGTGAAATATCCTGAACATTTCCAGAATCTTATGAAATATTTTGAACAGTTCCAGGATCTAGAGAAATATCCTGAAAGGTTCCATTATCTATGGATATTTCCTAAACAGTTCCAGGATCTAGAGAAATATCCTGAAGAGTTCCATTATCTATGGATATTTCCTAAACAGTTCCAGTATCTAGGTTAGTATCCTAAACAGTTCTAGGATCTACAATATCCTAAACAGTTCCAGGGTCTAGGGAAATATCCCGAATGGTTACAGGATTTATGGAAATATCCTAAATAGTTCCAGGATCTAGAAAATATCCTAAATAGTTCCAGGTTCTAGAGAAATCCTAAACAGTTCAGGAATCTAAAAAAATCCAGAATAGTTCTAGGATCTATGAAAATATCCTAAATAGTTTCATAATCTAGGGAAATATCCTAAACAGTTCCAGGATCTAAAGAAATATCCTGAACAGTTACTGGACCTATGGAAATATCTTGAACAGTTCTTGGGCCTAAGGAAATATCCTTAACAGTTTTAGGATTTATGGCAATGTCCTAAACAGTTCCAGGGTCTGGGGAAATATCTAGAGCAGTTCCAGGATCGATGGAAATATACTGAACAGTTCCAGGATTTATGGAAATATCCAAAACAGTTCCAGGATCTAGAGAAATATCCTCTAATAATTCCAGGATCTACGAAAATATCCTGAACAGTCCCAGAGTGTAGGGAAATATCTGGAACAGTTCCAGGATCTTTGAAAATATCGTGAACAGTTCCAGGATCTAGGAAAATATCCTAAACAGTTCCAGGATATTGGTAAATATCCTGAACAGATCCAGGATCTAGGGAAATATCGTAGTTTCAGAATCTAGAGAAATATCATAAACAGTTCCAGGGTCTAGAGAAATATCCTAAGCAGTTCCAGGGTTTAGAAAAATATCATAAACAGTTCCAGGATCCAGGGAAATATCCTAAACAGTTCCAGGAACCATGGAAATATCCTAAACAGTTCCAGGACCTAATGAAATAACCTAAACAGTTCCAAGATCTGAGGAAATATCCTAAACAGTACCAAGATCTAGAGAATAATTCTAAGCAGCTCCAGGAACTAGGGAAATATCCCAAACTGTTCCAGGTGCTAGGGAAATATCATGAACTATTTCAGGACCTAAGGAAATATCCTAAACAGTTCTAGTATCTAAGTAAATATCCTAAACAGCTCCAGGATCTAGGGAAATATCCTGAACAGTTCAAGGAACTAGGGAAATATTTTGGACAGTTCCGGGCCTGGGGGAAATCAGTATTTAGAGGTACGTACATCTATGGGTGCAGGGTCCACTCTTTCCAGATTACCAAAAGCTCTCTTTCATCAACGCCAGGTTACTTGTAAAGACATCTGTAAAGTCATTCGTGAAGTCTCTGCTAAAAGTGTTAGTTGTAAAGTCTCTTCGGAGCAATTTTTCTGTGGTGACGTCCCAGTTTCTTTGCCTACAATTAGTCACGCCTAACGTGCCAGGTCACACAAAGTTCAATCATTTAAACTATGTATATATTTTGTTTTGTTTTCCGGTGCCGTCGGTGTCTGGGAGGGTGAGGAGGTCCTTTATCATGCCCCATGACTCCATGACGCTCTGCTACTGCCGTGGGCTGATGGCGAGGTCGAGGGTGCAGGTAGCCAGCTCGGCGACCGGCAGGGAGCATGCCTCGAGTAGGGACTTCTTCAGGAGGTTGTAGGTGAGGGGGCGTGCGTCGGACACCCACGGGACGAGCTTTTTGTAGATTTCCTCCGGCAGGGCGTTAAGTATGGTGTCTGCCTGCAGCACCCCGTCGGTGAGTTCCGCCATCCGGAACTGGCTCTCGACCCTGTACAGCCATGACGATGGATTCCCCTGCGTGAACGGCGGCAGTTTTAAGGTCAGGGCGACCCGTGATTGTCCTGCTGGGCAGGGCCCCGGACAGGGGAGATTGCGGGGCATGGGCAGGGGTGTGGAGGAGCGTGAGAGCCTCGGCGCAGGGTCAGGTGCGGGTGATATGGGGGGGGAGGTAGACATCCGCAAGGTCTAGACCTTGGACATCCGAATCCGCAAGGTTAGCGGTTAACTGAATGAGGGAAGGGACGTCCGCGTCCATACTCACTCTTTGCCCTCTTAACTGGAGTAGGGTACTCGTGTCAAAACGCACTTGGAAGCATGCCGTGTGAGTCCGCTAATGACGCTGGTGATTTTGCCGACGAGAGTCAGCACGCCCAAACGCTGGTTCAGCGCCGTAATTAGTCCGCTCAGGGCGTGAGTAAGTTCCTGAAGCCAAGACTGAGTCGCCGTATGGGTCCACTAACGGCTTTGGGAACCACTCCGGGGTCACCACTTTAAGAGGTGCGAAAGAAACGAGCAGGATAAGGTTACTGCTACTTTATTCATGATCCAGGCAGTTTATATAGCAGCAGACTGGCGTTGCGCTGTGGAATACAATGGAAACCTCAGTGACCTGAGGTCGATAATAAATAACAATAAATACAGCGAACCAGTATACTCGTACTTTACAATGTAAGAACAGACATAAATGGGATTGGATACAATCTTGATGCCTGTGAAAGAAGAAACATGTGATACATTTTTGACAGCAGGTAAACAAAATATATACATAGTTTAAATGATTGAACTTTGCGTGACCTGGCTCATTAGGCGTGACTAATTGTAGGCAAAGAAACTGGGACGTCACCACAGAAAACTTGCTCCGCAGAGACTTTACAACTAACACTTTTAGCAGAGACTTCACGAATGACTTTACAGATGTCTTTACATACTTAAACAAAAACGAGATGCAGTTTATGGTGGACTTGGCAAAGAAAACGAAGTTCCTCAAGGCCCGGACTCCGGTCATGTTGGCCACCCGGATAGTGGAGAAAACCAGGTAGGACAGGTGGATCAGGAGTGATGTAATCGAGAATGATGTCATAAATGAAATAAACATTGTTCGGGAGAAACGTGGCGCCATCTCGGACTGGATTGACCACAATATCCGTCTGATCTACACTGAGGTTAGTACTTGACGTCTGCTTTTCCTTCTTCTCTCTTTTTTCACACTTTCTTCTTCATATCACCCTTGCTATTATGATTATCTCTTCATTCTTCATTTGTATGAATTCTTATTAGTATAGACCGACATTTCTCTTCTCTTTGTTATGATTTTTCTGATTTCTTTTCTTTTTCTAGAAACTTTCAGATCCATGATCTATAATATATATAAAGGGGAGAGAGCCGTTGAAAATATGAGAGAGAGAGAGAGAGAGAGAGAGAGAGAGAGAGAGAGAGAGAGAGAGAGAGAGAGACGAATGACTTGTAGTGTTTCTGTAATAGTCTTGCTGATCTGGGCTCAGAAGTAGGGATATGATTGGAAGTTTCTTAAGATCAGTTTAGGGTTGGGTTGGTTTCATGGATTGATGTTTAAGGGGTTAATAGGTTCAGAGGGAATGTAGGAGTTAGAGGGTCTCAGAGGGGAACAGAAGAATTGGCGGGTTTCAGAAGGGAAAATAAGGGGTTGGTGGGTCTCAGAGTGGAACAGCAGAACTAGTGGGTTTCAGAAGGCCATAGCAAGGTTGGTGGGTCTCAGAGGGAACAGCAGGACTGGCAGGTTTCAGAAGGGCATAGAAGGGGTTGGTGGGTCTTAGGGGGAAACAGCAGAGTTAACAGGTTTCAGATGGGCATAAAAGGATTTGTTGGGTCTCAGAGTGGAACAGCAGAACTGACGGGTTTCAGAAGAGCAAAGTAGGGAACGGTGTACTCAGAAGGGAACAAGAACTGGCGGGTTCCAGTAGGCATAGCAGGGGTTGGTGTGTCTTGGGGGGAACAGCAGAACTAGTGGGTTTCAGAAGGGCATAGAAGGAGTTTGGTGGGACTCAGAGGGGAACAGTAGAACTGGTGGGTTTCGGAAGGGCGTAAAAGGAGTAGGTGGGTCTCAGAGGAGAACAGCAGAACTGGTGGGTTTCAGAAGGGGTTGGTGGGTCTCAGAGGGGAACAACAGAACTGATGGGTTTCAGAAGGGCATAGCAAAGGTTGGTGGGTCTCAGAGGGGAACGGGAGAACTGGAAGGTTTCAGAAGGGCACAGAAGGGGTTGGTGGGTCTCAGAGAGGAACAGCAAAACTGGTGGGTTTAAGAAGGGCACAGAAGGGGCTGGTGGGTCTCAGAGGAGAACAGGAGAACTAGTGAGTTTCAGAAGGGCACAGAAGGGGTTGGTGGGTCTCAGAGGTGAACAACAGAACTGGTGGGTTTCAGAAGGGCATGGCAAAGGTTGGTGGGTCTCAGAGAGGAACGGGAGAACTGGCAGGCTTAAGAAGGACGTAGAAGGGGTTGGTGGGTCTCAGAGGGGGAACAGCAGAACTGGTGGCTTTCAGAAGGGTATAGAAGGGGTTTGCAGTTTTCAGAGGGGAACAGCAGAACTGGTGGGTTTCAGAAGAACACAGAAGTGGTTGGTGGGTTTCAGAGGTGACAACAGAACTGTTGGGTTTCAGAAGGGCATAGCAAGGGTTAATGGGTCTCAGAGGGGAAAAGCAGAGCTGGCAGGTTACAGAAGGGCATAGAAGGAGTTAGTGGGTGTCAGAGGGGAACAGCAGAACTGGCAGATTTCAGAAGGGTATTGAAGGGGTTGGTGGGTCTCAGAGGAGAACACCAGAACTGGCGGGTTTCAGAAGGGCATAGAAGGGGTTGGTAGGTCTCAAAGGGGAACAGCTGAACTTGCAGTTTTCAAGACAGCATACCTGTGGTTGGTGGTCCTCAGGTGGGAAAAGCAGAATTGTCGGGTTTAGGAAGGGCATAGGATTTGCTTGGTGTTACGGGGGGAACAGCAGAACTGGCGGCTTTCAGAATGGCATAGCAGGTGTTAGTGGGTGTCACAGGGGAACAGCAGAACTGGCGGGTTTCAGATGGGCTCAGCAGCGGTTGGTGGGCCTCAGACGGGAACAATAGCACTGGCAGGTTTCAGAAGGGCACAGATGGGGTTGGTTGGTGCCAGAGGGGAACAACAGAACTGGCGGGTTTCAGAAGGGCATAAAAGGGGTTGGTGGGTCTCAGGGGGGAAAAGTAGAACTGGCAGGTTTCAGAAGAGTATAACAGGGGTTGGTGGTTTTCAGAGGGGAACAGCAGAACTGGTGGGTTTCAGAAGGGCATAGAAGGGGTTGGTGGGCCTCGGGGGAATGGGGAGAACTGACGGCTTTCAGGAGGTCATAGCAGGGATTGATGTGTAGGGTTTTATAAGGGCATAGAAGGGGTTGGCGGGTCTCAGGGGGGAACAAGAGAACTGCCAGGTTTCACAAGGGTATGGAAGAAGTTTGTGGTGTCAGAGGGGAACAGCAGAACTGGTGGGTTTCAGAAGGGCATAGATGGGGTTGGTTGGTCACAGAGGGGAACACCAGAATTGACGGGTTTCAGAAGGGCAAAGAAGAGGTTAGTGGGTGACAGAGGGGAACAGCAGAACTGAAGGGTTCCAGAAGGGCACAGCAGAGGTAGGTGGGTCTTAGAGGGGAACAGCAGAACTGGTGGGTTTCAGAAGGGCATAGAAGAGGTTGGTGGGTCTCAGAGGGGAACAGAAGAATTGGAAGGTTTCAGTAGGACATACAGTAGGTGTTGGTGGGTCTCAAAAGTTAAGTATATCTTAGTTTAACCAGACCACTGAGCTGATTAACAGCTCTCCTAGGGCCGGCCCGAAGGATTAGATTTATTTTGCGTAGCTAAGAACCAATTGGTTACCTAGCAATGGGACCTACAGCTTATTGTGGAATCCGAAGCACATTACAACGAGAAATGAATTTCTATCACCAGAAATAAATTCCTCTAATTCTTCATTGGCCGGTCGGAGACTCGAATGGTACCGAGTTGGTGGGTCTCAGAGGGTAACAGCAGAACTGTCAGGTTTCAGAAGGGCATAGAAGGGGGTTGGTGGGCCTCAGATGGGAACAGCAGAACTGATGGATTTCAGAAAGAGTCATCAGTGTCATATTTCATTTGAAACAGGAATGAAACAAACACGTATTTAAAGACACACATATTTAAATTGGGTATCATCATTATAGTGGTCAGAACACTCTCGTCACTAATGGAAAATCCCCTTGTTACCAGTAATAAGTGCCAGGTTCAATTTCTGAGCAAGCCTGTAAGCTTTAAGAAAGGCCTGTAAGTCCCACTGTGCCTCTTGTGACCTAGTAGTTAGTCAACTGTCTGGTGTTACACCTAGGGCAAAGGGAATAGGATTAGCAACAACAGTCCTGAAGAGTAGGTGAGATCTGGATGGCTTCTCTCTCTCTCTTAGTCACACTCTAACACTTTTGCCTTTACCTACCCAAATACCCTAGCCAAATCCCTGATTAACGTCCAACAAAAGCCAGTCCTCAAAGACACAGGAGTATACAAAATCCCTTGCCTCGACTGTGACCAATTCTTCATCGGTTTTACAGGTAAATACTCCCCCAGAGATTAATACAATATAAACGTTCAGTAAGGTATGGCAAACAGGGCTCAGCTATTTTTAACCACATAAATAACCATAATCATGGAATAAACTGGAATTGTCATGTATGATTTATAGCAGCAATCGTTGGTTCAAAAGCCAGATGGTAGAATCAGCACTGATTAAACAAAGAAATACGATGAACATCTCAAAAGGAGCTTGGGACTCAGATATTATAGACATAATCTTCCTCCATCCAGCGATTAAAACATTAAGGAGCTATCAACTGGAGTTACGTAACGGCTGACCTCTGGAACACTTGGTATAAATACAGCTTTTCTGTAATTCTTTTTTAATTCATACTTGCCTGTCGAGGGAAACAGTTGTTCTCCGAAATATATAGCATTAACTTTCTACCTTTCAGCATTTTTATGGGCTCCTTTTATTGGGTGGAATTCTGTTTCAACAAAAAATATTTCAGTCATATATATATATTAATGTATATATATATATATATATATATATATATATATATATATATATATATATATATATATATATATATATATTAATATTAATGTGGCCTTCTTTTCAGGGTCATTAATAGTAAAAACCACTTACTTGATACAGTTGAAATATTACAACAAAAAGCAGAAGACTACATATTCCTTGGTTATGAAACTTCCTTTTGATTTTAGGATACTTTTATTGATACAAAATATAATGTGTGCAGTTCTTTTAAACCTACAGAAAGGTGACCGTTGACAGACATCTAAATAGTATATATAATACTGTACTTTATTCTTTTAAAAATAGGATCTTCAAGTACACTCATTAAATACCAAATGTATTATTTATCCGTTATCAATATTTTGGTGCTTTAACATATGCCCTCCCCCGCCCTACCCTTGCTAGCCAAAAGATATGGTATTTCATAATCAACAATTTTAATGATTTAAGATATTTCATTTCATATGTTTCATAATGTCTGAACAATTAAGTAGAAACCCAGTTCAATTTTAGACCAACATTTCAGTGGCATTTATACCACTTTGTAATACAAGCACAACTTGAACAATACAGCTATTACTACAAACTACACTTCTGTATGTACACATTTATGCTATATAAATCTATATGTTCATATACTTGCATATATATATATATATATATATATATATATATATATATATATATATATATATATATATATATGTACATATATATATATATATATATATATATATATATATATATATATATATATATATATATATATATATATATATATATTTATATATGTATATATATATACATATATATATACATGCAGAGTTACAGATAATTCTCATAGATGAAATGGAAAACGAGATAAATTTTCGTCCAACCGTAAAACGTCGAGAATGTACTGAAACATATGATAAAAACTAGAGCGAAATGGAAAATAATAAAAAGTAAGTATTATTTTTTCTTCATGTGCCCGTAAATGTTATTGTAAAACTGTACTGACGAGTCCATCTCAGTATCATCTGTATATAAGTTTGTGCAAACATATTGACACAAATTATCTGAACGTTACATATATATATATATATATATATATATATATATATATATATATATATATATATATATATATATATATATATATATACATATATATATACATATATATATACATATATATATATATATATATATATATATATATATATATATATATATATATATATATATATATATATATTATATCTTAAATTTTGTTGCAATCAGCAGGCAAAATTATTCGTGAGCTGAATTAGTCAAGAAAACTTAATGCAATGAAACAAATATATCAAAGGTACAACCAGCTACTACATCAAGAACCCAGTCAACATCCAATATAGCAATATTTTGCATAATGGTATATTCATATTATATATATATATATTTTACTACATTCATCAACGATTGTGTAGAAGAGAATTGTGCGTAGGAGAGAACGATTATCGTTACACAGAGTTTTTTTTTTTTTTTAGCGCTAGTACCTCACGTGACATTACGAAAAATAAAGAGAGAAAGTAAAGGACCACTCTTTATGTGTTGTCTGACACCAGGTGGTCCGTGTCGTTGGTGACGTAGACGTTCGTCTCTGCGTCGTGGGGTTCCTGCTGTCGTGGGATGAGGCGCTGCTTGCGTCGCTCGCACCACCAACAGCACACCTGCGACAGCAGCAACAGCGTTGAAGAAGACACCTGCAGGGCAAAGGTTATTTAATTTCACCATGAAGAATTTAAGCAAGTCCTTCTCTCTTTCTCTCTCTCTTCCTTCCCTCTCTCTCTCTCTCTCTCTCTGTGGGGTGGGTAGAGCTCCTCTCTCTGTGGGGTGGGTAGAGCTCCCGGCTAGCACGCTGTTTGCCCAGCGTTCGACTCTCCGACCGGCCAATGAAGGATTAGAGGAATTTATTTCTGGTGATAGAAATTCGTTACTCGTCATAATGTGGTTCGGATTCCACAATAAGCTGTAGGTCCCTTTGCTAGGTAACCAGTTGGTTCTTAGCCACGTAAAATAAATCTAATCCTTCGGGCCAGCCCTAGGAGAGCTGTTAACAGCTCAGCGGTCTGGTTAAACTAAGATATACTTAACTTATTTTATTTCTCTCTCTCTCTCTCTCTCTCTCTCTCTCTCTCTCTCTCTCTCTCTCTCTCTCTCAACAGGGCGCCCAAACGCATATAGACTCAGAGTTGAACCTTTACTTAATTATTATTGGTTATGGATTTACACCTTGACTTAATGACAGTGGGGTATTTCATGTTCAGTTATGAAATACTCCGTGAATCTTTATCACTAGATTTAGTTCAGCTAAATACTATGCAAAGGTCTCCAATTCCTTGGGATGTAGAATAATCACGTGGTGACTCACGAGCAAAACTCTTGAGAGCGTGCAGATACCATATTTTCAGGAGTAATCTAGGCTAAAAATCATGGACGGAGGACAGTAAACAAAGGAATAAGCTATGTGTATGCACGAATGATCTTACGAGTAAGCCACTGTTCTTTTGAATATTATGTAAGGACTTTTCTTTGGGACATTTAGGGGCGATAAAGCTATAGTTTTTAAATATGGCAGGAGTAATAACTTACTGTGGTACATGGTTGGACACAGCCACGCAAGCAAGATTCAAAACTGTGAAAGCGAAAGTTAATTACAGATAGGGCTAGTGTAAGGGATATCTCACTTTCGAGCTAGGGTCAAGCCTGTAAGATTTTCATAATTTGCATTTTGTACTTGAGGCTGTGTCCAAAATCGCCTCATTCAGCATCATCTCCATGTTAGTCATTGCCGCTTGCATTTATCTTAAAAATTTTTCTTCAGCAATTCTTTTCATTTCATGTAAGTTCCCTGTAAATTAACATAAACTCTATACTCGTATGCTGCCTTAGTGTTCACCAAGCAATGGTCTATATAACTGTCTGGTTTATATAGCTTTGACCATAACTTGTCAATGTTGGTGGTTGCGTTACTTTATTGCAAAGGGATACTTTCAGTTTTATCACTTTCCTACCTTCGTGCATCAGTTTACATTTACTTGGGTTATTAAACTTTCAATATACACAAATATGTATATTAAGATCTTTTACGTCTGTTGAATTGTACATGCGGTGGAGTAGTGCATTCCAACTCAGTTGGATAAGGTGCGTTTATAAGTTATTTTGTGACATCGAGTGTAACTTTGCTGTGTTATTGCGATGGAATATGATGGTGGAGAAACGCTCCTTGATGTACTGTCGCCATAAGTTTAATCGATTCACCTTTCGTTTGAAGCGTCATTGAAGAATTAGTCCTGCCTGTTTAACTGGTTTCCATTCGTTCATTAGGTTATTCAAGTTTTCAGTTTAGGGGCTACCTGGTATTGTACCGAGTTATAAGGGATATAAATTACAGTAGTTTTGTTCCACATCCATTTCGTCAATTCTGCTAGTTTTACAAATTATACTTGTCCTGTCAATAAGCTATACAAATCCTTTACGTATAAAATTACCATGATTCACCATTCATCTAGTGTAGTTACTGTAAATGTTATAGCCAAAACAAAATCTGAAATGTTCGAATCTGTCATTTGTGTATTAGAGGAAACACGAGTAAGCCTCAGTTGATCATTTCTAATAACACAATGTTTAAATAATGCTGTCCTTCTCAGGATAACCTCCAAAGTTTTCCAAGGTCCAGATTAGATTACAGAGGTAATTTGATCGACGTTCGGCCAGCTATAGCATCAATCACGCGCTTGATTGGACTAGACCAACAGCAAGCTTAAGTGCCTTGGCGGTGTTGTTTAATCTGATCCAGTCGTGGTTATATGCCACGTGAGAAGGATAGTTCGCCGTAATGTTTTACAAATCGATATAAATCAATTGCTGCCTTGTCCGAAAATTTCCGTTCTAGTTGAAATTAGTCTCTTCAGTGCTTGGCGAGGCATTTGTGAAATAGTCAAGTCATATGGTCTTTTTTTACGTATAAATTCTTATAAAATATGAAACTTATTTTTATTAAAGCGTTTGACATTTGGAATTAATACTGCTAAACAAATATCCCGCAGGTGGGTCTAAATATTTTTTATAGGTAAGTTTCACCTGGATTTAGTAACTCAAGTGAGAAATGTTTTGGTATCCAACGCCCGGTGCTAAAGAGTTGTAGTTATCGGTGGCATTTGGTGTTGAGCTCGTCCTGCAGTGACTGTATAACTGCAGCCATGCATTTTCTCCCTATGTGTGTGGGTTTATGTGAGTCTGTGCCAGCACAGCGTCCTGCGGCTAAAGTAAATCCTCTGAAATCTGGCACGGAAAATGGAAACGAAGAAACCGAGTTGGACGAAGGATGCCGAGAGTTACTCTGAGTATATACCTTCAGGGTCATTTACGCTTGTGGCTCGATGATAAAAAAAAAATAGTAACAAGAAAATACATATTTCTTCCACTAAGAAACAACCAAAGTTCACGAAATTATGATGTAGCTTTGGTAAGTGTAATTCGTTTTTTGTAACTTTTATTTTTGCCATTTATATATGTAGCCTGGTTACAAATTTATGAGGGTAAATTTTTTATTAAGATACCGGGAGTAGTCGAAATCTTAGGCTAACCTGCTTAATGAAAGAAGTTTGTTGACTCAAGTCTGATTTAAAGCAGCCACAATAGGTTACAATAGCCCCTTTGTCGTGTGAGCCTTTTGGAACTTGCTATCCTAGAACATGCAATTAGCCGATAGCTATCTGAACGCTGCATTACTTATGGTGGTAACGGTTAACCTATATAACCGTGGTGTGGACCGTGCCCACAACCAATACTCTTTAACAAAGCGGTAGCACCTGTGCCAGCGACTTCAAGTCTTGGTTGCTTATTCCGTTCTTTGAGGGGAGGGGAGGGGCACATTGAGGCACAGTTTTCATTCATATGATTATTTTTCCATTTAATTATTATTTATGTTGTCGTTCCTTGCTATTTAGGTTACAAACTGTATCCTGAAGAAGTGGTCTTTGCGTCTTCGCAACAGAATGCATTCTCGTTAACAGTAACATTAATAGCAACAATGACAGTAATCATAATCATAATCATAATCTCTCTCTCTCTCTCTCTCTCTCTCTCTCTCTCTCTCTCTCTCTCTCTCTCTCTCTCTCTCTCTCTCTCTAAGTTGTGCTGGATCATAACCAGTGTATTGATAATGTGATGAAACCTTAGTCAAAATATTGGTGTTATTAAAATGAATGGTGATAGCAATATTGTTAAGCTGTTCTATTGCCTGGCAAATTACTGTTGAGGGATAATCGATGTAAGTATAATAAAGTCCAGTGCTTGACTGGAGATGAGTTATCCTTGCTAAGACATATTGTTGCTAGCTGAAATATTTTTCTTTTTATGGTTAGTTTTTTCTTGGAAGTTAGATAACTGAATGGATTAAAGGCCAGGTGTGGTTATGCGTAAGTTAAATTGTACGATTAATGATGTATTAAAGGTTATTGAATCATAAGTGGAGAAAACTAGAGATTTTTTTAAAGAAAACGACATTAATACTGTGAGCGAGGTTGCACAAGTTCGGGTGAAGATCCAAAGATTACTTCCAGTGAGTACACATTGGCACATGTGTACCAGATAGGAATCCTAAAAGAGGACTAGTTGTCACAACTACGGTGCGATTACTCAGGAATGGTTGATTTCTTGAACGCATGGGATTTTCTCACGATTTCTCTAGTCTGTCTCATGATTACCTGGTCATCGGTGAACACGTAGAGGAGCGGGTTAGTTACGGCAGCTGCAGCAAGTAGCAGTGACAGCCATGGCAATGAAGCGGCCTCTTCGTGGTAGTGTTGGGGATTAGCTTGACATCGGGCGGAAGCAGCACAAGACGATGCCACAACGACATGGGCAAGAATGGGCAGGAGAGATGCGACACTGACACACCAGCCACCCACACACACATTGCCGCTGCTTCGGTTATTGGCTGCTAGGCTGTTGAAAAGAGAGCTAGTGTCATGAAACTTGTCGGACCATAAATCGATTAGAAGCATTTCAGATGGTCTCAGATCTGGAAGAGGACAATAGCAACCATTCATTCCTGCTGAGTCAAACAAGTTGCTCGCGCACCATGAACACTAATGTTAGATGGGGCCATTCATTCGTATCAACAGCACACAATCACAGAGCGAGTAATGTTTACAAAAATGCTGTTCCTGTGGAAGGTGTGAATATGAATATAAATTCGTGTTAGTTAGAAAATCAACATATACATACATATACTCCATACAATGGAAATTATTAAAGCACTATCATGATAATTCTAAAGCTTTCACATTCACTCTCCAAAGAAAATTGGAAGCAACTTCCTCATTTAATTCTGAAAGTGAACTTCAAAAACCAGCATAATGGCTCTCCTTCCAAAGTTAAATTTAGTTTAAACTGGAAGAAAGTTCGTGTGGATTCATTCAACAAAGGAAATTGATCTTATCTTACTTACACATGATTTGCGATGGGTGCTTCTTCTTGGTCTGGGCAAGCAGAAGGCGGGGCATTTCCTCGACGGTTACTCATAGCCTTTAGTTGTGTGGCGCGCGTCGAGGCCCACATTAGCAAGGCTGCAGCCACATGACCTCCGACCAGGAAGGTCAGGAATGCAGTGAAGGACAATGGCCACAGAGTCGAGAGATGGCAGTGAGAATCATGATCTTCCCAGGAATTCCAACCGGCGTAGGGAAGAATAGAGACCACTATCGCCACGAGCCATACGGCACCGACAGCCATGCTCCAGCCTAATGTGTTGCTGCCGGCGGTCATGAACCTGAAGAAGAGCGGCCGATGAGATTAAGATGTCTCAACCGAACAATCAATTTCGTCTCATTGGCCCTTTTCAAGAATAATCTCAGAAGCATCTCTGTATGTTTCCCAAATTGCTCTAGGGGGAAAGTTTGACATTCTCTGCTGTTTGGGGTGAAAATAACCAATGCTTAACAGATAACGAAATTCCGACTGAATACAGACTATGCATATTCTAAGCTAATTTTTAGGTGCATGCTTTTCATAAGAATTTATAAAAGGAACAGTAGCATGAGTGAAACGTTCCCAATGCAGTGAGGCATCCTATTACTTGAAGATAACTGCTAGACAATGAAAATGTTAATTTACAGCACAATGGTTTCATTGCGAGCACTGCGAAAATATGACTTCTAAATCATTTGAAAACATCCGAAATGAGGAAGATCCGTAGTGCAATGTGCGTGTCTGACAACCGAGTCTTTGCTCGCTTTTGTTCAAACACGCATTGCGTGGAAATGGAGGCGATCGTAGATGCAACGCATTTTAATTAGTTTTCACACTGCAGCGGGATGGGTAAGCAAGTGCCTGTTATATCTCCGATTTGACCTGCTGAATTAGTGCAAGATAGGCTGTCAAATGATAACGTGTGCTGGGATGGCCCACAGATGTTGCTATTGACTTTCTCCAGCTATTCATATATTTCTGTTGTTATATTTACAATCGCAAGCTTGCAGGATTCATCAACAGTGCGGATTTCCTCGTGGACACTGTATTCTAATAGATGTAGATGACTGGGTATTTTTATACTCGCACTTGTATGTGTGTTTTTATGTATTACGCATTTTGTAGTGCTTAGTCACAGGCAGGAATAAAATAATTTAGTCAGTGAATTATTTGTTTGTTTGCGAATACAGAGAAGTATAAAATATCCTCTAAATTGGGATTAATCCAAATGTAGATTTCTGCAGGCGTGAAAGTTTACGAAAACACGCTTGCGCTCTCTGCGCATTGACATTTCATTGACAGAGAGAGAGAGAGAGAGAGAGAGAGAGAGCAGGGATCAATAGGCACCAGCTGAACACGGCCCCCGCCACCACCTCTTCTCACTCTTCCCTTAGAGGCGTACCCTGCTCTTCCGAAGGCCAGTCATGGCCTTCCACGTCTTCTATTCTTCTTTCGTGAATTTCACGTGTCTACATTTCCACCCTATCTTTTAGCTGTCCTTCATTTATTCACGCATTTTTTTACTAAAAACCCGTTCAGATCATTGTGAAATAGACAGGGGAAGGTACAGGGGCTTGTGTCAATTACCGAGAGAGTTGCATGATAAGGCTAGGTGGACCTGTTTGCTGAGAATATTCTTTTAGGGGAGTATCAGGCAACGATTTGTTATTGGGTTATAGTACTACAGCTTCTGCTTCCGCTCTTGTGTTTATTCGTTCTCCTTGCCAAACTATTTACTTGACGGATGCTTCTAAATGATGTATGTCTAGCTACGATTTGTGTTTTCATTTTTACGTCAGGTTAAGTTACCACACCCTTTCAACTAACAGCTAATTGCCTAAGTATTATAATATAAATCAATGATTTTCCTTACTCTGGTCTTGATTTCTTATTTTTGTGAACAGTAAAGTTTATGAAGCAATTGGCATCTTGGTCCTTACCCGCTATGTGAGGTACTCCACTTCAGCATTCGCTAGGCCCTTCTAGGTTTGGTTTAAACACTCTCTCTCTCTCTCTCTCTCTCTCTCTCTCTCTCTCTCTCTCTCTCTCTCTCTCTCTCTCTCTTTATTGAACTTTGGGAGGTGGATGGGAATGAAGGTTATGCTCTTAATTTACATATACAATGTTGGTGTAATAAAAATGACTTTTGCTCAGGAACCAAAACTGCTCGTTCTGACACACGCATGTGTTGGTCAGCTTGATTGTGAGGTGTTAGGTGTTAGCAGATATTCAGTGCTTAAATATATGTACATATATATATATATATATATATATATATATATATATATATATATATATATATATATATATACCAGGTGTTTCGAAATTAGAGGCCCCCTCCTCCACAGAACAAATGGAAAGTTATGAAGTTTTCTGCTATAGCCTATCTCCAAGTACATTATTTCAAGTTTCTATTAAGCTATTTTTCATTTTACATTTCTTGTATTTTCAGACAGAGTTAGATACAGCCATGGCTAACGACTCGGAGGAAATCAGATGGATTGACCGAATCCGGGCTATAACCTTCAGAGAGGCCAGGGATGCTGGCACATCCTTCATTTCACGTTCCTGGATAGCTAAATACATTAAAAGAGATGAATCCTTTGTTAAAAGAAACTGGAACAAAAATCCATATGACTGTCATCGCAAAAAGAGTGAGAATCTTGGAAGGCCTGAAGTCCTTTCTCAGGAGTCAAAAGACATCATAGCTGAGGCAGTGGGTAGACCAAGAAAGCCTTTATGTAAATTGGCGCTTGAATTAGAAACAAAAAGTGGAAAGAAGAGAAGTTATAGTGCTGTATATCGTGAGTTGAAAAAATCTGGTATCAAGCCATTTCATGTTATCAGCAAGCCCAACATCACTCAGCATGGTTTTGTGGTTCATTTCTTAAAGATTGGGATGAAGCTGACTTTCTCCATGTTGCCGCATCAGATGAATTCTTCATTTACACAGTCAGGAAGCCAAATCATGAAAATGACATCATTTGGGCTGCTGGATGATATCAGCGATGACGTGCGCTATTGCCAAGTTGTGAAATTTCCTGAATGTTTGGTTGATGTGGATCATCAAAGAAAAAGGACAGTCATGGAATGGCGAATACTTCAGAGAAACCGTGCTTACTGGTGGAGTATTTCCTTTCCTCAAAGATCCTGAAAATGTGTTATCTGTTGAAGAAGTCACATTTTTGCATGATAAGGCACCATGTTTCAAGACTCTTCAGACACAGGAGCTGCTTTGAAACAGTATCGATTTCTTCTCGTCAAGTGAATTTCCAGGTAGCTCCCCTGACCTTAATGTGTGTGAAAACATTGGTAGTATCTTAAAGGATCGTGTTGAAGCACACAGTGAACTATGATGGTATACCAAGCCTGGACGACCTGCGAAGAGAGGTGACCGAAGTGCTCAGGGAAATGGAGTATGAGTCTCAGTTTTTTTGCGATTTGCTGAAATCATACCCCTCAAGAATGGAGGCTGTGGTACAGGCAGATGGAGGCCACACAAAATATTAAATACTCAGAGAGAAACTTAAATAAATACCCGTTCTGAATTTCTTTTGTTTTTGTTCATATCGATTTTAGTTTATGCTGTAGAGGGTGGGGGGCTCTAATTTCTATCTATGTATATATATATATAGATAGATAGATAGATAGATAGATATACATATTATATTATATATATATGAGAGAGAGAGAGAGAGAGAGAGATACATATATATACATACATACATACATACATATATGTCTCTCTCTCTCTCTCTCTCTCTCTCTCTCTCTCTCTCTCTCTCTCTCTCTATATATATATATATATATATATATATATATATATATATCTATCTATCTATCTATCTATTTATATATATATATATATATATATATATATATATATATATATATAGATATACACATTGTATATATATACAGTATACATGTATATATAAACATACATTCATATACATATATATATGTATATATGTATGAATGTATATATATATATATATATATATATATATATATATATACATATATATATATATATATATATATATATACATATAAAAAAATTTATTTTATGGTTGTGTATATATATATATATATATATATATAATTGCATATATAAAAAAATTTATTTTATATATATATACATATATATATATATAATATATATATGAATATATGATATGTATATACATATATACTATTTTATATAATGAATTTATATATATGAATATATAGATATACATATATATATATATATACATATACATATGTATATATATATACAGTATATATTTTTTAGAGCTGAGGCCTTAGAAGACATAAAAGAAGGATGTACCAAGCGCTTTCATGTTATTTCGACGCACTTTCAAGGTACATTTTACCTTGAAAATGCGTTGGAGTAACACGAAGGGCTTAATACATCCTCCTTTTATTTTGCCTGTGTCCTCAGCTGTATTCATTGTCATACGCTATTGAATGACCTAGTAGTTTACATACGCACATTTATATATATATTTGTATATATACGTATATATATCTATGTATTTATACGTATGTGTGTAAATGTGAATATAAAATATGTTAACGTTGTTTGAACTCATCTTGAGATAAAGAAGAAATATTAACTCTTTTACATGCTGGATTTTAATCAACCGTTCCTTATCTTTTTACCTCTCGATTTATTTACTTCCTCCCCAGAGACTTTTTGGGTGAAAGCGAAACACAGCTTTAATAATTCATGATGTTTATCATTTTGACTGAGAAAGTTTACATGACTTCCGGCTTGTAAGCAATTCCCTTTAAAGGTACCTTGCTGTTGCAACGACCTGTTTTGCGTCGCCGTCCACACATACTGGCTACGATGTTGTCGTTGTAATAAAACACCATCTCCCTCTTTTTTATGCTAGTTTTTTCGTCAGGTTTCAGAAACTATTAATATAAGTAAACAGTTATGCGTTTGCCGTATATAATCATTTGTGCGCCCATGTCAATTCATCAGCCTATATTTAGATATGTGTACGTGAGACTTATTTTTCAGGCACACATTCGAATGAGAAGGTAGGGAGAGGGAACAAGGAATTCCAAGGGTCAGTGAAGGAAGAATGAGACTGTTTGAAGTCAAGTTGCAGGACAGGTGAAATGATCATGTGGCAGTATAGAAGATGATGCACACGAGATCTGAAAATGTAGGGGTAAATTAGAGTTGTTACCGTACGGGGAAAAAGTTATTCTTTATGGATATAACTACACTGAGAAGGTCAATGAGCAAATGGATCTTGGAATGAGGATACAAATGGAAGGACGCCGTTTGAAAAGAGTGGAAGGCTGGTTTACCGTATCAAAACTCTTGTGGAATTAACTGCTGAGGATGCAAGGAGGGGGAATAAAAGGTTGAAGAATGTAGGGTCACTCGTAGTTGAGCAGTGATGAAAGAACGATTAAATGGCTGACAAGGATGAGCAAGGTAATTTAGACTGAGGGGAAGAATCCATGGGAATGTGTTTGAGGAATGATTGTTACCTAAAGGAATAACAGGAGAGAAATAGTGTGGTTTCAGTAAGAGGGAGGGTATAATGATCAAGTAGATATTATGAAGCAACTGTGTGAGAAGTTTGAGAATAAAGTGAAAAAGTTGTATTTGACGGATATAGGCCTAGGAGAAGCAAATGATAGAACTGACAGATATGCTACGTGGTGGATGTTACCGATGCACTATGTAAGAATTGTTTGTATATTTTGAAGAACTTTAAAACTGTAACAAAACCAGAATTTCTTTGGAGGGGGTTCATTTTCTGGGTTCGTATATAATTATTACCTTAATGAACGCGTCTGTTATTAAGATTTTGCAAAGGGTTTTGTAAAGGGTTTCATAGGCTCAGCAGTCCCGAAACATCTCAGACCGCCTCGAAAGTGACAAAAACGTTTATTTTGAGTTTTAGTATCTTTCGACCTATATCAAAGGAAATATGAATTTGCTTCCAGATACCCAGCGAGGTCAGAGTTTGTGTGTTCTCAGCAATCCAAGACTTTCTCGAAATCTTCGATGGTTGACTACGGAATGTTATTGCGGAAATACAAGAGGGAATTCTGGTGGCCACTTTCGAGTTATGTAGGCTAGAACTGTTCTCACTAAGGGTTCGATTGTGTGTGTTTGTTTCTCTTTTATTCAGTGCTTTATACATAGAAGTAATTTATTCAACGCCTTGCATATACGCTCATATACATTAGTATGATTCGTTGATGTAATTACGTACTCTCTTGCGATTACTAAAAGGTATTTTGCAAGAGAAGTGGAACGTGTATCCTAATGTCTGTATCTACCTCATTGTGGTGGAAGCCGTACAAAGAAAGACGAAGATATAATAAATAGAGGGCTTCATCTTCATAGAAGTGGTAGACGAGGACGATCTCAAGGGATGCAAAACTGTAAAAGTTCGGGGACGAAAACTTCCCAGTTTGGCGGTACAGAGAAAGAAGCATTTGTCGGACAAGTAAAGTGGCGTCCTGATCTAATGGGCACTACGAGGAAGCCCTAGAGAAGACTCCCTGGAAGAAGTGACTCATCGAAGGGATGAGGGAGAGGTCATTGAATAGACGATTTAACTGTGACTGAAGTGGAATAAAGGACGAAGCAACCCCTAACCCTTAAAAAAAAAAGAAACAAATGACTATTCCAACCGAATGACTATTAGATTTTGATACTTGCTAAATCCAAATCAAGCCACATGATGTTTGTCTAATTTTCTCAGGTTAACGCTGTGATCTCACCCCGGAAAGTGTGAATTAACATGAAAACACGAAATGCTGCGGGAAGTGAAAGGTTGAAATGCAGCAACTTATAAGAATGCGATGCGCCAGTCTGTAAGAAGAATGACAAAGACTCATTTCAGAAACGATGTTGATAATGCAGATCTAGACCAACGGAAATTGTGATCAATTTCACGAAAATGTCAAAAGAAAGAGGGCAAGTTATCTTTCTTTACACAGTGCGAGCTTGTGATGATTGCTAGCAACAGAATTCCTCTGTAAAAGTACCATATAAAATGAAAAAGCCGGGAACGACAGAGGGATCTTTTCTTGAACGAAGGCTTGTGTCATCAAACCAACATGGAAGTGGAAGTCGCGAAAAATAATAAATAAGATTCGAAAGTGTTGTGTGTAGACTTGAGAAAAAGAAGCCGTTTGTGGTGTGACGAGGTGCTTCTGGGTCAGAAAGGAATGGAAGATGATACACTAGTGTAACCGCGAAGTAGGAAATCTCTGTAAGAATAAGAGTGAAGAATGTCTAGAAGGGGAGACTGCAGCTTTAACACGGAAGGCCTTGCTATCCAACTAGAAAATGTTTACCATCCAGAGGCGAGGAAGGTATTTGCCAGGAGTGGCGGAAGTGCAACCGACGCCCCACGTAAATATTAAGAGCACTGGAATTGATAATGAAATCGAAATAGATATTCTCTCTCATATGGTTTTTCAGTCGTATTTTCCTGGACTCTGTATCCATAGGACGAATGCTGCAGTGGACGGTATGCAATTTATTGCTAAAATGACAACCGGATAGGGATATCTTTCTTACATATATACATACATGCTTACAGACATAGGCCAGCTTGGAGTCCAGAAGAGAGCATGGAGTAAGTATGCATCTAGTATACTGTAAACTTTTTGAGTCTATTGCAACACTTTGTGTGGAACAGATCATCAAAGTTTTTAGGTTTCTCTAACAACACGAGAAACGATAACTATCAGTTGTATTTCCACAGAACAGGCAATATCATCTTACTGTCTGGTTCTTCGCAAGTGGAACAATTAGACTGGGCAAAAAGACGAATAAAGGTGAACTTATAAACGTTGAATCTGTGATTTTATAGAAAAAGCGAACCTCCTGAGCCCTAAGTATCTGATGTAGAAGAGAAATGACCCTGACTCTAAGATCCGCAGGAAATAAGTTTCGCTAGACGCAGAAATTCGCTGGTCATGTAATCGATCTCTCTTCGTCCGCATGAAGGATTTCATCCATCGTGGCTGTCTCTCCGAGGAACCTTGTTTAACCTTCAAAGCATGTCTGCGTTTGCGTGTATGTGTGTGTGTGTGTGTGTGTGTGTGGTGTGAGTGTGTCTCTGTTTCTTTGTCAGTTAATGATGACTGAGCTATATGTTTATGTGCATGTGCATGCTTTGACCCTCGGCGTTCCCCTTGTACCGTCGGCGTGTCTGGATCCACACGAAAGACCTGGCAGTCTTTCTTTTACCAACCGACAGGCTTGATGTTCTTTATTTTTCATTTTAGGTACGAAGGGAACACTTCAGACTACATTTCTAGCATTGATATTCGCCTAAGCAGATTTTGATTAACTTATCAGTAGACGCTTGATGTCATTGTTGGCTGGAATGTTCTCTCCACCACCATTTTTTCTTTACTCAGATCAACTTTGTTCACTGTAAGAGCATATATATATATATATATATATATATATATATATATATATATATATATATATATATATATATATATATATATATATATATATATATATGGCTGGGTCTTTAATGCTCGTAAGATGATCTCATCGCTACAGATTGAATGATTGTCAGGAACTGGGTCTTTGAGAATCAGTTGCCTAGTCCACTTTTCGTTCAGTTTCCTTATCTTTACATTTTGCATCTATGTTCCGTTTAAGTGTTCGAAAACCATCTATACACCTCAGTGTAAGTGCTTGCTGTTATGTGATTGGTTTGGTTGCAAATGGACTTGTGATGGTCCAAAGGAACTCTTATGAATAGCAACCCTGAAAAAACTGTCCCCACGCGAGTACGTTACCTTCCAGGATGTTAACACTTCCTAATTCGACAGCATTCTCGTCCTGGAAGGTTAAGGATCTAGTCACTGACGAGATTACTGTATTATTTCTTTCTTCTCGTGGCACTGGAGCTCCGAACCGCCCGTAATCTTGGTCTTTTTATTGTCAAGGAAGGTCTCTAATTATCTTTAAGGACCATGTAACAGAACTGAAATTGAGTTTCATTCTCACTTATTTAGGAGTGTCTCCTGTCGGACTGATGATAAAAAGATTTTCGTGGATGTTAAAAAAAAAAAAAACTTTTCCCTCTGCGTGGTCAAGTTGCTTCCAAAACGCATCGCTCCCTGATGAGGTATTGTCGTGCAAACGAGGCGAGGCTTCGCGTTGATGAACTCATTCAGACGTAATGGGCACGATTACCAACACTTTTGGGAGCCATATCCAATTATTTCTCATCCAAGAGCAATGAGGCATTTGGCTAAGAAGTTAATCTTGGGTTTGGGGTTAAGCGTTCTTCTGTCGAGTTACTTCGGTGATTAGTTCCTTATTGAGTTTGTAAGGACTTTCTGCAGAATTATTATTATTATTATTATTATTATTATTATTATTATTATTATTATTATTATTATTTAAGATCAGGCTATATTTTCACTCGTGCCTAAGTATGTCTTTTAGCATGTTTCAAGAACTGCTTTACAGAATTTGATGAATTGTTCGCAAGGAAAATTCGGTTCAGAGTTGATAACTTGTCGCCATAGATATCACTTCACCCATTACAAAATCCAGGAATTTTCCGCCAATGGTATGCGTTCGTCATGTCCTTTCCATATAGGACTTTTGTTGCCCATGCATTCAGTGATAAGATTTTCTGTATCTACTGGTAGGTGGCCTGGAATGTTTTTGTTAAAGGTAGTTGCCGGAGCATAGGTTGGCCATGGCACTGAGTCTGTAAACAAAGTGGCTTGAACCCTTTTCTTCCTTGTGTGAGGTGACCAAACACAAGGTTCCAGTCATTAAATGAGTTGCACAGAATGCATGTTGTTATTGTATCCAAAAACTGCTATTTTCTTTGTGACTTGACGCATTATCATTATTGAAACGAAGTACAGAATATATCCTGAATCCAGTTACTTGTTTAGCATTTCGCCGTTCCGATAGTTTTCAGTTATTTTCGACGTTTGTATTTTTAGGATGTGTAATAATAAAAACTAATTTTTTCTTTCACCAGAACTCGCAAATAATTTGCATATGTTAATAGCACAAGGTTCATGAATAAAGAAAAGTCTTTAGCATTTGAGAGAGAGAGAGAGAGAGAGAGAGAGAGAGAGAGAGAGAGAGAGAGGACAATTATGAGGTTTCAAATGCGTTTTTGGCAAATTACTTTGCAAAAGGAAAATCAAGCGGTTATAGACGATGACGGAAATTGCTGGAACTGAGGCTTTCATTTTCCAACAGGAAAAGAGTTCTTCAAGGTAAAGCGGACGTCGTTCAACAGATCTTGATAATTAGGTTCAACGATCAAAGGGAAAAATAAAGGTGGATCGTTTCTCTCCCACGAACTTCGTGTGAGGATTATCCGGTTTAGATTATCTGATTCTTAATCAGTTCTCTATCGCACAATGCTATTTTGAGTGCGTGATTTATAAAGAAGCAAACGCCCTCAAGGAGTAAATTTCATCTTTCGACGTCTTTCATTATTTCCGATTTTACTCTCTCTCTCTCTCTCTCTCTGTGTGTGTGTGTGTGTGTGTGTGTGTGTGTGTGTGTGTGTGTGTGTGTGCGGTACTAATACCGTTCCTGCTTCTATAAAATGTTAAAGTTGTATCTACTAAAAGGACCCACTACGGAAGATATGTTGGCAAAAAATTTCTCGCAAATAAGAATTATAGGAAAAAACTAGCGGGAATTTTGAAATCTGTTGATAACGCTTAGTCAAGACAGAAAAAGAAGAGAGAGAGAGAGAGAGAGAGAATAGAGGTAGGATTCTAAGGTTTTGTCAGGTATAGGCAGCTGAAAGGGTTATCGCAGAGTGATAATCAATTGAGTAGACGGAAGGAGAATAAGATGGAACATGTTGTTTTGTACCA
Organism: Macrobrachium rosenbergii; assembly: GCF_040412425.1. Taxonomy (NCBI): domain Eukaryota; kingdom Metazoa; phylum Arthropoda; class Malacostraca; order Decapoda; family Palaemonidae; genus Macrobrachium; species Macrobrachium rosenbergii. Next base: position 22,887,672 of record NC_089783.1, on the reverse strand, counting down.
ATCTATAAAATAATAAAAGATTTTGTAGGCTAAAAGCACTTTTCTTTAAAAGTGCAGTGGTGTTGTTATTATTATTATTATTATTCAGAAGAAGAAAGCTATTCATAAGGAACAAGCTCACACGGGCTATTAACTCGAAATTCAAGCTTTCGAAGAGTATGGTGTTCATTTAAAAGTAGTAATAGAAGGTAATAGGGAATACAGAAGGAAGAGATCAGTTATTAGAATATAAAAATGAGTTAACAAACTGAAAAATAATAGACAAAAATATAAGTCAACTAAGAATTACAAGGGTAAAATGCAACAAGCTCATTTTGTTCAAGCAGTGGTGCACATTAAAGTACGCCACGGGCTCTGGGAAATTATGAAATTTCCAGTGGTCAAAGATAAGTCAGCCAAGGCACACGATAATGTAGGTCAAGGGAATGAATGGCTTATAAAACAAGTTGATGACACCAACAAAGAAGAATAAAGATTTTAGCTATTGCACTGCGTTGAGAGAGAGAGAGAGAGAGAGAGAGAGAGAGAGAGAGAATGAATAAAAAGAGCGAGAACGAAAAGTTTATAATGATGGTCGTTAAGGCAGTTTTTTCGTGCAACTTTGTGTGAGGGTAAAAATGAGTAGTCGGTGGATTTTAAAGGGGCCTTACCAAGAGCCATGAGTGAAGGAATTTCTTTCTTTATTATTTTTGTGAAAGAAAGAAGTTACGCACGGTTCAACCTGAAATCTGGAGAGGTGCCAAGTTTCGTCTCCGTAGTAAATAGGAGTGGGCAGGGCGACTGCGTCAGCCTCTCCAGAGATTTCTCACTGAGACTGAATTTCTCCACTGGTTTCTTCTACTTGCCAGAGGTAATAAAAGGGAGAGGAACTTTTATGGCTTATAAAATCTGTCATGTACTGCCTGCGGTTACTGGCTGTTTAAAGCAGCCCTCGAGTTCATTTCGCTTTCCGGAAGGGCTGTGGCCAGGAGGGAAAGGATTTCTCTGTTTCCTTAAGCACATGATTTACTTTATGTTTTGTACCACTATTTTATACGTACACACTCACACTTTGTATACACACACATATATGTATATGTATATAATATATATATATATATATATATATATATATATATATATATATATATATATATATATATATATATATATATATATATAAATATATATATATATATTAATATATATATATGTAAATATAATATATATATATATATATATATAAATATATGTGTGTGTGTATATATATATGTATGTATATATATATATATATATATATATATATATATATATATATATATACTCTGTATATATATATATGGTCGAAATGATTCTCAGGAGAATCAGTTGGCTTAGAACAGTGCAAGGGAGGGAGCAAAGAAGACTGTAGCAAGGGCAGAGGCAAGTGCAACGAATGAGTTGTATGAGGAAACAGAAACACAGAAAGGCAAAGGTGTCTGTATAAAATGGGAAAAAGCACAGATAAAGCGACTAAAGATCTGACACACATCAAGCAGATCAAAGATAAATATGGAGGAGTTCTGTCGAGGAGGAAAGTTTAAGAGCAAGATGGAAGGAGTGTTTTGAAAAGTTATAAATGAAGAAAACCCCAGAAGAATAGCAGAGGATGGCTCCCACAAGTAAGTGGTTACGGATATCAGTAGACAAGCAATAAAGAGGGCACTTGATAAAATGAGGAGAGGAAAAGCAGTTTGGGACAGGAAGGAATTGATCTATTGTGGGACCTAATGTGTAAGATATACCGCCAAGAACGAATACCGGATACCTGAGAGACGGCCAAATGGTCCCAATATATAAAGGAAAGGGAGACATACAAGACTGTTGCAATTACTGAGGGATAAAACTGATATCCAATACAATTAAGACCTATCAGAGAATTGCTGAAAAAAAAGAATAAGGAGAGAAACCGCAATAAGCGAGAAACAGCTCGAGTTCATGCCGGGGAGGGGTACAGTGGATGCTATATTTGCTTTAAGACAAACTATGGAGATATAAAGAAAAACAGAAAGAACTACGCTTGGTATTTATTGACTTAGAAAAAGCACATGACCGTGTACCAAGGCAAGAAGTATGGAGGTGTTTGAGGATGAAGGGTGTTTCTGAAAAATAAGGTGCGTAATCAGAAGTAACCACATAAGTAGAAACTCTGTTGGAACTACAGAAAGTTCAAAGTGAATGCTAGTCTCCGTCAGGGATCAACTCTTAGCTCCTACATCTTCGACCTTGTGATGGATGTTATAACATCAGCCGCCACAGAGGAGGTCCCTTGAGTGCTCTGTTTGCTGATGACATAGTGTTGATAGACAGGGCTAGAGAAGGAGTTGAGCTACAGGTAGTAAGGTGGAGACAGGCACTTGATGAGTATCTATGGATGGGAAGAGAAGGAAGACAGGGAACAGTGAAATTGGGTTGGGATGACGTCAAGAAAGTCAACACCTTTAAATATCTGTGATCACACGTGATTGACAATGGAGATATGGACTCTGAAATCAACCGCAGAACACAAGGTACTTGGATAAACTGGAGAAGGTCGTCAGGAGGATAAGTGCAAAGGTAAAAGGAAAGTTTTACAAAAGTGTAGTCAGACCAGCGATGGTTTACGGCGTCCAGACGTGGTCGAGGAAGAAGGCTCGAGAACGGAAAATGGATGTGGCAGAGACGAGGATACTGAGATGGATGTGTGGAGTCACTAGAAGAAATAGGATCAGAAATGAATTTATTAGAGGAACAGTTAAAGTAGGGGAAGTATCGAAGAAGGATGTGGGAAGACGACTAGAGTAGTTTGGTCATGTTATGCGGAGAGGAGATCACGTGTGTGTAAAAGGGTTATGGACATGGAGGTGGAGGGAAGGAGAAGAATGGGAGGGCCAAAGTTCAGATGGTAAGGTAAAATAGCAAATGACATGTGGGAGAAAGGTTTAAGAAGTCAGGGTGCACTGGACAGAGGAAGGTGGAGAAGGCTGTTAGGAAACAGCGACCCCATACAGAAATGGGCAAAGCTGAAGACAAATATATATATATATATATATATATATATATATATATATATATATATATATATATATTATATATATATATATATATATATATATATATATATATATATATATATATATATATATATATATATATATATATATATATATATATATATATATATATGTATATCATTGTGATTATTTAACTTGTGATTATTTTCGATTTTTCCTCAAGAGTGAGGGTTCCCAGTAGGTGTTATCCTTCTGAGGTTAGTAGCCCCAGTCCCTTCTCAGTGGATGTTCAGTGGGTTATGTCGAGAGCATCTGGCACTTCTTGCTTATCACTCGGCCAAGTACTAACCAGGCCCAGGGTTGCTTAACTTTAGTTCTCTTTTAATCCCGCCTTTTCCATTATTCATTAAATATAGTGAATAATCACTCGTCAGTATCTCCGATTACCATAGTATTGGAATGTTTACAATTTTGAATCACGAGTCTTGTTTTCTCATCTATGAAAATAATAATCTGTTCATTTGAATTTAAGTGAAAGCGTCAGAAAAACCAATGTGTTCTTGGGATAACGTTTTCACCAGACATGTGGGAGAGAGAGAGAGAGAGAGAGAGAGAGAGAGAGAGAGAGAGAGAGAGAGAGAGAGAGAGAGAAGGGACCAGGAATGATTGACAATCTGTCAACAGGGTAAACTAATTGGCCAGAGGCATCGAGTGATGGCATATCGACTACCAACTGAGGATTGCTGCCTCTCAAGAGTCAAGAGTCTCACCACCCCCCACTTTCCTCACTTTAGGAGCAGAGCCTCTCTCACCTTCTAGGATGGTTGAGTTTCATGTAATGGTGGAGGAGGAGGAGCGTGGAGGTGCCTAGGGAAGTGAGAGCAGTCAGCAGGATTACGGTTGAGTGACCCAGGTAACAAGCAGCGTATCCTTCGTCGCCAACCACTGATCCTGTAAAAAGCGAAAGGATGCAAGTTTAGACATTTCACTTATCTAGGTAAAGAGGGGCTTTATGCATGAGACTTACAACAATGCGTATGTTCCGAGGTGAGATGTTGCTTCCTGTAAAGGAATTCTGTAATAAAAAAAGGTTAAGAATTCGAGTTTTTTATTTTTATGCAATCATTGTAGGTGAAACAGCATTTCAATTTCGAGAACTCAGTATGAAGTCTCATCTTCACTTCCGAGAAAGGGAGCTTTCAAGCATGTGAACAAATTCACAATTCATTTCGGAAGGTGATTTAAACAGCATTTGTAAGAATGTCACACCTGGTAGTCACTTAGTGTTACCCTACTAATTTTAATGTATAATGTCACCTTTTTAATAGTTTTGAAGGATTTGGTAAGCGCAGGATAAAAAAGTGGAACGTTACAACTAGAAATCTTCCACAGTTATCCAGCTGAGTGAAAAAGCGTGTTAAAATGTCTGGATGAAATTAAGTATGAGGGTATCAAATATATGTCAGATATTCGTGGAAAAGCTATTTCTCTTTTGCTAGTGGTTTTTTTTTTTTTTTTAATTCCCATCGGCAGCGTTGCCATACTTTACCAATCATGCTTTCCCTCCTTACCTTTGTTTCACGAAAGGTCTTCGTGTTCTTGTAGTTGGAACAGTCTAGATGAAAAGATGTCTGTTCTTCCCAGGGTAATAAAATTCAACCTCCATTCATATCTAATATCAGTCCCAGCACCATTCTTTACTTAACTTAGGTTTATGTCGACGTCTTTTCAGCATGCTTGTGGTTTATTTTCGGGTCATAAAATATATTTTTCGCCAAATAGACTAGAACGAAGAAGGATATAGTAGATTAATCTATTAAATTGTAGGCTGGTTATATCTTACGTGATATCACAGCTTTCCTACAACTCATTCCTCTGCATATCCCTCTGAAGCGAAATCACGATTACTTGCGCAATGCAAGTTTCTAATTAACAGGAATTTTACTGCTGTTTCACTGCTATTGGAGGATATGTAGATGAATGGACTTGCGAGATGAATTGTTTATCAGTCGATTCCTCTGGGTTACTTAGCTCCAGTTTAACACAGCATTCAGAGCAGTTACAGCTGAATAATGCTACCTGCAATGGACTCAGATGGGTTTTATTTCCTTCGTTTTTCTTTCTGGGATGAAATGCAATGTTGGTGCAGTCTCTGATGTCTTTTTAGGTGACAGAATAATAGGTACCCAGAAAATTAACTGGCTTCGTACTTTATGTATATAAAACACTCTCTCTTCAGAATCTTGTATACCAAACAACATGTCTCTGTAAGTTATACGAATAGATGTTTGAAAACCCTGACTGGCAGAAGTAACAACTGTCAGTTACAAGGATCTAAAACTTTTCCACACAAGTTGTTGAGGTTTCTCAAATGGACAGAAATAAAGCTTGTTGGTAGTTCGGTTCTCAGATCGTCATAAAGGAAGTGCTCCTATCTTGGTTTGCGAATTAATGCGTCAACACTGCCAGAAAAATTAAAACTATTGGGGTTCGTTAGTGCTTAGTCTTCACATAGCGTCCGAGCTCCTTTCATATCACAGTTCTTAAGTAATTACATCAAAGCGATGTCATTTTTTCTTTTAACCGGCCGGCTGATAATGGCAGTGCATCCAGAATCCTTTGAACTCTGATAGTATTAGTTCTTCTCTGTACTTACTGTGATGCTGTCCTAGCTAAAATGGCTGCTCTACAAAACCCCCATGAAGTGTGGTAATTGTATGTAAACGTGCTTGTATACACAGATTCATACTGGAATATCAGTACATTATATATATATGTATATATATACAAAGATTTGGTTTTGGCTCGTATTTTGAATTGATATAAGAAATAAAAGTTAGCTCCTAAAGTCTCAAACGATGTGCAGACTTGATTTAGACGAGTTGGAATGGCCAACTTTTCTTCCTTTGTTTTTATAACGTTTCTCTTCCCACGCCATCCAAGATAAACAAAACTACATTGCGTTATAACTTCTGGTCTCGTTTTCCATTTTTGTATTACTCCCTCTATACGGAAATAAATGAAAAATATGTTCACAACATGTCTGTGAGAGATGTCTTCTGTGTCGCTCGAGATCCTCTTGGCGCCCAGGACCAAAGTCTGGTACAGAGGGCCAGAGAGGGTTGCGGTGTTGGTCAAGAGAGGTTGACATGTGAAACGGCACAGTTTGCGATCACACTGTGAATAGTAGCGCTTGATGCAGCCATAGTAGTAATTGGAGTTACACTATATCACACAATTTGTGACAAAATTGAAGTCATCCTAATGTTAATTTTTGGAAATAGACCGATAGAAGAAATTTTGTCAGAATCTTCAACATTCTCAATAGTACCCATTTTAATGTTCATGAGAAGCTGCGAGTTAATTGGTAAAATCTAAAAAATCAATCAATCAATATAATGAATTTTAAAACAAGTAAATTTTATGATTTTACTTAATTTCTCTTGAATTTTAATATACCTTTTTAGTGAGTATATATGGAAGCATGAGTTTATATGTATTTATTGTGTAAGTGTGTTCCAGTATGAAAGCGTATGCCTTTTTCCAGCTTTTAATTTCATTTTCATTTTCGTTCATGCATCATTGACAAGTTACCTATTAGGTCCCAGTACTAGGCTTCTAGCCTAGACTTGTCATTCCATCCTAATCCTTCGGGCCAGCCCTATGAGAGCTGATAGTCAGGTCAGTGGTCTGGTTAAACTATTTTTTAATAATAATAATAATCGTCGTATTGAACTCTACGGAGATATTGCAGCCACATTTCACTTACTAACGTCCAATTTGTTGATGAATTTTGCTTGGAATGCCTTTCCCTTTATGAAGACCACCTCTTAGGCTAAAACTGTTTTTGCAGAAATGTACTATTTTCATTTGTCAAAAAGCACACCACCGTGCATTGGCCAGAGGTAACCGCTCTGGTCGATTTTAAGCATGACTGTTGAGCCACGGTGCTCAGTAGCGTATCCTGTTTTTAACGTGACCACAAATGAAGGCAGTCACACAACACAACTGAGTGAGAAAGTTAATTAGATTACCTATGACGGCAATACTTAGTTCATATCCACTTATTTATTATATTTTATTCGTTCATAGTAACCTCTATCAGTGGGATATGGATATTTACAAGGCACTGTCTTTTTTGAGGTGAGTCTTCATAATCGTCTAGATTGGATAAAAAACAGTATTTTTTATCCAGTCTAGAAGCTACACACTTAATTTTACTTCATATACTGTGATTTTTCCGTCTTGGATTCATATAAGTGATTTTAGTATTAGTACTTAATGATTATTCTGGAGGTCACGGTTCTACCTGAGCTATGCCTCAAATCTTGTTTGTTTAATTGATGGTTATTTCACAAATAATTTTATGTCATGGGCTATATTGCGGTGATAAACTTTTAAGTTTTATTTACTTGATGCCAAAACCCTTTAAAATAATTTCAGGGACTCAATTTTCATCTTCTCTACCTTTACCAAAATCTTATAGCCTTATATGATATTAAACTTTATATTTATACATATCAGTTATTTGCAGCTACTTAGTATACTCAAGGAGACAACTGACATTTACTCAGTACGCCCAGTTTATTTGAATTCTATACTCTTAAGGTAAATTCGTGTCTCTTCACGTTAAAGCAGATGCCATAAGCTTAAGACAAGTTCTTGGAAAGTCATCAGAGGGTTCATTATGAACGCCTTACCTCCCCTGGCAGAGATGACGTGTATCGGGAAGGCCACGACGAACGCTGCCACTAAACCGCTGAGGGCTTGGGACAGCAGAAGAATGCTCTTGACGGATCTAACGGCTGAGGGTCGAGCAAACACAGCCAGCTTCAAAAGATACAGAGAAAAAAATTAAAGGTCAGGTGAGGTCATGTCAGGAGAACAAACATGGATGATAAACTTGCGAGAAATAAGGAAAACGTGTCTGATAAGCCAAACAATAAACTATGTGCGGAGTGTGATGACAGCGTGAGTTTCTTCTTGTTATACACAAATTTGTTATTGTTATTATGTAATACAAAATTTGTAAGGATAATCAAATTCTGGAGAAGCGGTAGGAGAAAATTTTGCAGAAAAAATACAGTGTATGTGTGTATATAATATAAAATGTATATGCATACATATGTATACGTATATATAATATATATATATGTATACAATTTTATATCTACATATATATATTTATATTTTTCTGGCACAGTGTTTTCTTCATATTCTTCAGTTGCTGATGCACATACAACTTCCACAATTTACTGGCAAAACTTAAAATATCTCCAGTAGTGGATATTATATATATACATATATATGTATATATATTATATATATACATGTATATATATAATATATATACATATATATAGATATATAAAATATATTTATATATTATATATAATATCTATATAATATATATACAGTATATATATATATATATATATATTATATATAAATATATAAATATATATATATGTGTGTGTATGTATAAAACCACTAATACCCTCATTATGGTATTCATTTTTCCTTGGGAGTAGCTTACACCCAAAGGGAATTGCACGGTGATAGCATCTGCCAGGTCTTGACTTGAACCTATACTATTGGGTCTGATCCATATATAGACTATTGTCTTATTCATTCAGCTAACTCTCCTGATACTCGAATGAATGTGTCAACTGCCTACCTCTGACCAAAGCCAAAAGGCATATGTTCGAATTATGGCTGGGCAGACGCAGTCATCGAATACTTTCAGTAAAACTCTGCTTAAGTCATTAGGATTACCTGCATACTATTCGTGGCCCTATGACCTGTGTCGTTGAACTGGCTGTGCCATAGGCTCTCATGGGCTTTCCACAACCTCGAGTTCATTTCCCCTCCCTGAAGATATACTCAAGGGCACTAGCCTTTGCGTGTTTATTTATCTATTTTTTGCTTTTATTTTAGGGTAATCTGCTCGTTATTTGAAGTCTAATAATATATTTTGGTAAATGTAGCTCTGACTGTGTTTCTTTTTTTTCAGATACAGAAGGAAAGAATATTTCAAACTTACCTGCACAACGTTAGTGAAGAAGCAGACTGTTGCAAGTGCAACACTGACTACGAGGAATAGCTTCTGGTTGACTGATGGTTCCGATTCCGCAGGTGTCGACGATGCTGACGAAGACGAGGCCGAAACCACGGATGCGGACGACGCAGCCCCAGCGATCGCCGAGGCCGTGTCCGCATCGGGCGAACTTATGTCGCCGGTCATGGCGTCGAGATGTTCTGGAGTCTGGAAGGTAAGAGGGGAATATTTTTCATTTTATCCATTGCGCTCATCTACCTTACCTGTCTTGACACAAACACTCGTATGCATATTCATGTGAAACCTGCTGGTCATTCGCCATGTCGCTGTGGCGTGCTGGCTCAATCGTCGAACGCAGTTCTTCCCCTGGCACGAGTTTGACGCTTGTCGTGGAAAAGATGTTACTTTCCCTTTTTATTCCGAATTTCATATGATTTTAGTGCAGATTGCATAGAGGATATTAGGGAATCAAGGATTAAGGAGCTCATTGCTTTCTGCACGGAACTAATTGCATATGATGGGTGTAAGTTCGAGCATTTCTTGCATCTAGTTATCAGATAGTTTCACTATCTATTTATCATGTAAACTTGTATGTATATTATATACCGGGTGTTTCGAAATTATAGTCCCCCCCCTCCACAGAACAAATGGAAAGTTATGAAGTTTTCTGCTATAGCCTATCTCGAAGTACATTATTTTAAGTTTCTATTAAGCTGTTTTTCATTTTACATTTCTTGTATTTTCAGACTGAGTGACGGAGTTAGATACAGCCATGGCTAACGACTCGGAGGAAATCAGATGGATTGACCGAATCATGGCCATAACCTTCAGAGAGGCCAGGGATGCTGGCGCATCCTTCATTTCACGTTCCTGGATAGCTAAATACATTAAAAGAGATGAATCCTTTGTTAAAAGAAACTGGAACAAAAATCCATATGACTGTCATTGTGAAAAGAGTGAGAATCTTGGAAGGCCTGAAGTCCTTTCTCAGGAGTCAAAAGACATAGCTGGGGCAGTGGGTAGACCAAGAAAGTCTTTACGTAAATTGGCGCTTGAACTAGAAACAAAAAGGGGAAAGAAGAGAAGTAATAGTGCTGTATATCGTGAGTTGAAAAAATCTGGTATCAAGTCATTTCATCTTATCAGCAAGCCCAACATCACTCAGCAACAGAGAGAAGACCGTGCATGGTTTTGTGGTTCATTTCTTAAAAATTGGGATGAAGCTGATTTTCTCCATGTTGCCACATCAGATGAATTCTTCATTTACACAGTCAGGAAGCCAAATCATAAAAATGACATCATTTGGGCTGCAAAGTTGGATGATATCAGCGATGATGTGCACTATTGCCAAGTTGTGAAATTTCCTGAATGTTTGGGAATTTTTCTCTGTTTCACAGCCAAATGGTTAATGTGGATCATCAAAGAAAAAGGACAGTCATGGAATGGCGAATACTTCAGAGAAACGGTGCTTACTGGTGGAGTATTTCCTTTCCTCAAAGATCCTGAAAATGTGTTATCTGTTGAAGAAGTCACAATTTTTGCATGATAAGGCAGCATGTTTCAAGGCTCTTCAGACACAGGAGCTGCTTCGAAACAGTGTATCGATTTCTTCTCGTCAAGTGAATTTCTAGGTAACTCCCCTGACCTTAATGTGTGTGAAAACATTGGTGGTATCTTAAAGGATCGTGTTGAAGCGCGCACAGTGAACTATGATGGTATACCAAGCCTGGACAACCTATGAAGAGAGGTGACCGAAGTGCTCAGGGAAATGGAGTTTGAGTCTCAGTTTTTTTGCGATTTGCTGAAATCATACCCCTCAAGAATGCAGACTGGTACAGGCAGATGAAGGCCACACAAAATATTAAATACTCAGAGAGAAACTTAAATAAATACCTGTTCTGAATTACTTTTGTTTTTGTCCATATCAATTTTAGTTTATGCTGTAGAGGGGGGGGGAGCTCTAATTTCGAAGCACCATGTATATGCACACATACATACATACATATATTTATATATATATATATATATATATATATATATATATATATATATATATATATATATATATATATATATATATATATAATGTCTCAGTCATGTGATACAGACAGTGTAATTAAAAAATGGCTAATTTGAAATAAATTAGAATTAACCTCATCTGTCCACTTGTGAGTATTTGGGAATATACGCATGGGCCAAAAATCAAAACCAGACGCGAACATCTTAAGAAGGGTAGAAAGTTAGGGTAAGATGATGAAATGCAATTACGGAGGTTCGTTAATAGACATTTTATTTCTTTTTAATGAGGCAGGCATTGAATGCATACACGCAAAGGGAAACAGGGAGTAATTTACAGTTATGTAAAATTGCAGAATGAAATGTACCGGCGTTATTAGACGTATAAACTGAAGAGACTTCAGGACGAAAAATAAGTGAGGTGAATAATTGGAGGAGATTCTTACCGGGGGGTCCTTGAGCTCACTTGTTTTTTTTTTATAAGCAAAAGCACAAGGAACTGATAACATTGATCAAACAGATGAGAGTGAGAGTAGGAAGAGGGAGACTACCCAAATGAATTTCCCATAAAAGCAGTCTCGAGGATGTGGCGCTGTAAAAATCTGATGAAAATAGATGATAGTCTTTTCCTGATACAGAACTAGCAATTATCGTTTGGGAATAGCGAGTGAGAACTCAACTGATTTGATTTGATTTGATTTGATTATGCGATTTAGGTCATGTGGTCATAAGTGAGGGTGGAGCAGACTTCCGGACGAACAGGGACATCTTTAAGAGACACAGGAGCATTAAAGTTGTATTTAAATCAGAGAGCAGTTTTCAAGACCCTTGAGTGGAGAACCATAGCATACATATATAATTGGAATAGCGGTGATGTAGAGATGGTCACGTTCTCCTGTTCAAGAATTTGTCATATTCCTCATAACAAGCCGAAGGTAATACAGTTTTAGGAGAGTTCTTGTGCAGTGTCAGACTTCAGGTAATCAGTCAGAGAAGGATTCACAAAATAGAAGGAACATGATGAAGAGCCTCAAGGGATTGAAAGAGATGAGTGTAAATCTTTGAAAATGGAATAGAGCTTAATCACTTCGAAACCCAAGTTCGTCATAACGAAAGGGTTTAACGAAACCAGAAACGAAGGGAAAGAACTTCAGCAATAGCAAAATAAAAAAATATGCAAACGCACAGATAGTATAAAACTTCACTTAAGGTTTAAAGATTGTTTAAAACTAAGAACATCGCTAAGAGGTAAACCGCTGAATATGAGAATCGTTTGAAACGAGACATAGGATAATATTTACAGTTCGTGACAGGAGTTTTCAGTGTGTTGAAATGAATATTAATAACTGAGAGGAGGATGAGATAAAAAAAAAAATGGCGTGGATTTTCACCGTAGTAAGAAGGAACCTCGATAGTCGTGAAAAAGGGAAAGTGGAGTGAGCTGTATTTACAAGAAACGAAGATAGGCACGAGAGGTTGCCAGAATTGGCCATATGAACACCTCAAAGGAAATCCTCAGTCGGAAAGAGCGGGAAGATGCCAAACCGTGCCTAAAGTTGGGTACAAGTAAAACATCCACGCGTGTGCTATCCTACTGTGTGAAAGGCGGTGTGTCTCGTATATTATTCTGTATGTTACTGCGATAGTCTACGGGTAATAACTCCAAGGTTAGACTCGTTGTTTCCCAGCCAGTATCCAGCCTCTTTCACTTTTGGTCCCTGTAAAAATATGCTCGATGAAAGTACTTTGGTTCAAGGTTTATGCCGTTACGTAGTGTCCCTAGTGTCAGGATTTGCTGGGGCTCGCATCTGTTTTGTATCCAAATTATATACTCAGTATTGGCGTATGTGTATAAATATGTGCACCTGTATCTGCTATATACATAATGCACAGGTTACTGGTGTCATAACGTATCTATGTACTTGTTTGCATAGCTTTCTGATTACATGAAAGATCAACCGGATGCCTTTCAAAGCCAAAGATTATTCCGTGGACGCTCACAGAGCAGAAGTAGAGCATCAACTTCGTAAATTCCAAAACTGGCGCTCAGTAATGTAAGTTTAGATAACTTGAGTGCCACTTCAATCCTCAGAGTTAGATTGAAACGGTAACTGCCAACCATTGCACGAAGGTTATTGTGTAATTTGGACAAGTCATTTCTGTAAAGGACCGAACTGAACAAATAAAACTGACTCGGAGATCTTTTTTATTGAATATAAGAAGTTAATGAGCAGCTGAAAAGGCTGCGTTGTTTTAGCGTTCACTCTTTACAGGCTGGTTCCAAGATGTATTCGCACGCGCACATAAAATATTTTATTCACACACACTACGTATATATATATATATATATATATATATATATATATATATATATATGTATATATATATATATATATATATATATATATATATATATATATATATATAATACAATATATATATATGTATATTATATATACATAT